>NC_136474.1:96540072-96877572 GCF_902686455.1 Sciurus vulgaris
TGATCATTCATTTCATTGATGAGTCCTATCTTTCAATATCCTGAATGAAAGATTTTCTATCATTTGGAGAGCAAAAAGAACATTCTGCAGATACACATCATCTTTTTCTAAATTTTTTAAGGCATCAAATAAAAATGTTCATATGAACATACCCTGTACAAAGCACATTTCATCAAAAGATAGGATTAAATTTTGTGATTGAGTTCTGAATTTGGTCTGCTTTGTGTTATTCTTGGTCTTAATGCTACATCCTTTCTTTCTATTGTAGTTATTCTTGTGCTAATTTAGTATATACTCTTCTTTTGCATATGCTGATTAGATTGTATTCTGTTACTGCTTTAATTCACCTGTGATTTTCATTATTATTATTTTGTTCTTAGATTTTTTCCAATAAACAAAACCTTAGTCCCATTGTCCCCCTGGGTCCCCACCCCTTCTTCTCCAGTTGTTGAAATCCTTAATCTTTCCTGCTTGCTGTCTTGTAGGTTTGCTTAATGGTAATGAACTTCTAACCTCTTTCCTCTTACAATTCATGTTTTGCTTCATCTTGACTTTTCTCCCTTTATTTAAATCACTTTTAGGTATAAAAGGAGTTCAAAAAGAATAATATACATGTATATATTTTTACTGTGATGAAACAAAATCCAAAACCAATTTATCATTTTCTGTTTGAGGAATCATAAATTCAGTCCATTTTATCTACTGAAATTGTTGATCAGCTACTTGATTTGGTGGAATGCAAGTCCAGCATTTAGAAGAAGTTTCTCCGATGAATATGGTTTTTACTTATTGTCATATGATTCCAGCTCATTCATCAGTAATTTACTCCATCATTACAGAAAACTTACGTAATACGTCAATTTATATTTCCAGAACAAGATAATTAGAACCCTATTTGTAGGTTGTACATAGCTTGCTAACCATTAGATTAATCATGCTGGGAGATTTTTTTTTTTTTTTTCTTTTTGAAATCTATTAATGTTTCAAAAAGTCTTCCCAATTTGAAAGGATTCACAGAAGGTTAACATTTTGTTAGGTTTGTCTTTCCCTTTGTTCCTTCATTAAAACAAGTTAGAAAATAAACAGTTCATACTTTTAGTAATATTTCATTATAATTCCCATTTAAACACTTGGAAGTAATAGTTTATATATTACATATATAAATTATTTAGATTATCAATCCTTAACTACAGTTTTTACTGTTTTTATCTAGTGTATGATAAATGATTGTGTAGCTAAAAAATATAAGATGTTAATCGTACTTTCTAAGTATTACTCAATTGTATTATAAAAATGAAAACCAGGTACACGTTACACTTGTAGTGTAGATTGATGCATCCTGTGGTTAAGATGCCATTTAACATTTTGACCAAAACTTCATAACAGGTAGCAGAGATATAGTTAGGTGTATTGATTCACTCCCTTTGATGCCTGTGACACAGTGTTGTAGATGCAGACCCACGTCGGCCTGTATGCTTCACATGGAAGCGCCTCCTGTGGCAGTGGTGAACACCTATAACTCCTTCCAGTTTCCTCTTAATTTGTGCTGCTCCTTGTGGAAATGACAGGAGAGGGATGTGAATTACTCTATATAGACAATAAACATTCCATAGTCTTCAAAGTATGCAGTGCCTTCCAAATGTAGATCACATGACCTTGCTAGTAGAAATTGATCTTCCTTACAAATGCTGGATAGCCATTTTCTTTTTTCTCATTTCATGTCAGAGTTGCTTTAATAAAATAAAATATTTTATATTTGTTTAAAATCGGATCAATCTATTTAAATACAAAGTACAAAGATAGTCACTTTTTAATTTTTTCGTAATGTCCTCAGTAAGAATATCTCTCAGTGCTCAACACACACACACACACACACACACACACACACACCCACATGCACAGTGTTATGCAGCTTGATTTGTTAGTCCATAAGTTATGGACATTATTTCTTGTCAGTTTATATACTTTTAATGGCCTTACGATCTATTGTTTGTATGTATCATAATATCACAATTTCCTGGTTAATGGGCATTTATACTACATTTTACTTTGTAAACAATGATATATCTAAATCTTTTCCAAGTTATTTCTCTAGTGTAAATTCCACAACTGGCATTACTGTGGTGAAGGCAACAATATGGTCAGTCTTCTACTTTATGCTTCTGCCAACAGTGCATTGTAATCATTTTGTTGTACACGTTGAAACAAGTGGGGAGAATGTTATTTTTATGTTAAAATAAATCCAAAATTTGTAGGAAATACTAAAAATGTAAATTTTCAAAGAAATTCTAATTTGCTTTGTTCCAAGTCAGTTCTGAAATTCTGTTAATCATTCTCTTTTTGTGAAAAATGTTTTGATAGAAAATTTTGTGAAATACTGTTATTTGAAATTTTGAATAATAATTATGTAGAAGAGAAACACACGTAAACCAGTCCTTTATACTGCATGTGTTTTATGTCTACTAGTTTTAATGTATATCAATGCTCAGCCAACTAATGGAAAGATAGGGGGTTTTTTTTGGTTGTCTTTCTTTTTCTTTTTCTTTTTTTTTTTTTTTTAGCTTTGTCAATGTGCAGGAATTCTAACATATTTCAAGCTATACATTACTTAATAATCACAACTTTTGGAATTGGCATAATGTGTTCTTTTAAAAAATATGTATTTTCAGATTTTTATTGATTCCCAGTGATAGTTCAGTGAGGGCTAAGCCCATTTCAACCACCCCATAATTTTTAGCCATTTTTGTGAACTCATCAAGCTAAATGAAAGCTCTGAAACTGCCCTGCATTGACATGCTCCACCCAGTCCTGAGCCAGGGTCAGTGTGCTCTTGTGAGAGTCTGGAGCAGCTCTGTGAAGGTGGGAGGCTGTTCAGCTGACTGTGTGGCCCTTCCTAGGGGACTCTCCATCCCTGCCCTCTGGCTTATGATGTGCTGCTGCCAGACTTGCCTAGGTTGGTGAGACCCTGGATACTTTTCACTGCCTGGAAAAGGTTTCCTAATCCTTGGGCATTGAGAGTGTCTTTGGGGTTTTCCTTTGTAAAGAATTGAAAGTGTTGCCAGGTGTAGTGGCATATGCCTGTAATCCCAGTGGCTAGGAGGCTGAGGCAGGAGAGTTGCAATTTGAAGACTAGCCTCAGCATATTAGTGAGGCCCTAAGCAACTTAGTGAAACTGTCTCAAAAGAAAAAATAGAAAGGACTGAGAATGTGGCTCAATGGGTTCAAATGCTCCTGGCTTCAATTCCCTGATACTTAAAAAAAAAAAAAAAAAAAGAAAGAAAGAAAAAGAAAAAGAAAACAAAATCTCAAAATTGATTTTATGTCATTAAGGATGCAAAGTGTTAATTTTTGAGTGAAAAATATTTTCCATATATTAGGAATGGTTGAGGCTTTTGTGAATTGCTTTATGTAGTTTCTAGTTTCTTTAATATCTCCTTCGATTTCATTAGGACAACTTTAAAGGCAGATTTCAAAGAGTGGGTCAGCCTTACCAGAAATTGTATAAGCTTATTCTCATTCCACAGAACAAGAAAGTTTGGTGTTTTTACTTTTGTCATATTTATGTGTCTTAAGATGCAGGGACACTGTTGTGTTACCTTGGGTCTGTTTGTCTGTCGTGAATGACAGAGATAATGTGTTTTTTATCAATATTAATACATACTGCAGCATGGTTTGCAAAAGGTCAGGAATGACGGGGCGAAAAATTTTCATGAGACTACTTCATAGCATGCCTTGGAAACATGAAGCAATTTAACAAACTTGATTGTCCTTGGCTGCAGAGTAAAGGTTGCATATTGAAAGCTTAAGACATTGCCAAGAATACAGAATAACAGGAATGTGTCGGTCCAAAGTCTTTGTGAGCACTTTTAAAAACTGATGTAACCTGCATTGGAAAGACTGGCTCAAAACTTATTTCAGTTTAAGCTGGACATATTTTACTGTCTGAATGAAAAAAAATTAGATACTACCTCTTTGTACATTTTGAATTATTTGTCAGTCATCACGCATGTATAGACCAGTCTGGTGATTTTCCTGGGAGGAAGAGTTATTTAAATATTAGATACTTGGGTTTTTAAAATTTCCATCATCAATTAATTAAAAACTACAACAGAAACCCTCTTGGGATTGGGGGTGTAGCTCAGTGGTAATTTGTCCCTAGCATGTGTGAGGCCCTGGGTTCGAATCCTAGCACCAAAGAAGACAAAATTAAAACACCTGAATATTTCAGGTTTTTTTTTAGTGACTATCCTATCACGTTTTTGTATTTGTGCCATGTGACATATTAATTATTCTCAATAAAATGTGATGTTAGAAGTTTTACGTTTATTAGCATGTGACTTGATTATTTGTATTCTTGTAGGAATTTTTCACCAGTGAATATAAATATCAGGCAAAAAATATTGCTTTGTACATGTAAAGACTATTTATTGCAGTAGTACTGTACATCTAAGAAAACAGAAAGTAATTAAAATGTTGATTACTATAGTAAATCTCTAAAACATCTGATTATTTTATATTTTTGTATGTGCTCACATTTCTGAGAAGTTAGCTTTTGCCTAACAACCTACTATGATTACCTGATATCCTCCGGAAGGTTAGCTGAGTTGTTTCCTATATTACTTAGGAAAAAATTTCTTTTCACAATTGAAAATGTCAGCATCAATTTAAAGTAACACTAAGCATGTGCTTGCTTTCTGAATATTATCCTCCTCCACCTCCCTCCAACCACCCTGCTGAGGATCTGGCTGTGACAGTTTGATTAGATCATCAATCCTCACTGTTAACAGCACTTTTCCTGAACACCTGGGCTGCTGGGTCACATCTGAATTCAGCTACCGTCATTTTGGTGACCTGACGTGCATTTACCATAGCAATTTACATTATGTGCACAAATTAAAAGTTGCCTTAGAACAACAGTTTACTTTTAACAATGACCTCTATTCCCACCATGTTGAAGTTATATTATAGGCGGTGCATTTTTGTATGATGAAAGACCTTTCTAGAACATACTCACCCACCATGATAAAGTTGTTCCCTTTCTCTTTTCAAGAAGGCTCTTAGATCAGAATGTCTACAATGAAAATTGTCTTGTCTTTCATCATTTTATGCCATTTAAAAAACTGCATTGATTGCATTTTAAAATTTGATTACATTTTTACGAGATTTAAGTGTAAATAAATAATTGAATTTGTCATGTATTGCTGAAAGTCTTTCTGCTTTCTGCTCCTGAAATCTCTACTTGAGCTGTCACAATATGTGATTTATAATTTCCTATTTATAGTTGTAGTGATAAAGATAAATACCTGCTTACATTTTCAATGCAAATTGTTTGGAAGCAGACTGCAACATAAGCATACTGTTAAATCTAGCATTATTGGATTTTTGGATACCATAATTATCTTTTGTTTTCCCCACAACTTTTTATTGTGGTAAGAAATAGGAGAAATATAAAAATTGTACCTTTAAAATAGATAGTGCTTTGGAGTATAGACCTGCCTTATGTTGTCCAAGCAGTGCTTTCCTGCTGATGGGAGTAGTTGGTGAGGGCAAGGACGCTGCAACAGTGCATCCAGCTACACCGGCAGGACAGAGAGGATTCGTAGTACTTGCATCTGTGATTTTGTCAGCAGTTCACAGTTTTTAAGTTTGCAATTGGTCATTATTTTAAGGCAGTTTGAGCATTGTACAAAGAGTTGGCCTGGTGTTGTGGTGAGAAAATCGTAGTTCTTCTACTTGAATTCTCAACATATTTACTGTGATTGTTTCTTTTTTGCCTGAAGACCATATTGATACATACATTATAAGTACTTTCCTGTTTCACAGATACTAGTTTTTTTTTAAAATGAAGTAAATCTTTCTGAATCATTTAAGATTCTTACCCCAAGTTTTAAATGACTTTTTAATATATACCAGGACTCCAAGCCAATGGGTGTATCCTTAGGATGACTGCACCCTCCAGAGCAGGGGCTGTCATTGACTCACTGTGATGACAGGCATATGGGTCCCACTTCTACAGCCTCCCACTTCCTTGGGACCACTTACAGTTTCATTAGCATGACTGATGTCCTTAACCCAATTCTTCATCATATCTGAGGAAAGCCGTGATGCTTTAAACTCCTAAGCTTTTGACAGTGGCACGTTGGCATCTGAAGAATAACCAGTTAACCCAAGTATTTTTTTTCAGTCTTTTATGTCACTCTGAGACACTGTGTCAGTTAGTTTCACTCTCTGCTTCAGTCTGTGCCTATGTAGGATTGTGGGATGAAGCCTGGAGACCTGAGTGCCAGCCGTGTCCCTGAGTCACTTCATTTCCCTGGACTCTTCTGACTTTAAGTCTTCCATTCATTAGCTGTAAAACTGATGTGAGAACATGGTGACTGTGTTGAGGATCAAATGAAATAACAAATTAAAATTACTCTAAGGGAAATAATATGTTATAATGAATGAAATCTAGCACATGATTATTAAAATCCAGGACCTGAATTTTAACCCTAACCTTGCCATTTTATCAGCTGATATCTGGCATAATTACTATTCCCCTGATACTCAGGTTACTCAATTAAAGATGTGGCAGATAACATTTTTCTTAGAATATTCTCATTAGGAATAAATTAAATGAGATTAAGTGTCAAAAGACAGAGGAAAATTCTTTACATCCAGAATTTGGTAGTACAGTTAAATCATGTTAATCTCATAGGTATTGTGAATTTGACCAAAATTTTTTTGAGATTCTGCCAAGCTTTAAGTTCGAGGAATAGAGTGGTGTGTGTGTGTTAGCTTTTCATTACTATAGTGAAATACCTGAGATAATTCTAAAGAGACTATTTTGGTGATTCCAAAGTTCTGGAGATTCCAATCCAAGATTGATGGACCAATGGACTTGGAGCCTCTGGTAGGCGCGCTGGGTGGCCATGTTAGGGAGAACCTGATGGAGCAAAGTGCTCACCTCCTCAACCAGGAGGAGAAGTGAAAGGAAGCAGCTGGGGGTCCCACAGTCCCTTTCAAGATCATAACGTTGGCCAGAGGGTTCCCATTAGGCCCCACCTCCTGATGTTCCATACCTTCTGATAAGTGCCTCCCTGGAAATCACGCCCTTAGCACTCAGGCCTTTGGGGGTGCCCATTCAAACTATAGAAGTAAGTTAGACACTCTTTACCCGGAGCTTTGGTTCCTAAAGGAGAGTCGGAAAGCAGTACATGCTGTGGAGAGTGATATTGCACTAGTAGCAGGTGGGCGAGGGGCGAGTGACTTTCAGACTTTTTAGAGAAAGCAACTCTGTATTTGGGACAACTACAGACTCACATGTAGTTATGAGAAATAATACAGAGAGAGCCCATGTGTCCTGAGGCATTTAGGCTAGAAACTTGAATGATGAGAAAAAATATATCAGAGTGTTCCAGGCAGAGGGAATAGAAAGTGCAGACATGGGGAAATAGGATCCAAGTGTGTTCGCCTTGATTTACGGATGTGTGGTCACTGTGGTGATGACATACGCGTGGAGGCAGGTGCTTCAAACAGACACAACAGCCAAGTCACAAGTCGTCTGAGAGTCATGGGGAGAAGTGTGTCTCCCTCATGCCACAGATAATCCTGCAAAGGTTCTGATGGGCCAGGACACTCTGAAGAGCCGTGGGAGTGGCACTGCAGAGCAGTTCTGAGTTCCCCAGCAGCGTTCTTCAGAGTGCTGTCGCTCTCTGTGCTTTAAGTGACGCCTAAACATTTTTGTCCTGAGTATAAATAGTTGGGCAGGATGTAATTTCTAGTGTAGAATAAAAATTGACATTGTGAAATAAATCGCATGCCTCTTAAAATGCATGCAAAAGAATGTGAATGTCATGATTCGATACCCCCGTCATTCACTTAAAAATACATGTTTTTTAACTGTCAGAAAATTTATACTTATTATTCTTTTTGAACTCATATTTCTTTCGCCTCCCCCACCAATTTTACTTTTAAGTATTTATATGTGGAGATATTTTGCTAATCATCCTGTCATTTCTGTATGATGGTGTGTACCATCCCTCTGTATCTGCAGATACAACCCAATATTAAAAAAAAATTATACCAGTAAAGAACAGATACAGACTTTTCTACGTGTCATTATTTTCCAAGTAATTGTGTTATGTATTATGACTAATGTAGAGATGACTTAAAGTATACAGGAAGATGTGTGTAGTTATATGATGCAAATACTGTACCATTTTAGATAAGGGACTTGAGCATCTGAGGATTTCCATATCTCTGGTCATCCCTGGATCCACTCCCCTATGGGTACCATGGAAAAACTGTACACACACATACTGCACTGAAGTATGTTTTTATTTTTTAATAATGTTGGCCATAATACTCTAGGTATTAAAAACATCTAGCAAGTATTATTATTACAATTATTAACGACTGCATAGTTGCTTGAAGTAATAAAATCTATAAAATGTTTGATAATTAGTAAGTGTATTTTTCATTGGAATTGCATTTGTTATTGAAGGAGTTTTAAATTTTAACTTTTGTGTCTGTATATTTATTATTGGAAGGAAATAGATTGATGGAAACTAATAGTAAACATACCGTTGAGATGTTACAATTCTGAGGCTTATATATGGAGTTCTACAGACTTAGTATGTTATTTATATACTATAGATGTTTTGTATTGTGTTTGTATTTTATCATTATGGTAGGATCAATTGCATTTGTAAAAATTAATCTCATTCTATGAATAGAGAAGTGCTTATTGAGTGGCATGGTATGGATATTCATATGCATGTATCAACAACTAATATTCATTGTTGTATTCTGTGGAGAAAATCTAATGTTCCTCCTTAAAGAAATTCCAAGTCAACTCTTAGAGTGATTCTTTTCTGATATAAATTGATCCATGGGAAGTAAATGTTTTGCTGTTCCATTAATCTCCTTAGTCTTTAATTTCATATTTTCTATTGACTCTCTTATGGCATTTGCAGGCAAATGGATGAAATTGGAGAATATCACGCTAAGTGAGATAAGACAATCTCAAAAAACTAAAGGACGGATGATCTTGCTGATAAGCGGATGAGGACATATAATGGGGGGTAGGAGGGGTTAGCGTTCGGGTTAGGTTTAGGGTTAGGGATAAGGAGGGTGGTAAGAATGGAGGAAGGAAGGACTGTATAGAGGGAAAAGAGGGGTGGGAGGGGTGGGGGGAAGGGAAGAAATAGCAGAATGAATCAAACAACATTGTCCTATGTAAATTTATGATTACACAAATGGTATGCCTTGACTCCATGTACAAATAAACAACATGTATCCCATTTGTTTAAATAATAAAAAAAAAAAAATTTTTTTAAATAAATAAAAAGAAAGTCAGAAAAGATTAAAAATTTCATTTAAAATCCAAACGTGGTCATACCGATATTTTCAATGTAAAGTGTAAAGATTTAATAGTTTTTCAAGAACTATTCCAAATACTTATTCATAAATATCTAAAAAAAAAAAAATACTGTCCTTTGCATATCTGTTGTTCTTCCAAGTCACCCAATGAATTCTTTAAGAATTCTTTTTTCTTTTTGCGGGGAGGAGAATATTGAGGATCAAACCAAGGGGCACTTTTACCACTGATGTACACTCTCAGTGGTGCCCCCCCGCCCCCCGCCGCCACCTTTTCTTTTTAAAAGTTTGAGTCTGGGTCTCCCTAAGTTGCTATGTCTGGTCTTGAACTTATATCCTTCTGTTTCAGCCTTGTTAGTCACAGGGATTACAGGTGTATACCACCTTGCCAGGCTCAGTTAGTGAATGCTTAATGAAGTATTTATTTATTTATAATTGACAAAGATTGTACATATATATGAGATAATCTATGAGGTTTTGATACATGCATACGTTATGTAACATTTAAATCAGAGTAAGCAATATATTTTCTTAAACATTAACCATATTTTGTGATCCTAAAACTATCCAAACCCTTTCATTTTAATTCATTTTTTATATTTCATTTAAATTCATTTTTTGTATTTCATCTATGGTTTTAAAATGTTCACATCATTTTTAAATATAGATAAAACTTTGCTGTGCAGTTCTCCAGCTTTTTCATTTTATTTTTTTCCCTTATTTTCATCTTTCCTTTAAAGTGGTAACTATAGTTATTTGAAAGTTTTTTGCACTTTTGTCTGTGATTATTGCTTACATTTTCTTTTTCCTTATTTAAGTGGTGATTTCTTGGTTGTATGCGCAGTGTAGTGTGTTAAAAACCACAGAGGCCCAGATGGTCTGGTCTGACGGGAAGGAGGACCTTTTCTGTTAGGTGGAAGATTGGGAAGTGAACCACTAACAAGGGATTGAGCTGCGTGGAACCTGGCTTGCAATTTGTGTGGTATTTTATTCTCCTGTGTTCTGTCATTGTCTTTTCTTATGAACTCTCAGTGCTTTGTTTGAATCCAGGTAGCTGTGAGTGCACTCTTTCCTGAGCCTCAGCCCTGGATGAAATAGCAGGTCTGTTTGAGTCCTGTAGAAGTCTTGAACTTATTTCCTTAGGGTCTAATGCTGTGCTTCTTCAGAGTTGCACAGATGAACTACAGGTGGTACTGTTGGTGGCATGTCTCTTCTCTCTAATAAGACTTTGTCTCCTCTGTGTTGTTGGGCCACAGAAAACCACTCTTAGTCCCTGAACCCCCCACCCACCAGAGCCATTTCCTAAACACGTCAGCTGGGCATATGGGTATCCTTCCACTTCCCACATAGCGCTGGGCCTTGTGTCAGAGTCAGCTATTTTTCCTTCATTCCAGTGGAGCACCTTTTCCTTGGGAAAACCATGAGTACAGTCAACCAGGAATTAATTGCCAAATGTCCAAGTTGAGAAACTGGCTGTCTGTCTTAGCTTTCCTGGTAGGGACTCTTTCATCTAGTTCATCTTAAGTCATTAAGGTCTGGTAGCTCCTGCAATTTCATCAGCATCTCTGAGAATGTAGTCTTGTATTCAAGCCCATCTTTTACAGTGCTGCAATAGGAGCTTTGGCTTGCACTCTCTCTGTATCCTGTAAGCTATTGAAGTTCTTCATTTGGTAGAATTCCTGGAGACCATGAACTGTTAATATCTTCAAAATAGTAGGGAAAAATTCTTACTCATTCAGTGGCGGAAAAAGTGATGCAGCAGCAGGTGTCCCCATCCTGATGCCTTTGCACCGGATTGTTTACAGTCTACCCTCTGTGGGAGTATGTCATTTCTAACTGTAATATTGAAAGCATGATTTAGGAGTTATAAGAAAATTCACAGAGCAAATTATGCTTTTTGGGGGATTGGTATTACTTTATAAAATTCATAAATTTTGTTTATTTGCGCCGTTTTTAAAGGATTGATTTAAATGTAAATCTGTTGTCAAACTAGTATAAACTATTATTTTTCTTTTTCATGTGGGGGATGGTGGAGGAGAGGCACCAGGAATTTTACCCAGGGGCACTTAACCACTGAACCACATCCCCAGCCTTTTTAATGGTTTTTAATTTGAGAAAGGGTCTCCATAAGTTGCTAAGGTTGACTTTGGACTTGTGATCCTCCTGCCTCAGCCTCCCAAGCCACTGGGATTACAGGTATTTGAGTATTCTTATTTTGAAGAATAATCATTAAGAATTGTTCTTCTGTTGCCCTAATATTGTGGATAGTATTTGCAAGGGCAGAAGTAAGCAAACACACACATACATTTTTATTTGTAAGTTAAGTTGGAGGATTAGAATATTATCTTTAAATGATCATCTTTTTATATTCTTTTAAAAACCAGTGTGATCTAATTGCATAAATAGTTCTTACACATTTAGGTGGAACTTTGGTTTTATTTTTATATATTTGTTGAAGATATTCAAATAATACATCAGTGATTCCTATAGCACTTTTTAAGTTTTTCATGTAGACTCATAAATTCATTATTCTAAAATAGGTATCATTTGTTAAATCTGCAAGTTGTATTGATATTATTGAAAAAATCAAAACATTATATCACTTTGATTGACTAGTCTTCTATTTCAAAACTTCTCTTCATAATGTAAAGTCAAAGAAACAAAAGGCCATAGCTCAAAAGGTAACAAAATTTATACTGTTAGCTGGGTGTGGTAATGCCTTTAATCCTAGAGACTGGGGAGGCTGAGGCAGGAGGATCACAAGTTCCAGGCCAGCCTCAGCAACTTTCCGAAGCCCTAAGTAACATAACAAGACTCTGTTTCAGAATTTCAAAATTTTTAAAGGGATGGGAATGTAGCATAGTTATAAAAGCACCTCTGGTTTTAATTCCTGATACCAAACAAGAAAAAAATATACATTCATTCCTAAAAATTTACATGTATCATAAAACTCATAATGGTTTGTTTTAATTCATTATTTATAAACACTTTTATGCTAAGATATGTGATTTTATTTTCGAAAGTTAGATATTACCTACATTTTCTTTGTTTTTAGATTTTTTTTCCCAATATTTTCTTTAGAAAACTTCAAACACACAGATATATCATGGACCAGCACAGGTCACCATGCCCTTATTGTTCCGTCAGGAACATGTTGGTTTCTGTTGCTCTCTTGTCTTTCATACCCCTTGTCCCATCTCCAATGAAAAACAAGTTTTAATTTTTTCTCAGTAATAATGAAACATGTTGAATACCATTTAAAGAAGGGTTTTTAAGCAACTTGTCGAAGTTCATGCAGTGGGCATGTATGGAAATAAAGATGAAAGCCACCTGGTCTATGTTCAGAGCCTGTATATTCAACTGCTATCCTCTTTTTTCTGGTAATGCTTATAAATTGAATCCTATTTCTTATTTCAACTTCTCTCATGAATTCCTGATATAACTTTAGTATTTTAAGTTCATTTTTTTACATATATATAGTTTTCATTTTTAATGTTTTTATTATTACTCTGTAGTTGTGCTTAATATTGGGGTTCATTTTTTACATAGTCATACATGCATCGAATATAATTTACTTCATTTCAGTTTCCAGTACTTTCTCTCCCTTCCTCACTCTCCCTGTTGCCCTTTGTCTACTCTGCTGGTATTCTTTATATTTATTTATAGTTTTTAAAGTGGTGCATACATGTGCTCACACTCTATGTGTATATACATTTACACTCAAACACACATACACATACATAAACACACACAAAGATGACAGTCACTCTGGTGTTTTCATATATAAGTATAATTTAATCACCTTCATTCTGTAGTTCCTCCATTTTCCATTCCCTCCTCCCTCCACCCCAGTCCCCTCCCCAACTCTACTCATCTCCTTTCTATTTGCATTGTCTCCCACCCCTTAATTCTCTTATTTTGCTCTAACTTCTCATAAAAGAAATATTTGACCCTTGACTTTCTAATTCTGGCTATGTGACTTAATAGGTATTTTCCAGTTCCTTTCATTTACTAGCAAATGCCATAATTTCATTCTTTATGTTTGAATAGAATTTCTTATGTATTATATATTATCACATTTTCTTTATTCATTCATCTGTTGACAAACATCTGGGCTGTTTCCATAACTTGTCTGTTGTAAATTGTGCTGCTTTAAACATTAGCGTCCCTGTATCACTACAGTATGTTGATTTTAGTTCTTTTGGATAAATACCAAGGTATGGGATAGCTGGTTCATATGGTGATTTCCTTGCTGTTGTTTCAAGGAGTCTCCAAACTGCTTTACAAAGTGGTTGTGCTAATTTGCAGTCCACCAGAACATATGATTGTACCTCCACATACTTGCCAGCATATATTAGTATTTGTATTCTTAATGATTGTTATTCTCACTGGAGTTAAATGAAATTTCAGTGTAGTTTTGATTTGCATGTCCCTGGTTGCTAGGGATGTTGAACATTTTTTTCATATATTTGTTTGCCATTTGTATTTCTTCTTTTGAGAAATCTGGCGACGTGTTGATTATTTTTTAACGTGAAATTTTTTGAGTTCTTTATATATATATTCTATGTATTAATCCCCTAGTGGGGGCGTAACTGTCTAAGTTTTTTTTCTCAATCTGTGCTCCCTTTTCCTGCTTGTTTCCTTTGCAATGCGGAAGTTTTTTTAAATCGATGCCATCCCACTTATTGACTCTTGCTATTATTTCTTGAGCTTTAGAGGTATTGTTAAGGAAGTGGGCGCCCTCACAAATTGAGCCTGTGTTTTCTTCTAGTAGTTGCAGTGTTTCCGGTCTAATGCATAATTGTTGATGCACTTTGAATTGACTTTTGTACAGGTTGAAAGATAGGGATCTTATTTCATTCTTCCATATATGGGTATTCAGTTTTGCCGGCACCATTTGTTAAAAATACTGTATTTCTCCAATGGATGTTTTTGGCACCTTTGCCGAGCATCAGATGATTATATCTGTGGGTTTGTTACTGTAGCTCTTCATTATAATTTGAAATAATGTGTTCTGATGCCTCCAGTATCATTCTGTTCAGGATTGCTTTACCTATTCTGGCTTTTTATTCTTCTAAATGAATTTGAGTACTGTTCTTTCCTAGTTATATGAAGGTATTTTAATGGGGATTTAATGGGAATTGAGTCTGTATCTTACTTTGGTTCTATGACCATTTTGACAATATTAATTCTGCCTAATCAGGAACATGGAAAGTCTTTCCATTTTGTGTGATCTTCATCAATTTCTTTCTTCAGTGTTCTATAGTTTTCATTCCCTCAGGATTTATTTTGGTTGTTGTTGTTGTTGGTTTGTTTGCTTTATGTCTTTTGCTTTTGTTTTTTGTTTATCACATCTAGAAGTTTTCCGGTGGAGGTTTTTGGGTCTTCTAGATATAGGATGGTGTCTTTTTCTGTTTGCCTCCCTTTAATCTCCTTCCCTTTTCTGATTGCTCTGACTAGACTTGAATAGGAGTGATGAGAGTTGGCATCTTTGTCTTGTTTCTGATTTTCCAGAAATTGCTTTAAAATTTTTTCCATTCTGTATGATGTTGGACTTGAGTTCATTGTATATTGTATAGCCTGTACATTGTTGAGATAAGCTCTTTCTATCCCTAGTTTCTCCAGCGTTTTTAACATGAATCAGCTGAATTTTACCAAAGGCCTTTTTGTGCACCTATTCATATGACCATGAGATTCTTCTCCTTGGTTCTATTTATGTGGTGAATTATATTTATTGATTGGGGTATGTCAAACCCACCATGCATCCTTGAGATGAAACCTATTTGATCGTACTGTATTATCTTAATGTGATTTTGAATGCTGTTTGCCAATATTAAGAATTTTGGGGTCTGTGTTCATCAGAGATGTTGGTCTGTAATATTCTTTCCCTGATATTTTTTTCTGGTTTTGGTATCAGGGTGATACTGGTTTTATATAATGAACTTGGGAGTATTGCCTTCCTATTTCATGGAATAATTTGAGGAGGTCTGGCATTTGTTCTTTAAAGTCTGTTAGAACTCAGCTGAGAATCCATATGGTCCTGGGCTTTTCTTTGTTGGAAGGTTTTGGATAGTTGCTTCTATCTTATTGTTTGATATTGATCTTTCTAGGTTTTCTGTGTCCTCACGATTCAATATGTGTCAGTCACATGTGCTCAGAAATTTGTCAATCTTTTAGGTTTTTGTTTATTGGAGTATAAATTTTCAAAATAATTTTAAAAGATCCTCTGAGGTTCAGAAGGGTCTATGATGGTGTCTTCCTTTTCATGTCTAATTTTTTGAGTTGGATCTTACCTCTCTCTCTTGGTTAGTTTGGCGAAGGGTTATCAGTATTGCTTTCTAGATCACGTTATTGGTAGGTTACTTTTGCTGAAGTATAATTCTTTGATCACGTTGCTTCTTTACTTTGTAAACAAAACCCAACTATAGTGTTCTGTGCTTCCCAGTGACATCTGGGGTTTTCTGTGTGCCATTCCATTCTGTGCACGGTCTCCATCCTCTTTTTCCATTACTAATCCTTATATTTAGGACCTGAATGTTATTATACTTACAAGTATGCAGATTCTTGATTGAAAATTGTGAAAACTATTGGAAACTCTGTATGAATGAACAATCATAGATTTGTTGGGATTCTGCCACTTGTCCCTACCGATGAAAGAAAAATTCTTGCTTCTAGGTAATTATCACATTATAATATATTTATGTTTGCTTTGACTGATGTTAAGTTGTAGGAGGAGAATTAAATGTTTTACCTTCTGATGCAATTTTCTGTCGTCTTGTTCATTTTTTGAAAAAACTGAATCAGATTTTCCTTCTGAAATGAAGATTTAATTTAGAGATCTTTTATTTGTGTAAATAACCATTGGAAGCACCTTTTTGGTCAGTTTTCAACTCATGCTATTGTTTGACTTGTTCTGTCCATTGAGTACAAGAAGTTGGGTGCTTTCATCAGGAAGGAATTATGTTTGCAAACACATTCAAAGTTTTTTCTTACTGATTCTGATTCTTAATCTTGACCTTTTTACTAATTGTCCATTTCTGATCTTATTATTCCCCAATAGAGTTGGTATTTTGTTTGTTAGGTGGCTTTTATTGATTTAAATTTAGAATTTGTAATTTTATTTGTATTTTTTAACCGAATAGTCATACATTAGATAGTACTTGTCATTTCACTTTATATCCATAATATTCAGTAAACCAAGAATTATTCTAAAATTACCCAGTCTTTAGAAATTGCCAAAATATACTGCATTTTGAAATGCAAGTATATTAATGGTTTGTCTTTTGCCAATATTTCTATCAGTACATGCATGGGCTTATTATGAAATGGAATATAATTTCAGCATTAGATAAATCAGGAATCATTTTCTATAGACCTTAATTCTAGTCTGTGCCTCCCCCCAGCTCTGTTTAATTTACTCAGGTCTTTATTGACTTCCTCATATATTTGGGCACTAAAAATCTATCTCTGAATAAAATCTTGTTGTTATGTTAATTATTTGTAGGGTTGATTTTTTTTTTTTCCATCGTGCTGTAGTTTTAATACGATCATACGTTCTAAGAAATGGACGGAATTCAGACTATATACAATTCCCATCTTAGCCAATGTGCAGTGAGTTTAGTTGGTAGTTGAGAACATAGCTTATGTAGATGTTTTTGCTGTTTTATGAGGAACATATGACAGATTATCATTTCCTATGCTATGCCCCTCACCTTTTTACATTGTGGACTTCTGATCTCCTTCACCTAGAGTTGCAGGGAGTAAACACTGACTCCTTTTCCATAGTCCTGTTGTTTTTACAGTGTGTCTGAGTGAAGTCTCCATCAAAAACATACTGTCAGTCCTTTGCAGTGTAGTTCCCCTGGCTGTGATGACATTTATTTCTTAATTCATTTTATAAAGAGCTCCCATACTTCCTGGTCTTTGTTTTAACCTGTTTGTTGGGGGAGGGGTGTTAGCATTTTTCCCTAAGTTCTTCACTTTGTGGAAAAATACATGTAATAATTTATAGATAGAAACAAGTAACTTCTATGATACTATTTTTTAAAAATACAAAGGAAATTGTACATTTCTTTATAGCATTGAGTTGTAAATTACCCTTAAATTCCTGTTCCACTACTAAGATATTCCATTTGTAAAGTATTTAGTGGTTACTCATTTATTTGCAATCTATGTATTCTCAAAAATCCTTTGAAGTTTTCTTTGGGAAAATGAAGATATTTCAAAGTATTAAACTTCCCAGAACATGATGAGTGGGAATCTTTTTAATGTGGCCACAAAGTGTTTTTGAGAGTTTTGTTTTTTTTTTTTTTTTTTGAAAGATCATTTTATGGTCAGTGATATATTCTAAAGCTAAAGTTTTAGAGACAGGTTCATTAGACTACTAAACTGTGTTAATAGAGACTGCTAGATTATATTCTACAGAATATTGTAGCCTGTGTTTTAATTGGGTGATTCATTGGCTCAAAATTTCATTCTCAGATTTCCTTTTGAAATGTACAAAGAATATCTGCAGGGTGTCAGTAGAAGTTTAAATTTGCCACAGTCACCTCCAGCTTTTAGATGAAGTTTGACATCATGATATAAATGGGGCAGGTATCCTCCACTTCTCAAGTTTGCTCCATCAGACTCTGCCTGAAATTCCCTTCTGCATTAGCAGTAGAAATCACAGCTGGCAAAACAGAACTAATAGCACAGGAGTGTTGCTATGTCCTCTTCCAGTGCCAGGCTGGAATCTGTGACTTGTTGGCCATGGGTCACACTGTTCTATATTTGGTTTATTAGAAAGAGCGGTCCTTCTGTGCCTGGCATGTGGAGAATGGACTCGGGTTTGTGTGGCACTGTTTATCATTCTAATTTCTGCATTTTTCAGATATTATAATCTTTGTTTCTGAGGGTGCTCTTTACTTACTCATAGTATATACTCAGTATGTGATTACTGATTTGATTTGAATCTTTGCTTATGCATATAAAATGCCTTCTAGAGGATTTGTTTTTAGGTTATCAAAAGAAGTTTATTCAATGTAATACCATCCCGTGTTTTGACTAAAATAAGCAAAGCTCCATTTATACACAGATGTATTTTAACTCAGCAGCTGCCTTCTTAACACTTTTTTTTTTTTTTTTTTTTTACACATTTTGGCTAAATCAGAAATCCAAATGCAAAATACAGCACAGAGGAATATCACACGTATTTATGGCCCTCTCTAGAGGACTAAGGAATAGATTACATTCATTCACATGTGGCCTGTTTCCAATCCTGGCAGTCATCATTCAATACATATCAATAATCTAACTTTAAAGCATATTTTATTGTATTTAACTGATTTGAAGACCATTAAACAAGAAAAATTACTAAATGTGAATAGACTAGAGCATTTTAGCATGACTCTGGATAAAGCATGAGAAAACAATTTCTCTCCTTCTTGCCCTCTGTGCTGAGGCGTGTCACAGCTGGAAACCAGGCTTGCTTATGACATGTCTCACCTTTCTGAGAGGTGGCACCACGTGCCAACGCACACAGAAACTTCAGCTGAAGTCCTGCAGTGGTCTTGGTCAGTTGTGCAGAATTTTGAGCCTTTGTAAATGTGCAACATTGAGAATGTAGTGATTGTGATGTGAAAGGGCCTGCAAGAAACATCTGCAGTATTTGATTTTGGGTAAGAATAGTTCGTATGTGTGTTTGATCTCTTATTATAGCAAGGGGGAAAGTCAGTTATTCTGAGATGCGTTTTGCTTCCCCTAATAATTTCCTTGAACAAATTTTTTTTTTTCACTTCGAGAGGGTGTGAATTGTCCCTTCTAATATTGTTTTCATTTTCAAAATAAAACCCTTTGGGAACAATAGAGTCTTACTGATGCAGTAGTATGGAAGTTTAACAGTTGTCTAAGAGTTTAATTTTACAACTGTTCAATCATATATCTGCCATTTACTCTCATGTGTTTCCCATAATATTGTAGTAATATGCAGTGTGGTTACTTATGAGCATGTTGATATTCATTCTCTTTCTCTCATTTTTGTCCATGCAAGGTAAGTGACAGTTGAATAGATAGGACTGTATAACTGGTCTTGCTTCTATTGTTGGTTTTGAGTTCATACTAGATGCTTCTTTTTTCTAACCCTGTTTTGGGAGCAGTCAAAAAATATGTTGAACAATGTGCACTGTGTCTGCTTGGTGATTCTCTGAGTGTTGGACAGGCAACTCCCAACTCAGAGGCTTTCAGGAAGGGGGTTAAAGTGGGGTTATCCTCCTTGTCCACCCCTCCCCCCCACTATTGTGAATTAGCATCTACATATCAGAGAAAACATTTAGCCTTTGGTTTTTTGGGTTTGGCTTATTTCACTTAGCATGATATTCTCTAACTCCATCCATTTACCAACAAATGCCATAATTTGAAGGGAGGGGAAGGGATTTGGGGGTAGGAAGGATGGTAGAGTGAAACAGACTTTATTATCTCATGCACGTACATGACTGCATGACAGATGTGATCCTCCAATATGTAGAATCAGAAAAATGAGAGATTACATTCCATTTATGTATGATCTATCAAAATGTATAAATGCATTCTACTGTCATGTACAACAAATTAGAACAAAAAGAAAAAAAAAGTGAGGTTATCCTGAGGACCAGCTTACATATTCTGTAGCAGAGGCTTGTACTAGAACAGTTTTAAAAAGTCAATGTTTTTAAATTACCCTCCACCAATATTAAATATTTTTAAAATTTTACAAATATCTTTGCTTTTTATGGATTTAAAATTTGAGAATTGTTTCAGGAGTCTGTCATGCTGAAGCTATCACTTCTCCACAAAGATCCCAGAGCAGGAATATTTGAGAACCTGTGTTACGTTCAGTTTTGTGAGCTAGAGAAAGATAAAGACCACAATACTCGAAATTATTTTCTCTTCTCATCTGTTATTTTTGGTTTTGCTTAGTTTCATCCCTTTAGAAATGTATAAGAAGGTCCTGGTTTTTATGGAGTTTATTCAGCAAAAACTTCATTTATGTCGTATGCCAATTACCACCAAGCGCTAGGAAAATTGCAAGGACAGCTGTTGATTATGCATTGTGTTTGATCTGGTGATAGATTCACAATGTGTTATGGTCTTTCTATAGAGAGGAATCCAGCTTAATCTTAAGGTAACTTTCTTGACCTGCTGTTTCATAAAGGGTTATGGATGAATTCCAGCAATATTTTCTTGAAAAAATTCACAAAACTGGTTATAGTGATATTATGAGGCATGAAGCCGACCAAGGAATTAAGGATCCCTCCTGTATTCCTGATGTCATCAAATGGGTTCATATTCTTGCCTGCGTCTAATTATAAAGGTAAGTATCTGCCATGGGTACAAGTGTAAGACTGTATAATAAATAGTTCCTACTTGTAGAAACTTCTGATTTAATAGGCAAGTACACATAAAAAGGTAGCTTGTAGAAGAAATAGTTATTTTTATAACAATGCCTAAGAGATTAGGAGGAGGAACACTAACATTATTTATTATCAAGAATGTCTTTGCCCAAGCATGCTCACTGATTTCCTTTAAATTTGGGACCATGAAGCACTGGACTCTAGTGGTCCTGACATCTGCCATTCCTTGGTTCACTTGTCCTCTCACTCTCCTGTGTCCCTAAATTGCCAGTCAGTCTTTCTCAATATTCTTCAACTAACCTCCTGATTTACCTGTCAGAAGACACCCTTCTTCCGGTAGCCTATGTCCATGTGTATAGCTCCTCTTCTGCCTTCCCTGCATGAGCACAGAGGGGCCAGAGCTCAGGTCCCAGGCAGTCCCTTTTGGCCCTCTGTTTGTGCCTTAACCCACCTTAGCCTGCCATTCTTCTGGTTGTCTTTTCTTTGATAGCAAATATTCTCTCTTCCTGACTGAATTAATCAGATATAATCAAATATCAGATATAATCAAATTCTAGTATCTTCCATAGTAAAGACAAAATTATCCTCCTTGACCATTATGGTGTGGCTGTGAGGTGTCCCCCAAAACCTCATGTGTGAGACAATTCAAGGATGTTCAGAGGTGAGAGCCTTAACTCAATCAGTGAATTAATCCCTGATAGGGATTAACTGAGTGGTAGTGGAAGGTGAGTAGGGTGTGACTGGAGGAGGTAGTCAGTGGGGACATGGCTTTGGGATGCATATTTGTATTTGGCAAGTATAGACCCCTCTTTCTCTGCTTTCTAATCATCATGTGAACTGCTTCTCTGTACCACACTCTTCTGTCATATTGTTCTGCCTCACTTCGAGCCCTGAGGAATGGAGCCAGCAGTCTACGGCTTGAGATCTCTGAAACTGTAAGCCACCCAAATAAACTTTTCCTCCTCTACACTTATTCTAGTAGGATCTTTTAGTCCCAGCAGTAAAAAAGCTGACTAAAACACTGACCTAAAATTCTTGTCCTTTTACTAAATTATCTACACCCTCTGTAGCATATATTCTGTACGTCCACCTGTCTCCCCATTCATTCTTATACCTCATCCTTGCTCTTAGCCCTCCTCAAAGCTATTGTTGATTTTCATATTGCCTATTTCATTAGGTCAGATCCTAATCCTCACTTCACTTGACCCATTAGGGGCAATTGTGATCAGTCACTTTCTCCCTCTTTAAGTACATTCTTCATTGGGCTTCCAGATTTTTACTTCCTTGTGGTTCTCATCCTGCCTCGCTTTTCCATTGCTAGTTAGCTTCCCTTGTGTTTCTACATTATTTGTCCTCTAGCTTTTGGAGGCCTAGGGCTTATTCCTTAGATTGCTTCTCTATGTGTCTGTCTGTCTCTCTCATATTAATGCACTAGCATGTAAGAAATTTAAAATAGTTAAAATGCATAAAAAACAACATTTTCAGGACATTTCAAGTAATTGTTGCTGGAACCTAATGTGGAATAAGATAGGGCCTATAAAGAGCAGGATACATAAGCACACACAAACCTGTTGGGCTATAAAATTCATTTTTCTAATAGAAGGTAGTATCTCATTCATAGAGACAACCTTTTCTTGTCAGTTCATTACCAGAAGGAACGTGTTACTTGACTTTTTCATTAGTTTGCTTTACTGTTTCAGAATGTACAAAACCTGTCTTCAGTTGGCTGTTTTTGGATCTAAGTCCAGGAAACTCCACACTTACGATGAAGTTAAAATTGCTCTCAGGAAAGATTTCATCTAGGCCTCTATCCTGATGTGTATGTGGCTGGTTATGTGACTTCATGGCAAATCTTAGAACACTGAAAACAGAGAGCTTCCTGTGTCCCTTCCTAATGCCCTACCCATTTCTCTTTCTGAATTTCATTTATCTTGGTCATAATTTGTCAAGGTTATAGTTAATACTTTTTTTCAAGGTTGATCTTTCTGGCAATTGGTGGAATTGCTGAGTGTGATTTCTAGCTTAAGGAACTTGATTTCTTTTGGAAATAAGTTCTGAAATTTCAAGGACTCATTATTCTTCTGTACTTTGGGGAATACCCATCCCATCCCCTATGTCAGTTTTTGTGTTTGTGGAATTGTGTTTCAAGGAGGTGTTGATCAGTAATTTCATATTCCTCACCAAAACCAAATATAGAATCCCTACATCTGCTGGAATATCTTATTCCCCTTTGTATATTGCCCCAGCTCCTCAGGTAGAAGAGAAAATCAGGCTCACTGACAGTCTGGGTACCAGTGGATGGGGTGAGCAGGGAGGTCATCCTCTGTGGTCTTCAGAAGGAGTGCATCCTCACTGTGCTAGCAACAGTTCGGCAAAGTCCATTTCCAGAGTCTCCCATTTTCAAAAATAGGTAGAGAGATTGATTAAATATTATTTTGAATCAGTTTTAATATTATAAAAGAAATTTGAGAGTCATACAAAGAGCTATTATTATATTCTTTGTTCTGAGACCCAGTTCAAGTTTCTGTTGTTCCACTAATTGCTTTATGAAAAAAAACCCCAAGGATCATTTTTTTCCCCCTAATCTTCTTTCACCTGTACCAGTTCTTGCTTCTTTTCTTGACTTTCCTAAATTTGACATTTTGAAGATTAGAGGCCCATCATATTGTAAAACATCCCTCAGTTCAGATTTACTTGAGATTTCTTCATTATTATACCCAACTTATGCATTTTGACATGAAAATATGTGTTTTGTTGGGGAACTACTCTGAGATGATGAGAAATTTTTCATCCACTAGTTTATCTCTTGTTGTTTTTTACTTAAGAATTATTGCTATAATTACTAAATGAAGATTTTATAATTTGGTTTTCCCACCATATTTTCTTCCACTCCTAGTGTTTTTTTCCCAATTAATTTTTCATTATTTATTTTGACTCATGGTTTTCTTTTCTATTTATAGACTTGTAATCCACTTCTGTCATTTTTTTACTTTGATGTTCTAGTTGTCTCATATCTGGCTTGAGGGATTCCCACGGGCAAACTCCTGTTCCATTTGATGTCTCTCCATCAATAAAGAATTCTTCATTTTCTGTTATAACTAAAGATTCAGACTCACCTTTTTCTTTCCTTCCCTCAGCCCTAGATTTGTCCAGATCTCAAAATAATCAACTTTCCTTCTAGAAGAAAATGGTATTTAGAAACCAAATCTCAATGCAAAGAATACATGTAGCTATTGTGTATCACTATTTCTAGGGCTTCTACATATTCAAAAGTAGGAAGTTTTGCATACACTCACAAGTCACACATTGACATCTATTCTTATTTATAAATCTGTCTTTTGGTATTGACACCATGAAGTTACGCTGATACCACCAAATCCAATTCTGACCCAACCTCCCAGTGTTGATTCTAGCTTTTTGCCTTGCTGTCTTTGTATCTCCCTTCACTCACAAGGTGAAATCTTTCTTGCGTTTTACTTAAGGCATGTACCATTTTGTTCTGTGTATCATGTAAATACCCATTTTCCTACTCTGATACCCCTTTTGTTCTTGGGATACTATGTACTTGGGACAAAAAATATTGGGAATATTAGAAAACTGGGAGCCTCACCATCACACAGACTGTGCTTGCTGAAGTTTATGGCTCACAAAGCTACCCAACTAGCTATCTTTTGCTGGCTTCCTTTTTCTTTCTTTCTTTCTTTTTTTTTTTTTTTTTTTTTTTTTACCTCTTGTATTTTCAGCACAATTGCATACTTTCA
The DNA here is from genome assembly GCF_902686455.1 of Sciurus vulgaris. NCBI lineage: Eukaryota > Metazoa > Chordata > Mammalia > Rodentia > Sciuridae > Sciurus > Sciurus vulgaris. The sequence continues at coordinate 96,564,563 of NC_136474.1, forward strand.
GACTGCCCCCTTTAGTAGTTGGATACATGGGTTCCTTGGACTTTTACTGTCTTTACTTTCCATATCCTTAGGATACCTTTGGGGGATGACAGAAAATGAAACATTAGTTACCAATCAGGGCATTTATTTTACTGGAAATTTGCTCAGTGTATCTTATTAATACATGACAGGGAGACATCTGAATTTTAGAAGTTTGGAGAGCCTGATAAATCTACTCTACCTGGAGCCCACAGCCTGTGTTACTCTTGTTCTGCTCCATCAAACCAGGCCTGCATTCTCAGATACACTGTAGGCCATGTGTTGTTCTCACTTTAGCCATGACTTTCCAGAAGCTACGAAGGCCGTAAGAGGTAGCATAGGAGACAGGAAGAATGTGGCTCTCTCTGCTCTTCAAAGAGCCTTCTTAGAAGTCCTGCATGATAGTTTTCATTGGGTACATGCTACTGCCTTGCTCCTGCATGAGAGCAGATGAATTCTGGAAAGTGTAACTCTCATGACTGGAACTCTGTATCTAACCATACGTGATGTTGTTTAACCTGGAAGGAAAGATGCAGAAGGGACTTTGGAAGGGACACTATGCAGTCTCTGCTGCAGGGTAGTGGAGGATATTAAATGGGCAAATTTGATCATTTTCTTTCTTAACAAATAACTACTCTGGAAGCACCATGGGTCATGATTTTACTGGAAACGAAACTAATTGAATATGGGGTGACCTGGCAGACACTCTGCCTGCACCCCAGCCAACTCTTCCCTTTTCCCTGCCTGAGTGTCTCCCTAGCATGGGCTGTAGCAGTTCTGTTTCCTGTTTAGATTTAGCTTCAGTATTTCCCTGTTGTTTTGGCTTATCTTGTCATTATCTCGCAGAGGTTCCGAGAGGTTAAGAACCTTTCTAGGGAGCCTACGCCTAAGTGGTAGAGAAATGTTTGAACCCACATCATTTGGATGATAGTAGTCATGGGCTGTACTTCCCTGAGGTGGATAAGACAAGTGGATAAGTTGAATTTATTTTGTAAAAAGATCAAGCTAGTGTTGTGTTGATTTTGACATTGTAGTTAAACGTGATGGATAAAAATAACTTTAGAAAGTATCTAAATCAGGAAGATACTGCCTCTGGGTAGGACATATGATTTTAATTTAAGTTGATTTCAATTATGATGGTATCATTGAGGTTTTAAGAAGAAAAAATTGTGAACAATTTCAAGTTTTACAGTTGTAGTAAAATCTGCATCAACTGAGCCTTTGTTAATAAAAACTGGATACCAGAAGTCAGATACTGTGGAACATGCCTGTAATCCCTACTTTTTGGGAGGCTGAGGTATAAGTATCACGAGTTTGAAGCCAACCTCAGCAATTAAAAAGCCCTTACCTGAAAATAAAATTTGAAGTGTGTGTGTGTGGTGGGGGGGGTAGTCAAACATGTAACTCAGAGTTGGAGCACTTGCCTACCTTGTGTGAGGCCTGGGTCTGATCCCAAGTACTTTAATTAGCAAATATTTAAATAATAATTTACCAGATTTCATTGAATTCCTTTTTTGTCCTATGACTTGTTTTGTACACACACGTATGTGCACTCACATATTTTTCTTTGACAGTATCATGCATTTATAAAGTACTATCTTAAAGTTTGATAATTTTTCAAGCCAGTAGTGAAAAGGAAATACTGCAGTAGAGGAAGAGAGAATAAGAAACAGTGATAGGGTAGGAGGAAGAGAACCATTCCTCTTACACATTTAACCTGTGGGATAGAATGAGCCCCCTGATGATATTTTACAGAGTGAGTAAAGTATATTTAATTTTTAGTAGTTCAGTGTACCATTGTGAAGCCTGCCCAGGGAACCTCATCCTTTACAGTGTTCCTAGGGAACTTACTCCTAAATAGGGTAATGCTACCCTAGTAGTACTGCATGATCATGGAACATTAGGTTTCTATGTATTTTATGTCCCCTCAGGATTATGTGGGCATTTTATAATCACTAGATGCATGAGGAGGACAAATTGAACCTCTCCAAGTCAACTATTTAACAACCAAGCCCAGACGTAGTGCATATTCTAATCATAAGTTAGAACAGCAGAGACTCGAGGGAACATAGTGGCCTTGGTTACCACCTGCTCCTGAGTTATCAGGGGTGAGCCCAGCACTGTTGCAGGTGCTGAGGATGGTTATCAAGGAGGAAGACCAGGTTCATGCTTTCTAGAGAGCTTAAATTCCATTACTGGGAAATAACCAATAAACAGGGGAAAAAGTGATTGAAGAGTAATTTCAGGTAATCAGATATGGCAATGTATGAAATAGTGCTGGAGTGTGACATTAGTTTGATTGAGTTGTCAAGGCCCACTTTAGTGAGGCATTGACCCATGAGCAGGACCTGCATGATGCAAAGATTGTGATGGTGTTCAGACAGAATTAAGCCAACAGACCTCAAGACAAGCCCAGGCCTTCAGAGTTCCAGGAACAGAATCCAGACTCGTATGGCAGGTGCACAGCAAGCGAGCACTGAGGTGAGCAGGGTCACCTGAGGACCTTGCAATGTGATCAGAAAGCCTTGATGAATTTCAAGATCCTCGTGGCTATTTTGTGGGTACTTGACTGGAGGAACTAGAGCTGTTCTGGCTGCAGGTGATGGTGACTTGAACCAAATGGTGCCAGTGAAAACAGGGCAGTGGAGTTGGAGGAAGTGCTTGGAGATCTGGACGAGGCTCTGGAGAAGTTGCTGAAGACTTGAGGGAAAGAGATGGATTAATTCTAGGTTTGTGCCTGAAGCAACTGGGCGGATGGCAATTCCTTTTACTAAGAGGGAGATTCCGGAGTAACAGCATGCTGGAGAAACGTAGGCAGGGGGATATTGTATCCTTTCTGAGCACTTAATACTGGAATGTCTTTTAAGACATCTAAGTGGCAATCACAGATGATAATTTAGCTGTGTCTATAAATCTTGAGTTTACATGGATGAGAATTTTTAGTTTTCCAATTGTTCCACAAAATAACATTCCTTAGAATTGAATCTTGAATTCTCTTGAAAAATTTAACCTTAATTGAACATTATTATATATGCTTTTCTCTCATTGCTTCGGTGGCAGGGAAGCATAATGATCAGTTAACCCTTGACTTTGTAACTGAATCCCATTTTGGTGGTTTGCAGATCTGCATCAATACAGCATCCTTAGAGGGTGAGTAAAATTGTTAAAGCTTATTTAGAAAATGTTCTCCATTTATGTTCATTTTCTTTTTAAAAGTGTGTCTCTGTGGGGGTCTTCTTGTGAGCATGACCTAATTTATTTATTAGTTTGTGTCTAAAAATGGAATGATTTTGGTGTGAAGAAGTTTACAATTACCAGCCCTGCTTTTGTGCTTGTCCATGCTTTCAAGGACCAGCTGGAGTAATTTAGGGTAAGTCTTTGAGAATCTCTGTCAAAACTTAACTGTCCAGCCTGTTCTATGTATAAACATTTCTCACTGTGCAGAAATAACCCCAGTGGATTATTTGGATTGAAAGTGCTACTTTCAGAAGACCTTTGCTTTATCTTACCAGGGGGATATGTTTCATATTACATAACACAAACAGTACTTGTACCCAAATCCATTCAGATGTGTTTGATGGTCTCCAGGCTAACAGGAGAGTGGCCCTCCTTTTTATTTCTCACAGGCCAGCTGCTCATACAGGTTATATGAATGGAAATGATTGTGTTCCTTTAATTCGACCATGCAGCTTTTACATCTGCATTTGGGAAAAGCCAAAGTTGCCCTGTCTACATTATGTACTATTAAAGCCTTAGCATTCCTACCTATGCTAGAGGTAGGGTTAGAAGGACCATTTGAAAACATTACTTTAGATCTTTTAAAAAACTAATTTCTTTTCAAATCATACATGAAGCTATCTCCTCACACATGATTTTTGCAATAAATGATTAGACAAATTTCCATTCTGTGACTTGGGACATCCTGAGTGAATGTGGAGAAGTTTCTTCTAAGATGCTATATTAAGTGCAAACAGCATTGTAGACTCTTCCATAGGAACATGTTTCTAAAGTTTTGTTCATTTGAATCTCTTTGTATACTATGATTCTCACATTTTCACATCATTCCTTGAACCTTTTCAGTCATTCCTTGAATCACTGTTTGACCTTATACATTTTAAATTCCATTTAAAGTTTTCTTGCTGATGGGTCTTTTTAAACCTCTGCCTCAACATTATAGTTGTGCAGGTGTATACACCTGACATAATAGGCAGCTTCCCTAGTTCTGCCCCATATGAGGTCTTTCTTTTCTCACACAATAGCCTAGGAAAGGAGGCACATTGGCAATTTGCTAATTCCATGAATCCTTGGTTTGTAAGTTTTCTGTTTGCAGTTTGGGTCTGCCTGTGCTATTCATCGAGATTTTTTTTCACTGTTATGTATCATAAATATGTGGTTTGTTTCCTTAGTCAATTTGTTCCTTTGGTGATTGTTTTTCTATCTGTTGATTAGGTAGCCTTGTTTTTGTTCTAAATTCACAGGCATATCCTAACTTGTGCCTTCTTGTTACTCACTCCTTAAGACAAGTCTTCATCCGCCTACTGTCCCAATAGTACCATCCCCAAACTTAAGGAGGCTCTATTAAAAATATCTTTCCATGTGAAGCTTATCTGATGGTCGTATCAGTGATTGCAGAAACTCCAGGTGCTGCACGTTCTGAGTGGTGTGCATCACAGGGTCTGGGTGTCTGTGCTGTGCACCTTTGTTGGCCTCAGTGCCATTCTCATCTCCTCAGCCTCATCCAGTGTCTGCTTCCAGCCAGAGTGTCTGTGTGCTGAGTTTTTTCAAGGAAGACCTGCAACCTCTTCACTTTTACCTTCAGAATAAGCTGTTTAAAGGAGTTTTTAATTGATACACTTTGCCTTATTTTACTAAAATTTTCTTTGCATTAGCTGTTTTAATATAAAAACCATTGACATTGAGTTCTGATGTAGAAATTAAGTATATCAGTAGTTTACCCACGGTACACCACAGGTATAGGAAGTTCTTAGTGAAGCAAGTTCTAGGTATAAGTTGGACTGTTTGTCTCAAAAGAGATTGCTTGTTTCAAATACTTTTGTCTCATTTAAGGTTGTGTTTTCTCTATGGATACTTAGATATTTTTAATATGTAATTTCAAACTATTTCTCAACCATCAATCTTATTTCTTTTTTTGAATCTTTATTATCTAGATGCTCTTATTTTCAAATGGTTCATAATTTCCATGTTTCTGTTTCTTCTGCCAATTTCACTATTATTGAGTACATTCTCTACAAAGTTTGATTGGGAAGGGATATAGATAAAACTGATTTTTTTTTTTTTTATTAAATAGAGAAGCACAATAAAACCTTTTTTCTTAAAAGAACCAGAACAATTTTTGTTTATTTAATGTATTTAGACTTTTTTATATCATGCTGATAAATTCAACTGAGACTTAGTTGTAGATTGGACTTTCTTTATTAATGCAGTTAAGAGATAATTTCATTGGGGCACATCTGTGTTGTGGGGGAGAACATTTGCCATTGCACATTCTAAATTAGTAGAATAGTTACCATGGGAACGTAGTATACCAGCCAGGGCTTCCCCAGAGAAATAGAACTGGAAGGTTATACATATATTTACACACACTCTGTTTCTCTGAAGATGTATTACAAGAAATTGGGTTATGCCATTTTGGGACTGCGAGGCAGGTTGGAATCTGAAGGGCAGTTTGGAAGCTCTAAGGCAGAAGCTACAATCCACAGAAGGAATTTCTTCCCCATGCAAACCTCAGTTCTGCTCTTTTAAAGCTAACTGGGTTGAGTCCACCCAAATTGTAACGGATAATCTCCTTCACTTATATCGTGGATGTTATCACTTACATAGGAACAACTAGATTAGTGTTTGCTTAACTGGGGACTATAACCTTACCAGCTTGACACATCAGCTGCCTGGAATCCATAGAAAACATATTGCCAGTTATAAAGCAGTGTAGATGGGTATCCACTCTGTAAATATCTAAAGTGTGCGTTATGTGTATGTGTGTGTGCGCGCGCGCACGCACATGCGCATATGTATGTGTGTGTGTCGAAAGGGCACATTTTAAAATTCTTTATCAAGAGATTAAGGGACATATGAAAATACTGGGCAAAAAGAGAATAAGTGATATCAGAGATCGCATTATTTTCTTATACCAGGAATATTCAGAATATTCAAGAGGTAGGAAACACTGATAAGACTATATAAATGAGGAAGGGGACTTGTAGAAGGAAGTGAAGAATTTCTTTTTCAGCAAATTAAGTTTGTGTGGAAATTTAAAATCTGTAAATCATCAGCACTAGCATAATAGAATGGGTCGGAATCTGAAATTCTAGACCACACTTTTATCTTAGATCTATGCATTAGGAAGTTGGAAATATGAAGACTTTGTGAAGACACTTCCCCTTTGATAGACCTTTTCACATGGCTTCAGGTCACTGCAGTTTCCTGATTATTTTTGTATTTCTTAATAGTTCCTTCTCTGGTTTTGTTGGTATCATCCACTTTGGGGGTAGCAGGGTTTGTCTGTGACCACTTTTGTGCCTGTATGATTTACACAGGGATCTCCAGCAGTGTTGTGCTGCAAATGGCATCTTTTGGCCAACAGTTCTCAGATTGGTTTTCTGCAACCAGATCTTTCTCCTGAATCCCAGACTTATTGTTCCATCTGTTGATTTTCCCTATCCACATGGATATCTTAAATTTTTTCCAAGTGGAATAACTTGTTCTGTCACCTCTATCTCAGTGCCCCCTACTTAGTTCCCAGGTGCTTCTCTCAGACACCTTTCTCTATCCATTGATTAAAGTGCACCCTTTTATCTACAGAGACCATAAACTTTGTAATCATCCCAGACCTCTGTCTCTCACATTCTGTGGCATTGCCCGAGGTTCCAAGTCCAATTTGATTGCTTCTTAATCACAACAGACCTCTCATGTCTGAACTATTCCAAAGGAATAGGAATTAGGACCAATCTTAATTGGTCCTCCTGACTAATTTTACCCTTTATTCCTGTGGTCTCTTCTCTGCCTAGCAGCTAGCTATGTTGATACTGAAAGTCAGAACAGATCACTCCATTGTGCAGAACCAGATGAATGAGGCTTGTGTTGCCACTTCTTGGACTTAACCTTTCTAAAATCTGTTCCCCATGCATTTTGCTCCAGTGTACAAGTCTCCTTGTGAAGCATGATTTTGAGTACTGTACTCTCTATCCCATATAGTAATGTGCTAGAGCACACTTGGACAAGACCAACCAATGGTTAAATAGAATTCAAGTCCTTTTGGTAGCTTGAAATTGGCCAGGGTGGGAGCATTTACACCATGGAAGTCAGCAAACACTGCAGGTTAGTCCTATACTTCATCACTACCCTAGGTGGGTTGTCAGCTTTTTACCACTGCATCAGCATCACAGTAGGGTAATAGCCCTCCAATGCTCTCAGAGAGCCTGTGCTCTGCTCTGTTTTTATTTTTCCCCTAGAGCACTGATCATATAAAAATATGTTGTTGAATTGTACAATCTATATATTTTGGTTTTCTGTGTATTACTTATGTTCACCAGCTGCCTGCTATGGTGCTTACTACATGAAAGGCCCTCAGTGAGTAAAGGAATTGCAAGGTCCTGGATAATATTAATTGTAGAATTATTTAAAAGATTTTGTTGTGTATACTAAAAGGGAAAGGAAGATTTCTTTTTAAGGTAACACAATGTATGTTAATCATGTGCATAAATTTTGGGAATTTCAATGATGAAATTCATTGAGAAAGGATCATATTGGATACCGAAGGAAGATTATCTTCCAGGTTACTTTTGGATTCAAGTATCTAATATGATCCTTCAAAATCTCAGGCTCTTTAAAAACTGAATATTTCCTGTGATCTCAGAAGTGAGTTTGTACTGCCTTGCTAAGGTTGCTGTCAAAAAATTTAATTTTTTGTTAATCATGAAGATTTATTCTCTTGTATTACATGCCTTAGGGTGAAATTCATAGTTGTTATTCTTCATAGCTTAATCTTTCATGATTTAGAGTTGTCTAATCTTCGTGGTCTTTTCACACATTCTTGCATTGATTTTTAGAGAGTTGCTTTAGTTTTTTTTTTTCATTGTATCCTATGCTGGGTTATATTTCTCAGTTCCTAGATGGTGGTATTCCTGGCTAAATTGTCTACACCCCCTAGCAAATGTGTTAGGATTGATAGGTGCCTAATAAAAGTATCTTGGATTTCATTCAGTAACCAATTTCATTTTTCTTTGTTGGCCCATAAATTTACAGCCTATTTGAAACCTCGTTATAACATTGTTGTATGTACTTTTCGTATTTGAAATAAACTATTTCATATTTACTTAGGAAAAAAAATTAAAAATAAATTATTATTTCCAACATTTTAAAATTCTCATTTGTTAATGTGTTTAAAACTTTCTCATAATTACATATGTAGCAGTGCTCTTGTTTATACTGATGATTTTAGCAGCTTTTCCTCTGTCTTTATATTGTTCCTTGTTAGGCCATTAGAATATTTTTTGAGAAACAATGACCTGTTTTTGACCCCTGGAGTTTTTTCCTCATGATTTTTTTGGGTTTTTTAAATGTGATTCATTTCCATTTACTTTGAGCTACTTAGATAGATGCTTGCTTATTCTGTATAGAGATTATTGTTTTCTTCTTCCATCCATGCTTCTTAACTTTTGTGAGTTCTAAAGAGACAAGTATGCTTCTCAGACTTATCTTTCTGAGGTACAGTGATTGGTACACAGGACACAGTATGCTGATGAATGAGTACGTCAGACTTGTGTGTTTTATGACATTTCATTTTTGTAGTATTTTAATTACTACCTTTACAAGAAATCTACTTTTTTCACTGGAAATTTACCCTAGTACAGTAAGTCAAAGAGCTAAATGAATTTAAAAAGTTTTGAACTTCCTTTTTTTTTTTTGAAGACAATTTAAATTTAACTATAATGGCACAGCAAAGGAATTTTGTTATGTATATACTTCAAATGCATATGATTGCAAAGTCTGATCTTATTTAACACTGATTTATTCACAATCTATAAATTTATACCCATACTGGAGGGAATGAGATTATGCTCAGAGAATCTCAAAATCTTAGATTTTATTTTCTCTTTCCATTTTCCAGGTTTATGCTAGAAGAGTTCAGTAAATTTATTGAATTTATGAATAAGTGTATAGATCTCACCTCACTGGATAACAGCAGCTCCTTGAAGGGATAAACCATGTTTCTTCATTTGTGTTTATTCTTTGTACCTCACATGGAAAATTTATAATAGCACCAGTAAACACCTTGAGAAAAATTCTAATTTTCTTAAAATTTGTCGTGTTTTGTTAGATATACAGTTTAGCTTAGACAATAAATATATCATAGAGTAACATTTTTAAGTTATTAAATATGTAGATATGTGTCAGATTTCAGGAAAATTTTACATAAAACTGAGCTATAAGCACTCTCTGATCTCCAGGGCCGATGAACAAAGCTGCTGTCATCTGGTCCCTTTTAAGCTTTTCAGTCTTAACTGTTACTCCCCTCCTCTCCCTGTGCCTGCTTCAGCTGTGTGGAATGCCTTCCATTTCCCTGATTGTGCTGGGCTTCCTCTGTCCTTCTCACACGGCAGCCTTGTTTCATCATTCAAGAATCAGCTGCTTAGAAGTGTTCTTTGGAGTTAGTTCCACAGTCGAATGAGGTGCCTCCACTGCTTGAGTGCCCCTTGTATGTCAGCTGCTCCCCTGTGTCAGCATTTTCTCCCCATGTGGGAGTGGAGTTCTCCTCAGGACTCCAGGTTCTGTAAAGTGCAGGCAGTGCTTGTTCTCCTTTGGGTTACTTGGGCTTATACCATTAATGTGGATGAATACATAGAACAGATGATTAAATTAATTTGATGATATATTTAGATGCTCTGTATCTATATTGATGTAGCAATAGCTTTTGAATTAGTATGTTGAATTATTACTTATCCATGACATATACTTCGTGTGTATATATATATATCATAGTAGCTATTATTTATAAGAAATACTGCAAATACACTGACTTCTTTCAAAAAAAATTTACAGTTTATTAAAACATGAGTATTTAGAATTACCTAATCAGAACCTTTCCTTTAGAATCATTGAAATGGGATACGCTGGGGTGGGGTAGGGCATAAAGAATGGTTTTTCAGGTCCTGAGTGAGCCCAACAGGTGGCCATGATGCAGTTTTGAAAGGGCACCAGTAAGGAACTATTCGGTGTTAAACTCATCCTTGTTGGTCTGCCCTACATAAACTGAAGGAAGAGTGGCCCTGGAGACTGAGGGCACGTAGTCATCCAAGTGATGATTGAAAGCAACTCTGAAGGTGGAATACCAGGAGGAAGAAGAGCCAAGTGATCCTGATTGATGATTCAGGAGTCAGGCGTGTGGCTCAGGCCATCTGTGACCCACATAAAAAGAACAGGATGTGAAGGCAACCAGAAGGCAAAAGGGATCCCAGACAGAGAGGTTGCTGAATTTCAGTCAACCCGAATCTCTTCATTGTAACTTGAAATCTTTATTAATTGAAAGGCATTTAATCACTGCGAAAGGAAGGGATGTTGGAGTTCTGCTTTTTTAGTTTATTCTATTAAGTGTGGGGGGGGGAGCAGCCAGCATTATTGGTTAATTTACAAGGTCTTGTGCTAAGAGACATCTTTTTCTCAAAACCAGTAATAAAGACATAGTAGTGGCTGCTACACCTTTTCACTTTGAAAAGCCACACTAACTGAATGATTTTTATCAAAACATAAGGGAATGCCTTAATTTATTTCATTATAGTAAGGATTATCAATAAAGCAAGAAAGTAAAATATTTGGTTTATTTCTTAACAGTTTTAAAATTTTTTGCTTGCATTCAAAAAATAAAATGCTAGAAAGTTCAGAATTTTATTGTATTTATAAGTCATTTCAATTTAAAAGTGAATTATGGTATAACTAGACGTTTAAGTGAATGATAATTTTTTTAGGATAATACTAAAATATGCACTTACATTTTTTAAGGAAAAGATGGAGATTAAATAAAATAGCAGGAGTTAATTTAAAAAAAATTATTTTGAATGAATAGCACTTTTACAAGTATATTGAGAAAATGAGAAATGCTAGAGAACAAGTAAGTCCATTAGCAGTTGAAGAGAGAGGGATGAAATTAGTGATTTACTTTTTTTTTTGGGGGGGGGGCGGTACCAGGGATTGAACTCAGGGACACTCAACCATGGAGTCAAATCCCCAGCCTTTGTGTGTATTTTATTTGAGTTAGGGTCTCACTGAGTTGCATAGCACCTTGCTGTTGCTGAGGCTGGCTTTGAACTCATGATCCTCATGTCTCAGCCTCCTGAGTGGCTGGGATTACACCATAATGGGCACTGATATACTTTTTATTGTTGTTGGACTATTAAACTGATTTTTAAAATTGGTTATTAATATAGGAAGAAAAACAACACACTTGAAACAAGGTCCCAGACAGGGAAAATATAAATGTATCTGGTCAAAATCTAAGTAAAACAGTTCCTTAGTATTTCAAAAAATCAGTATGGCACTCCTGTAGGCAACGTAGGATGTTTAATACATTAATGACCTTTGTTTATCACTAGAAATTCTTTTTGAGAGATGCTAGTAAATCAGAAGGAAAAATGAATACTAGTCTGTGGCTGGGTGTGTAGATGAGAGGCGAACAGCGTGCTCATCATGAGAGGAGGCCCTGCATGCAGTCCCAACACCAAAATGATGATGGTGGTGGCACTGATGATGATGATGTCAGTGTCAACATTGAGTATGTTGAGTGTCGGCTTAGAAAACCCTGTGACTAGATGGTGGAGTGCAGAACTCTCTGGTCTCTAGGAACTTATGCATAAAAATCCTAGCAGCTTAAAGTGGCACCAGTCCTGATATGTTGTTGGAAAGCCTCTGATCCTAGGCACTAGTTAAAATCTCTTAATAGAACATCAAAGTTTTTCTTTAAATATTGAATGTTTTTAGAGAAGATAGAAATAATTTTGCCTCCTAAATGTTTACATTCAGATTTTTGTTTGTATCTCAGTATTTTCTAATAGTGATTCTCTCAGGATGTTCTGTTGAGAGAGATCTGGGCATCATAGAGTTAATAACTAACTTCTTTTCTTTTGCAGTAGAGTTTGAATTACATTTATACTTAATTTAAAAAATATTTTTAGTGGGAATAAATAAACATAGTAATGAAAACAGCCTTTTCCCGTGGAATCAATATGCATAAGCATTGAGCAGCACAGATTTGACTAGTGTATACATGGGACAAGACTTAAAAGGAATCCAAATTCAGTATTATCTCTAATTATGTCTCATTTCCCTGCTGTCATTCTCTGCTTGTTTTCTCTCCAGCCTTTTGCTGAGAAATACTTGTCTTTTCTCTGTAGTCTGAGACTTCTTCCACTTCCCAATGCTGGAATCTTTGAATTCTTGATTTCAATTCAGAAACCCTTTGCTTAAATTGGATAAAGCTCCAGGTTTCTGTGATTCTCATCAAGAATCAAAACCCCATTGATTTTCATTTTTTTAAACTACAGACTTTTTATTTTTTAATTCCTTGTTTTCTGTCTTGACAACCATGAGGAAGAAACCGCCAGTGGAAATTCAGGTGGAGCAGTGCTGGTGATCGCCTTGCCTTGTACTTCTAAAGCAAAGTTGTCATGTGCTTAATGAAGGAGAAAGCTGACAATATGTAGTGTGTGTGGCTGCTGTCAGCAAACTCCAGTCTGTGACCATACTTCCTTCCAACCACTAAAAGCGTTCTTCCAGTCTTAGGTCTCTTCATGTAAAAAAGGACACTTTTTCATTTAAAATAACAGTGTGTATTATATGATATTTCTAAATGCAATAAAATGAAAGGGAAACTCCTACCACCCAGAACAACCTGTTTTCATCCTCTCGTATTGGGAGTCTCTCTTCTCAGGTCTGCATTTCTTTCTCCCATGTAATACTTTGTGTGTGTGAGTGTGTGTGTGCACACACACATGTGCACATGCTTACTGACTGGATTTTCTAGTTAGACTTAATTGCTTCTTTCATTTAGAATTGCAGCCTCTTTCTCATTATAAATTTGTTTCTAAAATGTCTTGCCTTAAAATGCTGTAAAATACAGCATGGCAAACCTACAGTCCTCTTCACAGTCATAAAGTATTTTCTAAACTTACCTATTTCACTGAAATAGGGACACCAAATAAAAAACAAATAGTGATCTGAATTGCAGATGTGAGAGTGGAGCCATGGCAGTCGTGGCACATGCCGGCTGTTTCAGATACCAAGGATGCTTTGTTAATGCTCTGAAATAGTGACAGTGCACTCCTTTGTAGGTCTTGCTTGATTGGAGCATTTTGCAATTCTTTTAATGAAATTGAAGCAGTAAGTGTTACAAAGGTTTAGAAGGTAGGAAATAAGACCCAAACCAGCACTCTGCTGTGTGTTGGATGGTTTGGGTGTACACATGTGTGCTTGCAAGTTATTTTCATGATGGGAAAAAATGATGTGCTTAATTTCATTCACATTTCTGGAACTCAACTGTTGAATCAGTGGTTTCAAAATCAGGTAACATAGCAAAGTGATGAAATATAAATATAAAATATAAAATATTTTAAATACCTAAGTATGCAAAGCTTTTCCCCCCAAAGTCATAAAACTGTGATCATTGGAGAGACACCAGTAAGAGGCATGACATAAAACTCAGTGCCTCTGTTTTTCCTATCTCCCACTCCAACATGTGCATAGTTTATTATTCCCAATGTGTTGCCTCTTTTCCATTGTGTTAAATGTGAAAAGAACTCTGATTAGAATTTAAGAGATTTCCACATTTGCTGCCCATAAGCAGTGTCCTCTTAGACAGGTCTCTAAGCCATGCTGGGCCTTTACTTTTTGTGATGTAGCATGGATATCAGAAGGTCTTCAAAGATTATTTCACAGTATATTCTACTGTGAAAGTTTTGCTTCATCCTAAAGTGCCAAGCATGGATTTAAGTCACATAGGAACTGATTGGACTGCTATGGTACCATTTCTTGTATGACTTCTGGCAAGTTACTATGCCTGCTAATTATAACATTCATGTCTATAAAGGGAGTTAATGTTTCACATTAATATTTACATTATAGAGTCATTTCAAGGAGTAAATGAGACCACATCTGTAAAGTTTCTGACAGTACAGACTCCAAATGAGGAAGTGTATGTTTGTACCTTAAGACTTAACTGTAACAGTGAGCTAAGCAGAATATGGAGAGGTGCAGTGACTCCTGAGTCCCCACCCTCTCAAATCCCAGAGCATCTCTTCCTATGCCTGCTTAGACAGTCAACTCAGCAGTCAGGTGGTCCTGAGAAGGGACCTTGGCTGTGCCTGAGTCTTGCCCTTTGAAGAGCTGTCTTCCTGAAGACGAGGCTGAGTCCTGCAGCTCCTTACGCTTGCTCGTAGTAAACATGTAGACTGATTTTGTGGATGGTGATCTCCATATGGTTCAAATAAGGTAAGTTAACAGTTAAGACAAATTTTAGTTTAGTTTTGTTTTGGAGTACTGGGGATTGAACTCAGGGGCACTTACCCACTGATCCATATCCCCAGACTGTTTTTTGTATTTTATTTAGTGACAGGGTCTTACTGAATTGCTTAGGGCCTTGCTAAATTGCTGAGGCTGACTTTGAACTCAAAATCCTCCTGCCTCAGCCTCCCGAGCCACTAGGATTTATAGGCATACACCATCACACCAGACAGATTTTAGTTTTTTTTTGTCTTGGCACATTTTATTAATGAACAAGGTAAATTTTTTGTTTTCAAAGAGGTTAATCATTTCAGAAGGAAACTTTTTGAAAATCAAGGAATACATCAAAATTAGAGGAAAAACAGCACATTCGTGAAATTATACCTTAAGTTAATAGAGTATTAGGTGAGGTGGTATTTTGTTTTCTTGATAATTTCTAGTCTGTGGGAAATACAAAAATTTGGAGGTAAAAATTTAAACACTAAAAATTTCTAACATTTTTACCACTTTTATTTTACTTGAAAGTACAGATGTTTTAATTGTCTTACTGAAAACTTGTCATGATGATTTTTAAAATCACTAATTATGTGATTGAAGGATAGATTTCATTGTTGAAATGCCAATTCCCTTTTCTTTCTTTTAATTTTTTTTCTGAAGTTCTTTAGATGTTTTTATTTGTGTCTTCATTACATAACTCTTAATGTGATATTGAAAATATCACTTTAATTCATACTTCTTTGTTTTTTGGCCAAGTAATCCACTCTGTTCTTTTTTGTTTTTTGTTTTTTTTCCATCCAGGACCCATTTCTGTGCCCAGCACTAGGATAGATATATCCCACTGTCAGACAATATCTAATGTAGGAATTCAATGAAAATTTTGATTTTTATCATGAAGTTCTTTGGTTTGCTTCAAAGACTATGGTTCTCTGTAATATACACTTTGAATAGAAATTTACATAAAACTCAGTTTATGTAAATGACATCTTAATAGGACTGGTTATTAAAAAATTTTTTTTTTTTTTTTTTTTTTTGTGCTATGAATTGACCTGAGGGCCAGTTTACCACTGAGCTACATCCCCTAACCTTTTTATTTTTATTTTTTTTTTTATTTTGAGAGAGGGCCTCACCAAGTTGTGAGACTGGTCTTGACCTTGTAATCCTCCTGCCTCATACTCCTGAGTTGGTGGGATTTTAGGAGAGCTTCACTTCAGTTGGCTCAAATATTGCCTTTTCTTGAATAAAATTGTACAGTTGTTCCTAGGAAATGTTGATACTTTAGGAAAGTATGATCTACAGACAGATCATTTTAGTTATTAACATGAGTTCTAGTTTTTCCCACAGATATTTATATGAACCACAAGGACTGATACATTTCTTTCCTTTGTAACCCGCAGTAATCTTGTCTAATAATAGAAATTTTACTCTATAAAATTATAAACACTTGATTATATTAATTTCAAGATTTAGATTTTGACAGTTTGCAGTGTGCCCTAAATGGCTACACATTTGGGTGTTTTCCTGTGATGCTTATTAAATTGAAGTACTTCAAGCTGTCATGAGAATTTAGGTGTAGGGCCCACCTGAATGTGACCCAAGCACAAGGGCACAGGGCTTGCATGAGTGTGGTATGTGGCCATTGGTCCTGGTGACCAAGATTAATGAGACTCAGATGGGTTTTAATTAGTGCAGCTGCAGTCATCAATTATCTAGTGAACACAAATATTGTTATATTTGGGAAATTCCTGATTTATTTTATTCCACTGGCCAGTAGATTTAGATGAATGAGTTCTCATCATAACCATTCTGAGAAAAATCGCCAAAGGCCACAGTTTATTATTTAGGACACAATCAGCAAGAGTGAACAATACAGAGCAAAACGTTCTAGAGTGCTCTCAGCACTCGTTTGGCATTTTTGCAGAAATGTTTGGCTTGTACACGTTGTCAAAAATATGAGGCACCTTATATGAACCAAATTCAGAGCAGTCTGTCAAGAAGGGAACATTGGACTGTCCCTGTCCAGGTGATTCTTGGCAGAGGTCAGTGCGCATCACCTGTAGCAGGTTGCAACCACAGGGCAGTGGTTGCATTACATGCTCGTCTCCTTTCCTCCTCTGAGGGTTAGGGTTAGCAGACGAACAGAGTGTCAGAGAATGGGAAACCTCATCACTTTCCAAGCATGAAAGAATTTGTACTCACCTGTGTATGCATTCACACCTACACAAATCCATACACACATGCACACTCACATATTTATTGTGGATTTATTTTTGTTTTATTTTTCAGAAGTACAGCCTTGAATTAAACAGAGATACAACATGTGCCTGACTTAGGAGGGGAGAAAATTATTTACACTTTTTGTTTTACAATGGAACATGCCACTGTTATGTCATTTTGGCAACTAGATATATGATAGTAAAATTATTCTAACTTTTCTCAGTTCAGTTTGCAGCAAAATATGAAATCAGAATAATGGATGTCTTTATAATCAATGTAAACTTTTTATTAAAAGTAGCAGCATTGTTTCTGAATGATTTTTTATATGTTGTTATTTAATGTTTTGCACTCTGGAATTTTTTGAGAGTTCCTGTTACAGAGTTTCAGAAATAGTAGTTAAACATTAAACATTATTCCATTTTTTCCCCCTTTCTCTTAGTATCAAATTGCTGTTAAATTCTTCCTCTCAAGAATAAAGAGAAGATGTGAACTTGGGCTTACATTCCTGTTGTAGGTTACAGAGCATAACATACTGGCCAAGATAGCCATTCTGAAGAATGTGCTATAAATCATAACCAAGGCCTTATAACAAATCGATTGCAAATAATGTTTTCAAGGTCTGTGGCATGATAATCAGCTTATGTTAGGAATATTTCAGATCTGAAGTACATTCATTAAAATGTTTGGAATATCGTACTATGTATGAGATTTCAGTTTGTCGTGTAATAATCTCATGGTCAACCTCTTCTTTGATGGATAGCCAATTAATTAATATCACAATTTAATCCAAATCTGATTCCCTAAGGGAAGGGAGGGTGTGGCTTGTTTGCAAGTGTAGAGCTTTTTGATTTGTATTCATTCTCACTGAGAAGCTCCTCATTTGTTCTTAGGAAAGGAAGAAAATTATGAAAAGCTGCCTATCTTTGTACTCTAGATTAGAATGACTTTTTTATCATATCTGAATTTTTAGAGAGCTCACAATGTTCCTACCTCAGTAGTTACTGTCTTTATGACAGTGCATAAAGACTGTAACTTTGGAGGATACTTTTATGGTTCTCTTGTTTTATTGAGTAAGTCATGGGAAGTTTTCTTTTCCAATTAACAGATCGAGGAGATTTTTCTCTTTGAAACAAGGTTCTTCTTTTTATATGTCCATTTATATGTGGTTATGTTTTAACACTAAGCAGTGATATAGTACCTTTGAACTGACTTGTCTGTCACCAAAGGCATCTTGAGGTAGGGGCCAGCATAGTTTTTTTTGTTATTAGAATTAAGCTTTATGGTTAGGGCATTTTTGTTTTTAATTGAAGGTCTGTCTATTCTTTTTTTAAAGTGTTGAATATTCTCAATACTGAACTTTTGGTGTGTCCTTCAATGCAGCACTTTACGTCAGAGCCACCTGTAGTTACCCTCACTGTCTTGGTTTACTCACCTGTGTTGCTGCTGGACTTTTTACACACCTAAAATTTAAGAAGATAAATATTTCAAGTCTGACACAGCAGAAGGTCCCTTGGCTCTCACTGTGTGCAGTTTGTTAGTGCAAGATCATGTGGTAATGTGAGCAGGGTTTGGACTGGAGCAGTTCCTAAAGGAGTGGTGAGGTGTTTGCATTTTATTTTAGGATCAGCAGTGAGCTGATACAAATTTAAATCATTTTATAGCAGAATTTATTTAATGCTTAGCTTCCAGTCCTCTGGACATTACTTGTTTCCCATTTGATGGTCTGTAAATGTTGAATAGATGAGTGAGTGAACCTGTCCCTCGCTCACAGGTAGGCTCCTCCACAGGATCGGGTTGTGTTTTATTTAATGTTGTGAACCACAGCACCTGCCTCATAGGACAGGGGCAATTAGAGAACCCTAAAGGGTCCAAAGAATTGGGTCTCACTGCTATCTAGCAGTTCATGGATGTCAGAGTCCTAATTTTGTTTTCTCAATTGTAAAATGAGTATGCTGGATCAAACAATTTTAAAGATTACTTGATATTCTAATTTCCTTTGACTATATTATTTCTTTGAGAAATGTCTCTGTTAATTAGCATATTGTGAGTTGCCTATGTGAAGGTGAAACCATTTCTTACAAAATTTGTATTTTTACTTTAACAAATATTGGTAAGTTAAAAAAAACACTATTTTTCATTCCCTTGGTTTTGAATGTTTAATATAAAACATTAACTTATGAAGTCATGTGCCATTTCTCATCTGACAATGAAAGATCTGAGCTTTAGTTATTATGGCACAGTGATACATTAATTTTCCCATGAAAATGTTGAAAAATAATCTCTCCCCTTTGACAGTCCTTTTTGAGATTTTCTTATGTTTCCCTCAATTCGCCTTATTCTTTTTTATATGTGCTATTTCATACAGACAAAAGAACACACACACACACATTCAATATAGCATCAAGAATAGTAATAGAAACAAACCCATGTCAGACCTCCTGCACTTTGAGACATAGTGCCTGACCATTGCCTTAGAGCCCTTGGTAGGCTTCTCTCTGCATCCTCTTCCTTTCCCTGTAGGTGACTACCATTCTGTTTTCTGTTAATCATGTTGAACAGACTATTGAAACCTTGTATTAGCTGTTTATAGGTTAGAGAGATGTTCCTTTCTTCTTAGGTGTTTTTATTCTCATTTTATGTATTATTTTCAGTTTTTCATTTGTAGAAAACCCTATTATGTGTTTTTAAAAATATATTGTATATTACCTTAGAATCTTAATATGAACTAACAAATCCACCTATTAGTAGGTTGTATTGAGGTGCACTGATGCATAAGAATTAGGGTTCTATCTCGGATATAAAGTGTTCGCAGAGCATCGGATCTATAGATTTTCCTATGATTCTTTGTTGTTATATTCCGTTAGGCTCACTTATACAGGAACTTTTATTCCAAGGGACCTTTAGTAATTTGAAAGTATTTAATTTTATCATGCCAAAATAGATGTGCTTTGTTGATGCTTATTGCTTAAGAAGGAAATTCCAAACCTGACCCATAATAATACAACAAATAATCACCAAAAATGGCAATTAGAATAAAATATGGTAATATTTATTACATACAATTCATTATGGTTTTTCATTTGCAATTTCTAGGATTGCATGAACCTACTTTAAGTTTTCTCAAGAGTTGTATGGGTTTTTAAAAGCAGCAGATGAGTCCTACCAGTTGTCACCTAGCCTTTCATATGCAGGCTTCTGTAAATTACCCGTTTATTTGAACTTTATCTTGTTTCTTGTTGGGGCGACTAAGGAGGAAGAACAGAAACACATAATAACAAGAGGTAGTGGGATGTCCTTGTGCTCATGTTGTGCCTCCATCCATTCACTACACCTTGACACCCCACACACTGAAAGGCATGTGGAAACCGCATTATCACTTTGTCAGTGACTGTGACAACACCTTAACAAGAGTCCTCCCTTTTGTTTATAGCACTTAAATGTCTTGGCAATTGGAAGTTTTCCCTTTCTTCTCTGAAGAAAATTGTTTTGTGCTGACTTCTTTTATTCTAGTGAGGAGAAAGAAATAAAAGCAACCCTATTCATATTACAAATTATCATAAATATTGGAGATGCAGATTTTTCTTAGATCATTAGCATATCATGCTGCGAACCACACTAGAATGTACCATTAACAAAGCAGCCTTCATGTAATTAATGTAAATAATATGGAACTACCACTTGAGTTACCCAGTCAGCCTTGGCAAAAAGCATTTGTCATAACGCATCATCTAAGGAACTGGGGCCTCAATTCAAATTAAACTTCATGGGTTTGCCCCTTTATTTTTTCTTCTCATGCTGTAAATTTCTGTGAAACATTTATGACTATAAATTTCTTTGAAACACCTACATAGGAGAAGAAAGCAATCCAGTAAGCTGAAATTAAAATTTTATTATTTACAATGTGTCTGCTTGAGAAGACAATTAGTATCTTCATAAAACCAGAAATGTAGATCCTGGGAATGCAGCTGAGGGCGTCTCTCACCATCCTTGGAAGTGCTTTCTGTCCTCTGTAGCTGCCAGCAAATCTAAAGTATGGTTTCTGTCTGCCATTTGCTACTATTGCCCTCTGACTCCAAAACACAGAGGAGCATTGTAAATTTTTCATGAAGAGGTTTCAGTCTGTAAAACAGCAAACAGGAATAATGTTTTAAATGCAATCATTGTCAAGTTTGAACAATGTAATTTATCAAGAGAGCAGTTTGTACTATATAATAAGTTTCATATATTAATACAATTTTTCATCTGATGTCAGGCTTCTGATTTATGAATAGCCCATGATCTAAGGTGATCATTGAATTATAATTCACGTAATAAGAAGCCAGAACAAGACCCTGGAACTGCTACCCTGGATTAGCTTACATGCCACCAAGCCAATTTACTAAACAACCGTGGGCTAAATGATACAGTTTTTCTAATTCAAAGAAGGTACTCGTTAATTAGATAAAGGCTAAAGCTCTCATTATTTTTAAATGATTTAAGAATGGGTAAAGATCTTAAAGCTTATACTGTAGCTCTAATAGTTCTCTCTTACTGCCTTGTAATAAGAGCATAAAGACAGATGGGCAAGGCCGATTTAAACCAATTATAGCATTTCATGTACACCAGTAACTGTGACTATTCATCGGCACATCAGATGCTAATATTCGACATGTTTCAGATGGCTAAAACACCATTGATAAATGATTTCCGAATCATTTGTTTCCTTTTGCTATTGTAATTCTTGAGTTCTAGATATTCCCCAGTAACATTTACAAGTATTTTATAGATATTTAACTTTCTGATTTATCACAGTAAAGAAAAAACAAGTTTATTTTATTCTCTTCAATTTATTGAACTCCTGTTAAGTGCCAGGCACTAGGCTGTATTATGGGGAAGTCTGCAACTGATCAAATAAGTTTTACCTCAGTTCTTTTGATTCCTGTGAGAACAAATGCATAATACATTGCAGAAAGGCATTCAAACAATTGTTACTCATTATTTTAAAAAATAAATAGAATCCTTAAGAAATGCTCATTTAAATACTTCTAAGAAGGTGAATTTGCCTTATAATAATGTTAGAGTTTGGAATTATATAATTACAAGTTTAGAAATTCACTTCTGTTATTTTGAAAATTAACGAGCTACTGAGTACTTGGGTCCTTTTGTCCATGTCCATTTGTTGCTTGATTCTCTTTCTTCATGGTTATGTCAACGGTAAGTGAGTTTCGTTATGTCTGCTGGTGGAGTCATTCTTTTCCTTTTGTCCTGTTGGTTGTGTGGTTTTTCTTCCCTACTCCTCCTCCTTTGCCCACTTTCTTCCTTCATGGTAATAGAGATACTGCAAAATATCCACTTTTAACACCTAATTGTCTATAAATGTTTTCCTTTTCTTTCATTTATTCATTTCCATTGGTAATTCTCCATATAAATTAGCCATGGGAACCATAAATATTATTAGCTTTGTTTTTGTTTCCCTTTGTTCTTTTCCTCTGTGGTTCACTTCATTAACTGTTTCGTATTTGGTCATTGGAATAGTCATCTTCAGATTGAGCTGGTTTTACTTATAGAAAGCATCTACTTTGTATAGCAGAAGGGTGACCTTAAAACCTATCCCCCAAAAATAGTCATTGACTGATTTTTCAGTTCCGTTTGAATTTGTCATTCCCATTCCTAGGTTGGTTTCATCTAAACTGATACTCTGTTTGAGAGAACATGTACCACCTGCTTGAAGCCCTTACTTCCCTTGGGCCCTTATGATGACAGCTGCTGCCCATCACCTCAGAAGGCTTGACCAGGGCTGTGGGCACTTCTTGTTACCTTGTCTTTTGTTTTGTTACCTTCCACTTCTCTAGATTAATCCCAGTTTTAAAATTAGTTCTTTGAAAGTTGTAGGGCATCAGGCTTGCAAAATGATAACTGCAATTAAATAGGTACCTGTATAGGAAATCTGAAAAGGAAAACCAGATATGTAAAATATTTTAAATCACTCCATGTACTTCTAGTGTTGCCTTTACTTTTTGACTATTTTTTTAAAATTCCTTATGTGAAAAACAAGATATGTTATTAACGGGCCCTGAATGAACAAGTTATTTGTTATAGTAACTTTTGACCTGTTTAATAAGTACTCAAGCTGTGGTGGAGTTTTTATTGTACTCTGCAGTGTACAGTTATGAAGTCTGGTACATAATAAAATAAAAGCAATAATGTTGATATTTCTGAGGGATCCATCAAAGCTGACCTGAAGCAACATAATTCATCTGGTTTGTCTGAGTATGAATGTTTGAAAGTTATGACTGAAATTACTGGAAACAATGTTGTTTCTCTGACTTCTAACTGTTTACCTTTTTAAGTAACCTCACCCTTTGTAGCTCTTAGAATTTTCCTGGGACAGTTCATTCATATTGGTTTCAAGAAACAAATGAAAAGGACAAAATACATTATAGCATTAGTCAGGAAGACATTTTAAATTAAATGTTAGTGTTTAATTTGTAGCTGTGCAAAGAGCAAATGGGCAATCTCAGAAGCAGAACAGGGGAGGGCTGATCATTTTTACTTATGGACAGGTTTTATTATTGTGTAATGGTCAAGACTGTGCTTTGTAAAATCATGAATTTAACTTGAGGTGGACTTTTTTATGTAAACAGGGTGATGACTGAGGAAGAAAATATTCTCACTAGAAGAGTTTAGGATAGGTGTGACAGCATTGCCCCGAGAATGAGCACTGTACGTATTGGAGCAGACTGCCACTTGAATCTGCAGGACATTGTTTATCTGCAAAAAGATAGATTACTACTTTGAAATATAATTTTTGCGTTTGATTGTCTGCATTCCTTATCAGATCTTACTTACCTTGAAGATGTACTCTGTGTCTTATGTATCTCTGTGTTTCCAGAACTTAGCACAGAACTTAGCCCAGAGTAGATGTTTAAGAGACATTTGTTTAACTAACAAACTAATAATGGAGGTACTTGAATTTTTTCCCTTGCATCAGCTACCAAATTAGTAACAGACCAAAGAAAACAAGTAGCAAATGGTATTCAGTAATGCCTTACCAGTACTACTGCTTTTTATTTTCTTATTAAAGGAAATTTCATCTATCTGAATCAACCATACCAGTTTGAATGCTTTCATCTGTGTGATAATCACATGCTTGTATTTGTTGAGAATATATAATTATTAAATAACAAATGTTTCACCTAGGATAATTTGCAGTGAAGCTTCTACTACACTATATAACCTCATACTATTACTATTGTGATTAGTGTTAGTATTAGGGCTAAGACAACCAAAAAAATGAGTCATCCATTTACATCAGTCTCATGTTTATATAGATATAATTTACTCATGAATATTGTTTTACTAACATTTCTCTTACTGCCAAAGTGAGTTTTAAGTCATATTTTCAGATTCATTCATAGGCACCAGTATTTTCATTCTTAAATTTTGTATTGGATTTCTCGCTAGGAATAGAAAAAGATGTTAATTAGTGACAGGTAACTTTTTAGACATTCTTTTAGCTCAGTGTGGTGGTTTTATATGACTATGCTAAGTCATTGGCATTTTATTTCTTTGAGGGAATATTACAAAAATATTTATTAAAAGCATGGTAGTTTTAAAAATAGTAATGCATGAATAAAACATGCATGTGATTGTGCTTCATATTTAATTTTACAGATAAATTCATTAGTTTAACTGACACCATGGGATTTCTGAATTATTTTGGAGGCATTTGTATAAATATGGACAAGAGCTTTAATGCTGAAAATGATTCAGCCTTCAGTACGTGTCTTAAGAGCAGCGAGCTGTCCCTATCTGTCATGTCCACCACTTCTTATATGGCCTGGAATTTTAGGAGTAGAAAACGTGATTGGACCTACAGCTAGTACTCTGATGTTAATCAGCCTAGTGTGCAAGACAGAATAGCTGATAGTCTGAAATTGCACTTTAAACTAAGACAGACTGTCAGTCTTCGGGAATGGTGGGAATGGCCTATTTATGTAATCAGATCCTAAACCTGGGAGGAAGCTGCCAGGCACGGCCTTGTAGTGTAAGCAGCAGGCAGACTGTGTTTTATCTGACAGACAGTGTGTAAATCTGTCCATGCAAAATCCAAATGTTTAGTTTGCTTCTAGTCACTGTAATAATCTGTGTATTTTTGTCTGCTACAGCAGTGACATCACTTAGCAGAATGTGCCTCAGACAGAGGCCCAGATAAGGCTGCTTTAGTGTCAGTCATTCATTCCTTGATTGGCAAGGAGATCAATAGGAATTTACTCAAGGCTTGCTTTGAGCTAAAAGAATAGACACATGTTCTGGACAGGAATAACTTTATTTGGCTTGACTATTTTATATTTTGAGATAATGGTTAGATTATATTAGATCTAATTATAGCTTCTAGCAATAAATAGCCTATCATGTCAATAACTATTGAACTGTTATATCCAAAAGCAGTCTTCTTGAATGTATTAAGATGCCTCTGCTTGATATAGATAGATGGATGGATGGATGGATGGATGGTTGGATGGATGGATAGATAAACAGTTATTTTTCTGGCTTTTATGTTTGTGTTATATTCCATACTCTTTCATTTTTTTCATTTTATTATTTTTTATTTCATTATTTGCTTACTATGAGTGATAGTGACTTCATGAACCTGGCAATTCAGTGAAGAATTTGTAAGTCTTTTTCTTGAGGGGTAAATTGAAGTTTTTGATCTGAATTTATGACTTTCAAGTTAGAGTTGAAAATAAATCCAGTATTTTCATATATATGTTGATTGAGGTAAGAATACCTTTTCTTGGTTTAAAGATATATATTTTATTAGGTATTTGTTCAAATAATGTTTCCTTTGAGACTCAATAAGCAAATAACTTTAACAATGTTCTTTAAAATTCGCTGATTATTTTGATTATTTAAAATCTTATCTTTGTTCTAATTCATAGATAATTTCCTTATTAAGCATAAATAACGATTAGAAACAGTATTAGTTATTTTAAGCATCGTGCGCCGTGTTGTTATGACCAGTAGCGTGGTGGAGCACATCCTTGAGCTCTCTCCAGGGAATGCTGACTACACAGTGGTATGGGCCTTCAGGTGCCGTCCTGCCCTGGTGCAGGTGCCTGGCCATGTGTTGGAGCACCACATTTGAACATCAGTGGTGGAAGAGAAATAAAAATGTAATTGATCATCCATTTCGCAAACACTGGTACTAACCTTACGGAATAGATAAATCATTGTATTTCAGCTCATTTTTTGCAGTTGTAATGTTGCAGTCATCTGTATTTTGCTTGCCTACCAATGTTTAAATTATATAGCACTTTCAATTATTTAGTAAGTACATGTTGTTGGCATCACATAGTTGATTTTAATTGATTTTGTCACTGTCAAACTGCCCAAATTTCAGGTTAACCTAAGGTTCAGTAACTGAGTTATGAAGTTTTTCTACTTCATCCTTCAGATCCGTGTTTACATATGTGTAAGTTAGCATTTGATCCAGGAATTGTTAGCTTGATAATAATTAAAATGAGCTATTCTCATTTATTTATTTATGATTATTTATTTCAGTTATTGCTCCCCATTGGAAATTTTCCTAATTACCTTTCACCTGGTCTTTTATTTGAAATACTGCTTCTAGGTTACTATACATATTCCTTAGTGTTTCATTGCATGTTATTTTTAATAATGTTAGATATAGACATTGTTATAAACATTATTATGCAAAATATTAGAAACATTTGGAAGTCTACATCATGGGTCTTTAAATATTCCATCAGATACTTTGTAGAAATGAGGACAGTGTCTCTTCTGTCTTCTCACTTACTTTAGTCCTTAGCTCTCAAGCAAATCTTTGTGAGTATCATCAAATAATCTCCAATGGAGTTTTATCTTCTGGTTATATGTACATTATTGCTCTCCTTTTATTCATCTGGCTGCTCATTTAGACTTTATGGTAAAAAGAAAACAAAACCACTTCATTCTTTATATTGCTACCATATTTTTATTTAAGATTTTTCAGACAGAAGTGAAGCACAAGGTCTGTTTTATCCAAAGCAATATGTTTTAGCAATAAAACAATTATGTTTTCCACTATCCAAATCTCTCCATTGTAGTTGAGAGTTTTTTAATTCATTGATTAATTGAGCATCTACTAACCATATAGCATTTCAGTAGCTAATACTGAATGTTGACTGCTGAAGTTTCTGTAGTCTTTTGCAGTTATTATTCTATCACCTTCCCATACCTGTACTTAATGCTATACCTGACAGCATAATTTATTTGGTGTGTTACTTTTGTTTCTTTCACTGTCTTGAACAAGTGAAAAGATGAAAAAGTATTCAACCTTCTGTCTCCTGAAGTCGGATCTTTTTGTTCCAGAGAATGATTCAGTTACATCCATTGCCTGTGTATGAACTGCAGAAACGTAGGAACTGAGGTAGAGTTTCTCCCCAGTCATGCCAGTTGGTTGGGACGCAGCCAGATGACTGGATTTACTCTTCCTCCAAATCATCTTTCTTCTGCTGCTGTAGCCTCTGCCCTTTTTGATAGCATGTCTTCACAAGTCTAGGAGTCGTGCTACATTACTCCTTATCTTAGTACTGAATTCAGTCTAAACCTAGTGGAAATGAGAACAGTAGGTGGTTTTGGATTTTGAGTTGTATTTTGGAGATAATTTATTCCAACTTGACTGACCTATGTAGAAATTTAGACTGAAATGCACACAAAGTAAGGCTGAAAGACTAGCCAACCCAGCAACATCACATCAACTTAGTGATGTCAAAATAGGACTCCTTGGACTTCAGTGATGTGGCTTCATTCCAGCAGCCTGATTCTCAGTTTTAAATATGTCATGGGGAATGTTGTTTATCAGAACAATATCTCATCGTTATCAAAAAATTAAAGATCAATGCAGATTTCCTTGAATTGTCTAGAAATATTTGTAGAATGTGTGTACGTGGGGGGGGGGGGGAGTAACATGAGAGTAGAAAATAATTCAAAAATCAGTGGTTGAGAGATCGCAGTGTGTCAGCTGTGAATGGCAGGTAAGTTCACTATGACATGAGGATTCTTGTGTATTCTAGGGTTAAAATGAAATATAAAGCAGTGCTAATGCTAATGGGAGAGCTGTTCTGGTCTCCATGGTCTGGTGACACCTTTGTATTATTGAGCATCTAAAGCTATGTCCTTGCATGCAGAGGATCCTCTGATTGTAGCGAATAGCATTGTGATTTGCTATCAGCTATAATGCTGAAGGACAGCCTCAAATACTGGGTCCCTTCCCAGGACTTGAGTCCTCTGGGTAACATCCTTTCCTAGTTTACCTTGCTTATTTGCTCTAGTTACCCAAGACTCTGCTGAGGCAACTGGCCAGGTGTATAACCAGTGTTCAGTCTCAGTGGTATCTGACCCTCCTGTAACTTTCACTGCTGTTCCTGCTCAGGGCCCAAAGAGTTGTTATTACCTTAAGTAAAATACTTTCTTGGACTTTAATTCATTTCAGCTTGAAAATCTTTAATGAGAAGATTAGCAGTATAAAGTTAAGTGGTTTTGTTTTCATTTTATCATAAAGTCCAAACTAGCAAGCTCTTTGATTTTCTTTTTGATTCTTTACCAGGCCATAATTTAAAGTCTTTTTAAAATTGTTACCACATTTTGATAGCTTCAGTTAATTCTTTTAGTTTCACCAGTTCTATACTTAGGCCCAGTATGAATATTTTATCACTAGTATCCTTCCAGTTGGCTTTTATGCGCCTAATTACATGCTAAGGAAATTTAGTATAATATTTCAAGTGTTACAAGGTGTGTAATAAATGATAATGTTATTCCATGTGTTCTTTTGTTTGAGGTGTCGAAGATTTGGAAAAATTAGTGTAAATGATCTACATTTGATGTTTATATAGATATCTATGTAAATTTAGCCTTTCCCAATCATTTAAAATTTATGGAAGTAGATTAAAACTTTGAATCCATTTTGAGAAAAAAAGAACCCATAACTGCAGACATCCAGCTTTTAAAATAAGCAATGCTCTTTTGTATTGAAAGGAAACTAAATTCGTATTGTGTCTTTGCCTTCCACTTAGGGTCATTCTGTTTCCCCATCCACGTGTGCCTTAAATGTACCCGTTCGCGTTCTCTGGTTCTACTTGTGTTTTGTTGCAGGTCTCTCTCTCTTACTCATTGCACAGTGGAGGCATGTATCAGAAACGGACTAGAGACTGCTAATATTTTAGGAACAATTTAACCTCAGTTGGATCACAGTTACTTTAAAACCTAAAACCTTCCTTTTATGTTAACCGATTTTTGCATTTTCCATTGGATTTATAATTCATAAAGGGACAAATCAAATCTCTATCACTGATCTTTCCATGTATCTGTACATCAGAATATTATGATTTAAAGCAAGATGTGATCCTATCAGGTTCTAAATTGTCTGCATTGAATTAGTTTACCAGACTACAACTGAGTATTGGTGATGCTCTGGTGAACATATGCCCCCAGGATATTTACTCTAGAAATGGAATGTAACTGCTGCTTGTTGGACTAAGGTCTCAGAAAGGGTCAATTTTGTACTGAACTCTGAGATTACTGGGCAATACATCTCAACCCTTCTAGCTAATCTTACCTTGAGCTCAAATGGTTCCTTAGATCATCCTGACATGCTAGAAGGCCTAAATGATAACAAAGTTCAAGACAATGAAATGTCTAAGTTTGGAAAAGCTTCTTTTCTTACCTCTAGCAAATCATACAGTCATCATCAGAGAGGCAGTATATTCTAAACCTGGCTGATATATTCAAATTTATAGAAATTCTATATCCATAATAGATACCAGGACCAGAGAAAAATTGCAAACATACAATATTTGATGGTCCGTAAGGTGCATGGACCTGTGGAAGAGGTTCTGATATTATAAAGCTATTTTTCTAGAGAAAGAACATGTATAGATTATTTTTAGTACACAGCTTAAAATTGTTTGGTAAAAATATTACTTCAGTCATTGAAATTTAATTGATAATATATTTAAATCCTGTATGAAGTCCCTTTTTGGGTAAACAGTGATGATTACTGTCCCTTAACTGACATACAGCAGTCAGCTGACTATGTGACATTGGCTAATGGTTCTTAAAAGGGTTATCCTAGTAACAAATTTAAATCTCATTATCAATATTATCCAAACACTACTGTATGGTCAGCCATGTTGTCCATGGCTTATTAATTTTGCACAGAAAACTACTTTTAAAATGTCCAAAAGAGCCAGGCACAATTGCACACACTTGTCATCCCAGCTACTCGGGAGGCAGAGGGAGGAGAGTTTCAAGTTTGAGGCCAGCCTCAGCAACTTGGTGAGACCCTGTCTTAAAATAAATAAGAAGATCTGGGCTGGGATTTTGCTCAGTGGTAAAGCATCTCTGGGTTCAATCCCCAGTACCATGGGGGGAAAAAAGTGGCCAATAGATTGTTATTGGAGAATTGGAGCTGGCAGGGATTACTGCTGAGAAACTGTGGCTTCTTACTATTATTGTTTTTAACAGTTGTGAAATAGATAGTTCTCTTGATATATATTTATAGGATACTAGAAATCTATATTGTGATGT
Source organism: Sciurus vulgaris (assembly GCF_902686455.1). Classification (NCBI taxonomy): domain Eukaryota; kingdom Metazoa; phylum Chordata; class Mammalia; order Rodentia; family Sciuridae; genus Sciurus; species Sciurus vulgaris. Next base: position 96,594,872 of record NC_136474.1, read on the forward strand.
AAAATGAGGAGGTATCCTATTCCTAAGAGTTTTTAGAGAGATTGACCTGAATACATACCAGGAATAAAAGATCAATTTTATTATTAGAAAATGGGGATTGGAATAATTTATTCTGTGCAGATGTATGATATTTTCCTATAATGATTTTTTGTTCTAGTATGATTTTATACAGTAATATTGAGACAGTTTCTTCATATACTAATGTAACCCTATAGAATAATGTCCTTACTATGACTTTACAAATTCTGTATGATTCATAGTTTTCTGATGAGTTTGGACTAGGGTAAGCTATTTGCATTGGGACAGGTTTTGTTCATTAATGTACTGTACCTGCTTAATATACTAAAATTGAAAAGAAAATAATGGTCCTAGAGTTGATATTGTGGTCATTTGTTTTTTATTTGTACTTTTCTCTCTGTAAGCCTGTTTGGGGGCATATTGTTTAAATATATTTTAGTCATATTTGCTATTTTGTTTTAATACTGTAACTGTTAAAGTAGTGTCATCATTGCAGTTAGTAAAACTTTTTTTTTTTTTTTTTTTGCTGACCTGCAAATAACAGGTTCTCAGCACTCTGAAATAACATTTGTGTAGCATGCATAAGCATATGACTTGACACATAGCTCTCCTGGCTATCACTAAACACTGTCTGGAAGGTTGTACGTTACTTGGCCAAAGGTAAAAGTGATCCCATCCTAAATCTCAGGTTGAGAGCATTGTCACAGCAGGTTTTCTTCTAGGCATGCACATAGCTGTAGGTTATGTGCCTGTGTTCTCTCTGTTTGATCACATGTATGTAATTCTTTACAAAATGATAAATAATTATAAAGAGCATGAACTGAGGACAGATAGGAAAGAACAGAAAGAGAGTGGTTGTTCCTTCTGCCAATCAAGACCATTGAATTTGACTGCTAAATATGCTTGACTTTCTGTGTCCTGTGGTTCACACTTGCACCCCATCCTGTGATTGGCTTGCCACTTGCAGGTGGGACCTCACTGCCTCTTCCCACTTTTAACTCTGAGCTTGTTTTTGCTGCTGTTTGCGCTGAGGGAGTCAACTCTGACCACCAGACTCATCTGAATCCTTATCTTTTCCTAGAAGGCTTTTCCAGTGTTTCTATTTTCATTTAGATTTTTTATCCTGTACATCTTTTTTTTTTTTAAACTTTTTTTTTTTTTAAACAGAGTCCCCCATTGTGTGATGATTTTGTGTTCTCATGATTTTACAGACATTAGTGCTGATCATTGAGTCACAGTCTCCTTATAGGGAGAAATAGATGTCTTTTGTTTATTTAAAGGTTTGTACGTAACATGGATCATTACTAGACACACAGTACGTCCTAATACATTCATTTTTTATTCATTATTATAGAAGTAGAAGTATAGTAATTTAGAGATTGTTAGGATTCCATTAGAAATGTCCAAAGGTTGAAAGCTTGTCAAGGCCTTTGGGATAAACATAAGCTATTGGAATGCATTTGTTATCTTATATATGTCGGTAATAGCAGCGATGTAAAAGAAATGCTCTTATACATTATTTACACATTAATATTATCCTGTATTTGTAACTACTGTTTTAACTTTCCGTACCTAAATCCAGTTTTTTCACATCTAACTTGAAGTCATAAAATTTCATTTATTCCAGACTAGAGAACTGTGGACTGTTAATGCATGTCTTGTTTTCTAGTACTTGACTTCTATGGTTAGTTAAAATCGTTTCTACTTCCCAGCCCTCCATCCTGTGATACAGTGGCAAAGGGTGGCTTTCAAAAGGACAGGGCAGCCTGTGACTGGAATGAATCTCATATATAGTATAATTTCTTCCACCTGTTCTCTGCATGTTGGTATTTTAAAGTCTGTAAGAAACTTGAACTATTTTAGGGAAAAATCACTTCTTACATCCTAAGAAAGGGGTTTAATAGACCTTCGTTTACCAGCAGCATTGAATTTGGTTTCTTTTACTATTTGTAGATTGGGGTATTTGGAGAGTGGAAGTGGAAGACAGGAAGACCTGTCTTTTGAGGCAGGAAATGGCAAACTATAGCCTGAAGTTCAGATCAGCCACAGTGCCTGCTTTTGTAAATAAAGCTTTATTGGAACACAGCCACACTAATTTGTTTATGCACTGTCTTCTGTTTCTTTTGTGCTACCTTGGCAGAGGTATGTAGTTGTGTCAAAGACCTCATGGCCTCAGAGCTGAGAGTGTTGACCATCTGGTTCTTACACAGAGGGTTTCCCGCCCCTGATCTGAGATGCTGCTGTGCTGCTGAGTTTTTGTGATGTAATGGGGAAAATTCCAACTAATATGATATATGATGGTGATGGCTAGAGCAGAGTTTATGGTCTCTTTTACAATGAAAAATTTCATGGGAATGAGGTTTTAAAGACAAATTCAAATCATTTAGGGCACAGCACTTGTAGTCCTCACATGTCTTTCTGTAGAGTGAGTCATTATCTTGGTTCTTATTGGCCTGAGGTGGCCTGACATTAATATTCTGCTTGATACTCCTCTCAGAAATTATTTTGACAAAAACATCTTCAACCCTTGAATTGAAAAGTAGAAAAATATATTTCACAGTTTTTGTAATCCACCTGTTGTTAAGAGGTTTAAAAATGATAGGCTTCAGCATGATTGAGGTTAAATTTCTTCTCCAGCTAGTTAAAAGGATCTAGTCTGTTAATTGGGCTAATTATCACCTGTTCAAGGCAAGATGGCACTGGAGACTCTTGGCTTCAGTGCAAGCTCCCTAGTGAGCTGTGTGCCCTTGAGGGAACTTCCCACTTCTCCTCTGGAAGCTTCTCTGGAGTCTCCAGGGTTGAATTTAGGAAAGGAGACTTTACTAATTTTAGGTTTTTGTGACTACTTGATATAAATTATGCTCATGTTTTTATGTAATATGAAATAGGCAACTTTCAAAATCTAGCCTAATGTAAATACTCTAGACATCAATATTTTCATGGAAAACTCTTAGTTTCCTTCATTGAGGCCTTTATGTACACATATTCTCAAGTAGATGATCATTTATGTCACTAAATTTCTTAATATAATCATTGCTCTTTAGCTATTGTTGTGCCTTTTGTTCATTCAATTTATAGAAAATTGCAATTTTTCATTTTCTACCTAAATTAAAGTTGGGTGTTCATTTAAATTTGTTTAGTACTTTGAAACTACATAGAAAAGAGATGAACAGGATTACTCTGGAATAATATTGAGATATCTGTTGTGGTTTTAGTACCTATATCATATGAAATAATGCTTTATGTCTAAAGGCAATATTGTATATTTTTACTTAGTTGTTTCTTGGGCCAGAAACGTGAAAAGCACCTCACAAGTGTGATGCTTGCAGATACTGAATTTGTTATTGTGGAGGACTTTCTTGAACTTCTTCAACTTTCTTTGTTATCCTTTGGGGTACTCAGGATACTTTTTAAATACAAGTTTCTTCTGTGTATTAAGGGAACATTGCAGTTGCTCTTCATGGTTGTCTTTCTCTGCCCCTGTTCAAGAAAGTGATTCACGCTCAGTTCTATCTGCAGCTCTACAGAAACTTGCATGGTAACTCTACTGGGCAAAGACCACATCATTTTCCTTCTATCTCTTAGTGTATTATTAAATAATTATTAAATTATAATCATTAAAAAGAAGCTTTTATTCCAAAGAAAATTGTGCATTGGTAGTGTTCGAGTAACTTAGAAATTGTTGAAACATTCGTTAGTACATTAGGTTGTCTTGCTAGAAATCATATAAACCTTCCTTTGCTTGTACACTTCTATATTGATTATTCACAAAGAGCAGCAATACCTATCAATTAAATTTTTTAATATCATTTTATTTTACAATAACTATTTTCAGTGAATCAATACCTTTATGTCAGTTTCAAAAGATAGTGCTTGCATAACTTTTTAAATATTTTCACAAAGTGTAGCCTACTCGTTTATGAATGTTTCATTTGTGACACCCTGAATTGCTTGTTGGTATACTTCTTATAGATATGCTTTTGTGTGATTTATTAATTTAGCAAGAATGTTCCAAGGTGTAATGTGGAGGAGATAAGGAATGTTGTTTATTTAATTAAAATACTGACTTTGAATTATGAAAATTAAAAAAAAAAACAGTTTGGATGATGTTAATTATAGTCATATTTATTTCAGAATCCTTCTTTTTAAATATGACAAAGAGTTAAGGCTGTAATTGTCACTGTACCAGTCTGCTTCCTGAACCTCACATCAGGTGTTAGCAGTGTCCTTAAATGATATTGTGTGTTCTTCTGCACATGGGTTTCATGTTTATATATTTAATATTGATTATTTAAAATTATATATGATATAATCTTACACTTGTTTTTTAAAGCAATTACATTTGTAGGATTTTAAAAGATATAGGTAGCCTTAGTTAATTCATTTTCACATCATGAGGATATTTCAGTTTGATTCAACTCATTTGCCTACTCCTTGTCTTATGATTGTTTAAATGTTAATCAAGAACATTTATTTTACGTGTCTGTACTTGTGCAAGTGTTTGTCAATGGAACCATGCAGAGTAACACACAACAATAATCCTAGCTACATGGGAGGCTAAGGCAAGAGAATGGCAAGTTCAAGGCCAGCCTGGGCAATTGAGTGAGAACCTGTCAAAATTAAATCAAAGAAAGGACTGGGAATGTGGCTTAGTGGTAGAGGCCTGTGGGTTCAATCGCCAGTACTTCTGCATCTAACTTAAACTAGATAGATTAGACGTTCTGAAATAAAATTCAGAGGTAGAACAGGCTCAATTTAAAAAGCATAGCTAAAGTGATGATATTTCAAAATCATTTTGTATTGTACAGATTAGGAAACAATATAGAAATACATTAATGACATTTCTTACCTTAACTCTTTTTAAAAATAAATTAATAGCGTTTTTTCAGAATGCTTATATCTATATATATAGTTTGGCTGTATGCAGGTTTTTCATTCAAGTTTCTAATAAAATGAATAATCTACCTACTAGAATTTTAATTTTTTAAATAATTATGTAATTTGAAAGAGACAAGTATAAAATTCATTTTATGATACTTACAATATGAAAAGATAAAATTATAAATGTTATATTGATGTAACTGATATACCTTGTCTGCCATTTAGACATTTAAAAGCAGGCAAATGCTTTAACAAAGACTTAAGACCAAAATCTCTATAAAGACAGTGCTGTTATTAATATAATCATAATTCAGCTCTTTACTTTTTCTTTGTCCTAACTTTGTCCATGATACCTAGTACCACCAGAGGAGAATTTCCAGTGTTTGTTATATAACTGACAGTGGGACTATTTAGTATTTTTTCTTCAAAGCTGGAGATGTAGATTTAAATCTTGAGTGTGTGACTTCTACTTTGAAAACAAGAGACTTTCCGAAGAAGTTCCTTGGCACTTGCTAAACCCTCTTGCCCTGTACCTCTGCCCCCGAGGATAGCAGGCATGACACCCAGGGCCACTCCAGGTTGACAGGAGTGCTAAGGAAACACAGCACAAGTAGCACTGAGTAGAGAACCCTCTCATAACAGAAGCACCAGAAAAGTGCTTCAATTTTATTTAGGAACCCCTGTTTAATTTAGGAATCCTTATACATTTGAACTAAAAGTTTTAACTTTTAGCCGAAAGCTTCCCACAAACAAAAAAGAGCTTTATTTCAAACAGTGTTGGCATCCTAGACATCTCAATCCCAGGAACTCCATGATGAAAACACCTCTTGGTTGGATTTGCTAAAGGTGTTATGTCTGACATCATACGATTGAAATCATTTCCCTCAAAATTCACTAGTCATTCCTACATTGTCTTCTGATTAGCTAGGTGGTTGGTGAGAAATCTTGTATCATTTTGATTTCTTTGGCATGTGATTTTGTTTCCTTTTGAAACTTTTTCAGTCTCTTTGTGTCTAGCTAGTAAATACATCTAGTGAAGCCTGAGGGAAGGGAAGGGGAGGTAACAACCTGGCCCTTTTAAATTCCAGACCTGATAGCCCTGCTTGGTGGGTGTACTTCAGTAAACATAAAGCAGATGTGAAGAAGCTAGGAGCTGAGCCACTGCCATCCACAAGGGAGCTGGTTTCTTTGCTCAGAAAAGACATTCTCCTGAGCTTGTTTCTCATGCCTCTGTAGTGTTATCACGCTATTTTTTTTTTAAATATGAATTTATGAATGTTTAAAAGTTTAGAATTCAGTCTCAAAAGCTTACAATCCCAAAGGAATTTGAAGCAAATATAAAAAGCATGACTGTTGTTTGTGCACATAGATCTCTGCCGTAGGTGCAACCCTGCATTCCTTTGTGTGCGAGATAGACCACCATTTGTGAATCAACACAAGTGTCCAGGAAGGAGAAAAGACCAAATGTTGGAAAACTGGGAGGTGTGATCAACCTGAATGACTCCTGTCACTGTGATGTCCACATCTTGAGTTCTGATTCTGAAGTCTGTGAGATTAGGGGAGAACCTAAACTGTTCATCATAGCTCATTTCATCCAGGTGGTCTAAAATCACTCACAGCCCAACTGAGCACCAGGCCCTCTGCTGTCCTTACTGGTAGGGGGAACCAGGTGCCATGGTGTTCTTTCATGTGCTTGTGTTACTTACCCTCCCAGGCTGTAATCTCTGAATGATTGCCCATTAATTACCTTTGTACATCCTCAACCGACCTTCTAAAAAACTTTCTCAACTTGCTTATTTTTGCAAAGTAAACCTCTTTTTATTGCAAATTCAGTTAAGCAAGAAATATCTATCAGGCAGACAGAAAATATTTTATCACCTTTAATTTCACACCCTGAGTCATAGGGCTTTGCCCCATCCCTGATGGGTGGTGTTGGCTTCACTCAGGAAGCTGCAGGCAGTGTGGAGTCACAGTGGGCAGGGTGCTGTCAATGCCCTTCCTCCCAACTAGGGGGCATTTCCTGTGATTGGAATTCCTCCTGCTGGCTCTACATTTCCAGTTATCACCTCTCTTTTAAAGTTTAAATTAAAGGCCCCTCTGGGAAGCCTCTAATCGGCCCTGCCCCATTATTGCCCTTGTTTTAAATTTATGATGGCTTTTACAGTTTTTTCTGGTGTCGTCTATCTTTGTGAACAGTTTTTCTCCCTTAGTATCCTGTAATTTTCCTTGAGTCTTCTGTACTCTCCAGACAATGTTCATGCAGTGGCAGAGGGTCAGGTGCTTCTGAAGACCATCCAGAGCACACACTGACACTCCTTGGTTTTAGCTCTTGGTGTCTCCTGGAGATATCTCAGGAGGACTTCCTCCAAGCCCCAGGAAAGCCAGGGTCCCTTGGGAGATGACAGAATCCCCACTGATGTTGAGTGAAAGCAAATATTTTAGAATATTTGAGGCTCAGACCTTCTGTAATTCCAGGAGACATCCCATCGATAAGTAGGTCTTAATCTTTATAAAGACAGTTTACATTGGTAGTATTTCCAATTCTTTTCAAGCTGCCAGTGGGTGAACTTATTTATTTTCATAAAGCAGATTGTAAAACATATGAGGTTTTCTGAAAGTCCAGTAGTGGTCTTGGTTCTTTGTTATCTGGCTTTTGTTGTTTTATGACAGGCACTGAGCTAGAGTTTAACATTTTTATTACATATGAATAATAGAGTACTTATATTGAGGTTTCATAGATGTAATTTTGTTAAATGTACATCATGGTAGATTTAAAAATGAGGGATTTATTTTGTCATTCATGAAGTTGTAATACAGTCTGGAGAAACTATTTGTTAAAAGATAGCATCTACTTAACCTCCTTATTTATTTCTTTTAGGAGAAGGTTAGATTCACAATAAATACATGAAGAAATAAGTAGATAGGGGAATTTATCTTGGAAATAAGATCCCTGTCATGGTTTTGAAATGTTAAATGCATGAAGACCTGCCAAAGAGATATACGGACATGATTTTTTTTTTTTTACAGTGCATTTCAAAGTATTTAGTTATATTTGTCATTCTCTAGTACCAGTAAGCAATGATCGAATGATATATTTATTTAAAAATCAGTCTGTGTTAATGGATGTAAATATAGTGTCTCTTCATGTACATTATAGAGATAAATAAATTACCAATTTACTATTAATGAAGCACTTACAATATGGCATTTCTAAAATATTTATCAATGCTTCTATTTCATTTAAGATCTTACTTTATAAATATACATAATGAGAGATTTTTATAAAAGGCAGTTCATAATTTGGTTCTTAATAATAAGCCTGAATGTTTTATTTGTTAAAGTAATCCACATTGACCCCAAAATTGAGAAGTGTTCTATTTGGAGCAGGGATTCTTTATCTGCCCTAATGAGGCTTAGGAAATTTGTAAAGGCTTGATTAAAGCTTTTATGGAAGTATATTCTCTTTCTAGAACTCTTCATTCATAACTTAAGATACAAGTACTATTATCTTTCATATTTTTAATTGTATTAACTGGCTAAATGTATAGTGTACTTGAATATGGTCAATGTGAACTGCCCTGGCATGATGTCTGTCAACTTATTCAAATGTTTTAATTTTGATTATTGAATTTTAATTTGCTTGTATTTGATTTTTTCATTATCCCCTATTAATTACTGAGTATCTTCATTGTCACAGGGATTGTTTTAAACCCATACTATTAGATATGAAAAGTAATTTTTAGTGATAACTTTATAAGTTTTTGAAAAGAGATAATAAGATCAACCAGAGGAGTCATTAAATATTTTGTTTATGGTCCACCACATTTCCCTTATTATTAAGTGTCTCAGAAGCTTAAAAGCTGAAACTGAACTTGGAACCTGAAATATTTTATTACATAAATACTGATTGATTCTTTTCAGTCACCTCCCCCCAGCATAGGAAATAATTGTAGTTTCTTTCTGTCAGAGACTCTTTATATAAAAATCTACCGTTCAAATGTTTTTGCCTTTATCAAAGGACCTTTTGTTTGTACCAGGATGGTAACCCAAAGGGCCCCTCAATCAGGGAGCCAGGGGGGCTCCCTGTTCTCTCTGGACCTGGTGGTGTGGGCGGCTGGGTGTTTGAGGTGCGGCGTGGCTGCAGCAGCACCCGCCCCCGCCTGGCAGGCAGCAGGGCTTGTCTGAGTGGTGGAGTATGGATAGCATTTCATTTAGCCTTTGCTCTGACAGCCTATGCCCTGGATAAGTGGTGTGGGCCTGTACAGGTGAAATCTATTCTCACTTTTGCCTCAGGGGTGACTGGACTGTAACAGAATTTTTCAAACCCGTTGGGCCCAACCGCAAAGCAGAGAATAAATGGCTGAAGTGCCAGGCCTCGACAGAAAAATCAATGCCTGGTTATACAGACATGACAGACCAGGCCTGCAGTTCTCCTCACACAGGCCGTGTGCGCGCCACACTCTAGGGTTACCCAGGGTCCACCGGGGGCCTTTGATGTTCATGTGCAGGTTGTATTTACATTGTTCTCTCTGTTTTTCATGCAGGAAATTTACATGTCACTTATGTGATAGAAGTTTCACAGAGAAGTGGGCTCTGAACAACCACATGAAGCTCCACACAGGAGAAAAGCCATTTAAGTGTACCTGGCCCACATGTCATTACTCATTCCTCACAGCCTCTGCGATGAAAGACCACTACAGGACGCACACAGGTGTGCCACGCCCCTTCTGTCCCATAGGCTGGGCAGAAGGGAACTGTCTTAGTCATAGAATTTACTTGAGATGTAGTAATTGCATTTGAAAAGGTATGATACCACTTACTGCCTTTTAGTAATACTCGGAATAGCTTTAAAGTTACATTTTAGAGAGCGTGTGCGTGCGCATGTGTGTGCACGCATAGGTTCATATCTGGAACCTCATTTATGGAGTGCTTGTGTGTGAGTATGTGTATTACCACATCATTTTAGATGTGATTTTTATCAAGGATCATTTGGGATATTAAGTTTTCAAAAAGAACTAGTCTTCTATTTTATTACAGATATAATCTAGGTTCTATAATATATTTGAATAATATTGAGTCTTGGTTTTACTTACCATTTAAAAATTTTAAATAAGTTAATACCATTCTTTAGGAAAGAATGCTGTCAAATCTAACACATAGATTGATAACACATAGAGACTATTCTGTATTGAACTACTGTATTTTTTTTTCAAAAGTATATAAAAAAAAAAGGACTAAAGTAACATAAATTTTGCATCAAAACATAGAAAGGACCCTGTGGAATTTAAACAAATTGATAGCAAAAACAGTGTTGAGAACACATCTCTATTGAACATGGTACTGAAGATGCAGGGTTAGGCCTCCATCACTATCTATCTCCCTTTGTGTGCTGTTGTTACATGCTATGTTTATCACTTGTTTCTCTTTGTCTTAGTAAAGTGGGCCTAAAACTTCCTTATATGCTTATATCTGAGTGCTTTCTTTATGTCAGTATAACTATATTACTGTGAACTATTTGGTATTTTTGTCATCTTCTTTACACCTCTGAATGTATTTTATTTCAGTGAAAAGAATAATAATTAATCAGCATTCTCAAATGTTCTTCTGATTACCAAGAATCCTATATTATTGTTAGAAATTATAGGTTAAAAGTTCTTCTCAAGCAGTTTGTGGGAAGCCTAGGCCTCCTTAGCTTCCTTGACAAGGGTGTTGACGATTTAAGGTCTCCAGACTGCCCTGAGAGATCACTTATATCGAGCAGCAGATGAAAAGCCAGTGCAGATGTAATTTATCGTCGGCGTTTCCTTCTAAAGAATAATTGTGGAGACTTGGCTGGATCAATAATATGGATTTTTGTTGTTAGGTCTTGTAGTCTGCACCATAATGAGAGAGAGGGGACAGTGGCTGTTTTCTAATAGAAAATAAAGGATTGGTTTCCGTGTCTTTCTACATCTGAATGCAAAATGGCACACTTGAAACTAATTCAAGTTGTTACGAAAAGAAACCTCCTATTCAATCTCCAAAATAAAAATATAGCATGCTAATGACCCCCTCGTTATTGAGTAAAATAGTGCACTTAGCTCTTTCTTATTTTCTCAAAAAATATTCTGGTGCCCAATGTTTAATCCTAACTCCCCCCCAGAGCAAGTGAAAATTGAATTTAGAATGAAAAACAAATCAAACCACCAAGGTAAATATGACATACAATACATTGGAGACTAGCATCCTAAATAAAATCCTACACATCAAAAAATCAAGGTCACTAATGTATCTAGAATCAAATCACATGGAAAATGAATAATTTTTCCTTGTGTCTATATACATATATATCTTAAAATAGGGGCAGGACTAGAAAGTAATATATGCAGCATACATATACATGTGTTTTATATATATATATATATGTGTGCGTGTGTGTGCGTGTGTGTGTGTGTGTATATATATATAACTAGAATGTAAATCCTATGAAGATTTTTCTATCCTTACATTTATTTTTATTTTATAAGAAAGATGTAAGTCACAAAGAAGTTAATAAATGACAGAAAGGAAGTTCTTGAATTTAAAAGCAATAAGAATACTCATTTTTGTTTAGAAAGCGTGACAGTTGGATGCACACACCAGCATACCTGCTACACACAGCACAGAATGCGTGTGCGTATGCCTGTGCCTGAATGTAGTGAACACCGCATGCCCCACGTGGGTGCCTTCCCTAGTTTCTGCACCTGTGGGAATGCATGTTTCTTCCAGTACACACAAGAGAGCCCAGAAAGCTGGGGCAATGAATACATTGGACCCAACATTTTTGCCTCAACATAGAATAGTATGCTAATATCAACAAGCAAATTGTCTTTGGGGAATAACAAAAAGTCTACTTCGGTGTTATTTAATTGATACAAGAGCTAGTTAGAAAGATTTATATTTCAGATTGATTAGATGATTAAATGAGTGATTATAATCACACTTCATTCTTCACAGCCCATCTACTCTGTTTTGTCTACGATGAAATAATAATGCCAGGAAATAGACTTAACCTCGAAAAAAGAAAGTGAGGACAGTAAAAATATGTAATTCAGCTTCATTTTTTGAGTAATAAACAATTTAACATAGCATTGGTAAATAGGAGTAAACATTTTTGTTAAAGGTCTCTTTATTAATAAGTGTTCTTTTAGTTTAGAAAAGCCAATAGTGCTCTCAAGTAATGGAAATACTTTTTGATTACCACAGTTATTCTGCCTTTCTGTGTTTACTATTTATTCTGACCTTACAAAGGCAATTTCAGTTTCCCCTAATGTGGCAAGCTAAATCTCCGTTGTGATGCACCAAAACTATAGAACAAAGCAGGCTGATGTGGACATACCCAGAAAAGACTTGTTGCATTAAATGTCTAAGTGAGTAAAGGGAGTAAATATAGATACAAATGATTTATTTTATTTCTGGAAAAGTATTTTATAATTTCACTGAATCTCTCCAAGGTTAGCATTTTTATTCCGTTTTGCCCTTCTTTGTGAGTCTTGTGGGATGAACTGCCTAGCTGGCCAGACGTTACTGCCTAAATAAGCAACAGAAGAAAGATATATTGTATTTATAAACTGTAGGGCAAGATATTAGCTTGTGTAAAAAATGCTTAAAAAAATGAGCATTTTTACCACTTTTAACATTACTACATCTGCCAAATCTGTCTTTAATTGTTGCAGAGGTTTCAAGTCCAAAGCTATCATTAAAGATGAATAGTATGAATTTTTATAGTATTTCTTTAGCAATCCCTAGACTTCCTTTTTTGTGTCATGAAAGTTTGAGAAGCATAAAAAGCATTGAATTGCTATTGGTACTGAGTAATGTAGATTTCATTGTTGCTCAGGATCTTCAGTATGTTCAGGGAAACCATTTAATTCATATTATTAAGTAGGAAGTGATTAAAGAAGACCCAAATAGAATCTGTAAAAACAATTCAGTATTCTTAAGTTGTTAGAAAATTCAATATGTTTTATTTAAGCAGAATCGTATATACTGTATATTAACTATTCCAAGCAATCTTTACTTAGCCCAGAAAGGCCAGATGTATGGGAATTGTAAAAAATCAGGATATGCATAAAAACTGTTCAAGTGCATAAAGCAGCCCCATCTGGAAGACATCTACCAGAAATGAAGTTGTACAAAACCATTCCATTGATAATAAAGCTAATTTTTATGGGTCTGACAAGTATGTAATTATGTTCAGTGGTGCTTTTCAGATTTTATCACAGTCAATAAACCGCAGTGGTAATTTCATTCCCATTTGACATATTTACATGGAAACATTTGATTGGAGGAATTAGTAACCCTGAAAGCCTTGATAGATATGTTTTAATGATCTGTGACCTCCGCAGTCCCTCATCTGTTTATTGTTGCAACAGGCGAGAAGTCGTTTCTGTGTGACCTCTGCGGCTTTGCCGGTGGGACCAGACACGCCCTCACCAAGCACCGCCGGCAGCACACAGGTCAGTACCCAGTCTGCAGAGAGAGAGAGCACTGTGTCCGATATCCCAGCCACCATTCTTGACCTCATCAGTTTCTTTTGTTTAATTTCTGTAAAATCTGTGTATTTGAGGACCTATAAAAAATTCTGTTTAAATATTGTAAGATTTTAAATTATCTACTTATCTATATTTAAAAAGTTGATGTGTTACATATTTCAGCTATCAGATATCCTCAGTAAATTCATATTAAATAGGAGAAGGAAAAAAATAAAAAATAAAAAAAAATCCCAGCAGTCTGGCTCCCCAAGCCCAGATGTATGAGGCTATCTTCTCTGACAGCAAGATGCTACATGAGCCTCCTGGGTGGGACCTGGGGAGCCTGTGTTGGTGGTTCTCCATCCTCTCCCCCAGCTCACACCCCCTACCCACCTGCCTACTTATATATGTGTCTGCCCCGTTCCCTTCTGCCTCTCTGCCTGCCTGCCTGCCTACCCTCCTATTGGTCAGTCTGTCCGTGAGTTAATGTGATTGAAGTTATCCTTGATATTGATTATTAATGGGAACAAAGGAACAACATAAGAGATAATCATGGTCATTGAAGGTAATCTCCCCCTCCTCCGATAATGTACATTCTTGGTGATTGAACAAAATAAAATAGATTCCTTGACTATGAACACTTACAAATGAGAAGTGTTAAATGTTTCTCAAATTTGTTTCCTACTTTGTGTAATTAAATGGGTTTTATAAGTAATTATTTTCATAATTATAAATTAAGACATTTGGTAACACAGTGATAACTAAGTGTTGTACTTTTCTTTTTGTACATGAGAATGGTTGAGTTTGGCAGTCACACTCTGAATGGCATGAAATTAAAGTGTGTAAAATGTGTTATTTATGGTACATATGATTCTGGAAATGCTGTGTTGAATGGGTATAGGCAGCTTTAGTGCCCAGGACAGTATTTGTAGGAACAGTGAAAATGAATGCCCATCACTGCTTTTAGATCTTGCACATTTTTGATTCAAATTTCTATGTGGAATAAGAACTGTTGTGTCAAAGGGAAATTTCCAGCTTCTAGCATAATGTTGGAAACATAGATGTACTTTAAACGCATAAAATTTCATTGTAAGTTTCCAGGAGCCACCTGTGCATGCATTATTTTAACTCCCTGACTTAAGGATTTGGTGTGAGATGCCAGGAGATGCCCAACTGACGGCAGTTGTCCTTGACCACTGCCGTGGAGTAGGTGGAAATGTGTGCAGAAGTAGTGTGCTCATTAGGATTTCTACTCACAATGTTTTTAGTTTACTGGTACTCAAAGTATTATGATTTAAATGTCCCGTATTTCTCCCTGTTTGCTCTGCTATGGCCCCAGGGGACAGCAGACTCCCACTCTCCACCTCTGCCGCTGGGTATTGTCCCTCTCTGCCCCACAGTGCAGACAGCAGTGCTGTGATCATAGGCCTTCTAGCTGATGGATCGATCAAGAAACCTGCATTGAGCCAGCACAACTTTATATTTTATGTCAGGTCCAGAGGCTCCTTATTACTTTGCTATTAACTTTATACCATATAGGACAATGTCTCACAGACAGAGGTATCTGTCTTTTTGGCATTTATCTGCCTCTCTGGCACAAATCAAACATGATTCTTTAATACCAAAGTCAGTTCTTCAGACTGTTGGTGTCAACAAACAGCCCCGTACAACTCAGTCTAGGCACTTAGCTTTTATGCTGGATTTAAAATGTTCCGGCAACATACAACTTTTTATTCCCCAAGGCTACGCTTAAATGGTGCTTTGAAATCTGTATTTCTCTGATATGTCCCACTTTGACGTGGTTTACTTTTTTACCACAAAGTACCCACGCAAATTACAATCAACTTGGAAAGGGATAGGTATCCAAAGTGTTCCAAATGGCGTAAATAATTCCCTACTGCAATACAGACTGTCTAGGGGGCTGACACAAACATCTTCCATTCTGAGATTTACTTTTATCACCTGTCAGAGACCCTTGATTCAAGGGCACAGAAGCCAGTCCTCACAAGCAGTTGAAGAGTCCTGGCCAGCTTAATAACCCAGCCCACCCAAAGGAATGCTAAGTGTGATTTCCTGGAGACATGGCAGCCAGTCTGACAGATGGTTGACACACAAAAGGACACCATACTGTGGTGAGGAGCTATTCTGAAGTCCCTGCTCTTTCTTGTACTTTTCTATCAGGATACTGATAGAAAGGGGCAAAGTACTCCTAGGTGGTTACATTAGCTGAGATTATATGTAAAGCAATACAGTGTTGTAAGCAGTGAAGTTCTGTTGTCTTATGTAAAGGAAAATAAGAAGGTGGGAAACTCATTCTACTTTTTTGATAAGGCTGTCTCCCAGTAGCCCTTTTGCCTTGCAGACAATGTTATTTGAGTTGTTGATATGTTACTCAGGTGTATTCATCTCTCTGGCTTTGGAATGGCAAGAAATTCAGAAGCACTTTTTCTAGTCAGTCCTTCATTGGAAACTCTTTCTTAGCACAATTATGTACCTACCTCTTCATACACTATTACTTATTTCAAATAGTTAACAAATACTTAGCAAAGTGAAGTGCTTATTTCAAATGTGTAAGATTTTCTTTAAAACTTTTCGAGTCTTGAAGTTGGGTGTACATTTTGATTGTGTATTGAGACTAACAAACAAGAAACTCCTGTGTTTCTGCAGTGTTTGTTTTTTTCCTGAAGAAATCACCCTACTCAATTGCATGTCAGAGAAAAAAGTATTGAATGTGTAGCAAAATACTGTACAGATATAATTAACTGTAGTTTGTTAAAGTTGAAGTGGGATTCTTACCCTGTCGAGAGGTCAGATAGTGTGAGCCTTCCTCAGCATAGTATTTTGGATAACATAATGCTTTTGTTGCATTCTGTTTTCCCTGCCAGCCTGTGTATAATTTAAAATATTTCAGTATCACACAATTTAACCTATGATGGTGTCAAGGTAAATATGATGTGACAATTTGTAGTTTACAACAATATAATGCTAGCAAATATGAACCTCAAATTATTTGAATTATAAAGAAGGACAGTGACATTCTTCTACAAATGTGTTGCTTTTAAATTTAAATTGTATCACATAAAACTGCCATGAATGTTCATCTGAAATAAGCCACATTAAACACATTTTTTAAAAAGAGATTATTCAACTCCCAACCTAAGAAAATTAAGTTTGAAGATCCTAGATCTTTCATCTGCACCACTGACATAGTCAGTAGAGTCCATAATGTCACTCTTTTGCAATCTTCAGATACCTTTCAAATTCAGATATACCTCTGGATAGAACAAAGATGTTTGCCAAGGGTGGTATGGTGAACAAGATGGCAGTGAATTATGATGCCAAAACTTTTATAGATGTTTAGATGGAATGGAGGCATCAGAATATGTTTGTGAATTTGCATAATTAAAATTCTATGAATTGCTTGACTACTTAGAGTCATTTTATTAACAGTAGAAGTTTTTTTATTAAGTTGAAGTCTTATCATACAGCTATCATAATTATAATAATATTTTATTGGCATGAAAGTGGACAGATAAATCAATGGAGCAGAAAGGAATTCAGAAATATACCTGTGCTTATATTTGTCAAATATTTTCAAACAAAGTATCATATTCAGAGTTAAATCCAGGAAAAAATGTTTAAAACTCCTACTGTAGAAACCTCGTAACACTCCTGTGAGAAATTTACGACCTAAATAGAGAGCTGTTCCATGTTCATGTTTCAGAAGATTCGATATTGTTAAGATCAAGATTTCAATTCCTTTCACACGGATGTATGCAAATCCCATAATTTTATTTTCTTTAGAGGAAATGATAGATTTAAAATTTTGTATAGAAATTCAAAAGTCTGAAAATAGTCAAATAAGACTGAGAAAGAACACAATTTTTTATTTAAAATAGGTGACATGGACTTCTTATAATGTTATAAGTACAACTTAGTCTTTTATCACTTGGTATTGGAACAGATATCCATAGGCAGTGGATGATCAGAAAAAGTAATCTTTGAGCCATACTCCATAACATCTATAGAAATTTAAAGAAGTATAAAATCTAGATGAAATCATAGGAAATACCTTCATTTTGGATTACCAAAGATTTCTTTGTTTTGACAGCAATAGCTGATTCATAAAACAAAAATCTTGAAAAATTGTATATTGAAAACTTTATAAAGCAGTAATTAATGTTCTTGAAAAAAGCAGTGAGAAAACTGGGGATATTGCTCAGTAGTAGAGTGTTCACCTATATATGTGAGGTACTGGGTTTCACCCCCGAACTGCAAAAATAATGCTAAGGAAGCAAGAACAAAGGAGAGGAGGAGGGAAGCAAGGACTGACCAACCAACTGGCCGGGAAGAGAAGGGAAAGACAAATTCACAGACGGGGAGAAAATGTGTGCAGATCACATGGTGTATAAAGGATTATAGAACCCTCAGACATGATTCTCAAGAAAATAATAAATTAAAAAGATAAAGATTTCAGCATATCATTCACCAAAGAGTATGACAGTGTGGTCAGTAAGCACATGGAAAGAGCCTCACCACCCATAGAGAAGTGCCACAGGGAACTGCTGAGCACACCAGATGCTGGTGAAGATCTGAGCAGCTGGCCTCTCCAGATCTAGGTGAATCTAGGTGCTTCAGCCTCTTTGGAAAATAGTTTGGCAGTTTCTCACAAAGTTAAAGATATGTCTGCCTTATTCCCCAGCCATCCCACTTTTGGGAACTCATCTAAAACAACAGGAAATATGTGTACATATGGTGACTTACATAAGAAGATTTTTAGCAGGCTTATTTATTGTAACCAAAGTTACAATGACTCAGATACCCTTCAGTGGACAAATGGATAAGCAGACCGTGGTGTATCCATACAATGAAGGTATCCAACAAGGACAAGAAATGAAGTACGTATGCCCTCAGCAGTGTAGGTGAGCCACAAGATCCCTGTGCTGAGAGAAAGGCCTGACAAGAGAAGGTACATACTGTGTGTTTGCATGTACATAAATTCCCAGAAAATGCTAACTAATATATAGTGACAAAGCAGATGAGTGGTGGCTTGGGGAAGGGTGAGCAGGAGGCAGCTACTGGAGTCCTTGGGGGTACTGCTTGTCTTTGGTCATTATCTTGATTGTCGTAGTAGTTTCATCAGTGTGCACTATGAATATGGAAATATTTTATGTATCATTTATATCTCATTGGCACAGTTTGTAATACTTTGTTCTTTCTGGGTCAGTCTAGACAGATACATGTCAAGTTAGTGAAATAATTAATATGTGGTTTTTTTTGTGAACTGAAGTTTGATATTGATATGACATTAAGTTACTATTCCTTGTACTTAGTGAACAAATTCAGTTCTTAGGAGGAATGTAGCATATTCAGGTATGAGTATACATGGCTGTTCTTGTGTTTCCATGTCATAGAGGTTGACCTGTTTTCCTTCAGCTTTACACAAAATGAACATCATGTCCCTCAAAGCAAGATCTTCCATCATCACGAGAGTCAGGTCTTGTGTGTCGCTAGTGGTGTTGTCCACAGCAGTTCAGACTGCTTGACTAGGAGTTTAGAGACTAAGAGCAAAGATACATTAAGACCTGGGGTAATTGCTCGATGGGGCTGCTACGGGTGGCATTGCTTTAAGGACAAATGGTGAAAAGACACAAAAATTGTTTTTAACTCAAAGATGTTTTTTACTTATCAGTTCATCAGTATGCTTTTTGTATTGTGGTTTTTGTTTTCTTTTCTTTTTTTTTTTTTTTGATACTGGAAATTGAACCCAGGAGCACTTAACCACTGAGCCATATCTCTAGGCCCCCTTTTTAATTATAGTTTTTTTTTAAATTTGTTCTAATTAGTTATACATAATGTAAAATCACGTTGGTTGTATAATCATACATGAACATGGATAGTAACGTCCTATTCATTCTACTGTCTTTCCTATTCCCATACCCCCTCCCTTCCTTTCATTCCCTTTTGTCTCATCCAAAGTACTGTTGTACTTCCCTAACCTTCCCCTAATTGTGAATTAGCATCTGCATATCAGAAGACATTTGGCCTTTGGTGTTTTGGGATTGGCTTATTTCACTTAGCATGATGTTCTCCAGTTCCATCCATTTACTGGCAAATGCCACAATTTTGTTCTCCTTTATGGCAGAGTAATATTCCATTGCATATGTATACCACAGTTTCTTTATCTATTCATCTGTTGAAGGATACGTAGGTTGGCTCCATAGTTTAGCTATTGTGAATTGAGCTGCTATAAACATTGATGTGGCTGCTTCACTGTAGTATGCTGATTTTAAGTACTTTGGGTATAAACCCAGCAGTGGGATAACTGGACCAAATGGTGGTTCTATTCCAAGTTTTCTGAGGAATCTCCACATTGCTTTCAAGAGTGGTTGCACCAATCTGCAGTCCTACCAGCAATGTATTAGTGCACCATTTTCCCCACATTCTCACCAACACTTATTGTCGCTTGTGTTCTTGATAATTGCCTTTCTGACTGGAGTGAGATGAAGTATGAGGGTAGTTTTAATTTGCATTTCTCTAATTGCTAGAGATGTTGAACATTTTTACATATATTGTTGATCAATCATATTACTACTTCATATTTGTTGATCAATCATATTACTACTTCTGTGAAGTGTCTGTGTATTTCCTTAGCCCATGTATTGATTTGGTAATTTGTTTTTTTGGTGTTAAGCTTTTTGAGTTCTTTGTATATCCTGGAGATTAATGCTCTTTGAGGTGCAAGTAGCAAAGATTTCCTCCCATTCTGTAGGCTCTCTCTTCATGTTCTTGATTGTTTCCTTTGCTGTGAAGAAGCTTTTTAGTTTGATTCCATCCCATTTATTTATTCTCGATTTTACTTCTTGTGCTTTAGGAGTCTTGTTAAGGAGGTCGGGTCCTAAACCAACACGATGTAGATTTGGTCCTACTTTTTCTTCTATTAGGTGCTGGGATCTCTGTTCTAATGCCTAATTCCTCTATCCATTTTGAGTTGAATTTTGTGTAGGGTGAGAGAGAGAGGTTTAGTTTCATTTTGCTGCATATGAATTTCCACTTTTCCCAGTACCACTTGTTGAAGAGGCTATCTTTCCTCCAATGTATGTTTTTGGCACCTTTGTGTAGAATGAGATAGCTGTATTTATGTGGGTTTATCTCTGTGTCCTCTACTTTGTGCCATTGGTCTATGTATCTGTGTGTTTTGCTGCCATTACCATGCCATTTTTTTTTTAAATTATTATTATAGCCTGTAGTATAATTTAAGGTCTGGTATTGTGTTGCCTCTTGCTTCACTTTTTTCCGAATGAATTTCATGATTGCTTTTTCTATTTCTATGAAGAATGTCATGGGTATTTTAACAGGAATTACATTAAATCTGTGTAGCACTTCTGGTAGTGTGGCCGTTTTGACAGTGTTAATTCTGCCTGTCCACAAATGTGGGAGATCTTTCCATCTTCTGAGGTCTTCTTCAATTTCTTTTTTTAGTGTTCTATAGTTTTTGTTGTAGGGGTCTCTCACCTCTTTTGTTAGATTGATTGCCAGATATTTTATTTTTTTGTGCTCCAGTCCCTTTTTATTTTTTATTTTTAGACAGGGTCTTGCTATGTTGCTTAGTGCCTCACTAAGTTGTTGAGGCTGGCCTTGATCTTGTGATCCTCCTGCTTCGGCCTCCCAAGCTACTGGGATTACAGGAGTGCAACGCTGCACCAAGCTCGCATGCTCGCCTGCCTGCCTGCCCGCCTGCTCTCCCTCCCTTCCTCCCTCCCTCCCTTCCTTCATTTATTCATTCCTATAAGAATATGTCAAACAGAAATATTTCCTTACAGGATCTATTAAGTGATATATTTGTGTCATGTTCTTTTACTGTGCAAACCTGTTAATTTTTCCTGTGTGTTAACTGTGTGTCTGTTTACTGGTACTGAGCTCTTGACGAGAGCCACTGTGTGCCCCTTCCTGTTCTGTGAGAGTCCATGCACTTAGCGGTACTTTCATAGTAACAAGGGCATCTGGTCACTGCACACACTCTGCTAAGTGTGCTCTTTCTATATTTTTCTCCGCCTGAGTCCTCACAGTCTCCTGAGTTTCGGTGGTATTACCATTCTGATCTTTCTGCAGAGGTCTGACAGGTAGCGTGTGAGATAGGACAAAGCCAGGTTGAAGACGAAGTCTGTCTGGCTCCATCCAGCCATGCCGCCGTGCTGCCTTAGAGCGTGCCATCAAGCAGGTGAACCTAGTGTGTGTGGCTAAGTGAAATGGTCCCCTGTCGTGGTAAGGCCATAGTAAAGAAGCAGAGCATGTAGGGTGACGTTCTAAGCTTTGTCATTTTAGGGACAGATATAGCTCTGATGACAGGCAAAGTGATGTAATTTTATGCCAAGATCCTCATCCTTCATTTCCTGAATAAATCAGTATACTTACAGAGCTACCACAACAACCTGGAAAAAAGAGAGGTAACAAGCAGAATTATTGAGATCTGTAAGTTTAATCCAAGATATATGTGAAATTTGCCAGGAAGAACATCTATTTGGAAGAATATTACTACATGTGAATTTTGGGCAGGGGAAATAGGGACCTGACTCTTTCTGTAGATCGTCACTGTCCAGTAGGAGTGTAAAGTGAACTACACGTGTATAATTTTGTTTCCTGGTGGCCATATTAAGAAAAAGTAAAAGTAACAGGTAAAATTGTATTTCCATACTTAACCAAATATATCCAAATTATTATTTCCATATGAACTCGTTGTAACATAACCAGCAGTATTTTGTTATTTTGGAATAAAAATTTTAAAATTGGGCCAGGTGCAGTGACGCATGCTTGTATTTCCAGGGGTTCCTCTGACTGAGGCAGGAGGGTTGCGAGTTCAAAGCCAGACTCTGTAACTTATCAAGGCCCTAAGCAGCTCAGCAAGACCCTGTCTCAAAATAAAATATAAAAGGGCCTGGGGAGGTGGCTCAGTGGTTGAGCGCCCCTGGGTTCAATCCCCAGTAGCAAAAAGAAAAAAATAAATGCAAATGGAAATTTGGTATATTTGGTACACATCTAGCATTTCTCAATTCGAAAGGTAAATTTTCACCTGCAGTATATGATCTGTATTTAGATTTGATAAAAAAAGCACTTCAAAAAGTAAATTCATATTCCCAGACTATTCGAGCATATTTTGAACACTTTTCAAGGCTGAATAAAGAAATATTTTCAAAATTTAAATTACATTAATTAAAATTAAATAACTTTGTTTCTGGTGCTTACTCTCAATGTTACTAATAGAGTGAAAAGCAAGTGAATCTGGGTGATTCCCAGTGGGTGTGGTGAGGAGAGCAGGCGGGAAGGACAGATGGTCCAGTGAACACAGCACTGGCTCCTCACCGCTGCGTCTGCCTTCTTGGTACGGTGGTTCTGACTGTGTCTGCCTAGAGTTGGTGTGTTTGAGTTGGTGTGAAATAGTGTTTACAGTATTTTAAATGTTTCTTTGAGACTTCTGTACCTTTACTCAACTTCAGGAACTGTAATTTCTTTTACTTCTAAGACTTTTAAAATAGTGTCCATTTATAGCCTGATTTTATTTATTTTTATCTATATTTAATGCTAAGAATTTAATAGATTTTACATTCTATATTCAGAGCATATCTACATTGTGTTCTTTTCTGTGGTTTTAACCTCGCTGAGATTTTTATAATTGCCTTAATGTAACAATTTGTTAAATCATTCTTTTAAGTTTTTTATTATTTTTTAATTCATTGTACACAAGTGGGGTACAACTTTCATTTCTCTGTACATAGAGTAGAGTCACACTGTATAATCATACATATACATAGGATAATAATGTTTGTCTCATTCTCTTTCCTTCCAACTGCCCCCTCCCCACTCCTCATTTCCCTCTACACAATTCATCCTTCCTCCATTCTTCCCTTACCCCCTCCCTACCCTGTCATGTGTCATCATCCACTTATCAGAGAAAACATTTGGCCTTTGGTTCTTTGGGACTGGCTTTCACTTAGCATGTTGTTCTTCAACTCCATCCATTTACCTGCAAATGCCATAATTTTATTCTCTTTAAAGCTGAATAATATTCCATTGTATGTATATACAAGAGTTTCTCTATCCATTCATCTATTGAAGGGCATCGAGGTTGTTTCCACAATCTAGCTATTATGAATTGAGCCGCTCTAAACATTGATAATGGCTATGTCAAACTGTAGTAAGCTGATTTTAAGTCCTTTGGGTATAGGCCAAGGAGTGGGATAGCTGGGTCAAATGGTGGCTTTATTCCAAGTTTCATTCTTGACGTGGTTCTGCTATACCGATAATTTAGATTCCTATTGTATAAGTTATACTTTATATATTATATTCTTTGCTTATATTCTAATATAGAAACAAAAATCAATGGTATCTCCTAACTTTCTCATTCTGACAGTAAATGTTCAAATATCCTGAATGTGTGGAATCTATTGAATGATATTCTTAAACATTTTATGGAAGCAAGTTTTTTTTAATATCATCAATACCAGGCTTAGTAGCTACTAATATTCACTTGTTATTGTTCATGTACAACATTTCTTTATATATTCTAGGAGAAAAACCTTTCAAATGTGACGAGTGTAACTTTGCCTCCACAACGCAGTCCCATTTGACTCGGCATAAGCGTGTGCACACTGGAGAGAAGCCCTACAGGTGCCCCTGGTGTGACTACAGGTAATGAGGCCACATGGGCCCCTGTGACAATTGGATCCTGTTGAATAAATCAATAAATGCCTTAGTTTTTCTAATCAACACGAATTAGCATACTGTAAAACACAATGCATATTCCATTAGGAGTTTATTATAGCACCTAATTTTTGTGACTTTTCAAATACAGACTTTTTTTAGATCAGTTTTAGGTTCATAGTAAAATTGAGACAGTGGTACAGAGATTTCTCAAATATCTTCTTCCCTACATATGAGAGACTCCCTCATCATCTGTGTCCCCTCCAGAGTAGTCCACTTCTTATAATTGATGGACCTTCATTGACACTCCTCATCATCCAAAGCCCATAGATTTTAGTCAGTTTCACTCCTCATGTTGTGCATACTGTGGGTTTGGACAAATTTATAATGACATGTATCTACCATTATAGTATCATGCAGTATTCTAGTACCTTTTCAAAACATAAAGTTATTTTCTATTTTTGTAATCTTAATACTTCATTTTCAGACAGTCCTCTGTTACACCTTAGTTTCTGGTTTTCTTGCTCATTCCTTTATTTGATATGTGTATGGCATCTCATCTGTCAGCAGAGCACTTATTGAGACATGGAAGATGACGTAAGAAATTTTTTCTTCCTTTAAGGATATCACAACATAATAAGTGACTTAATTTTCACAAGTAATTATAATGCATATTCAAATGGGTAAGAGAGGACAGGAGAGAACATGCAGAAAGACCATATTGAACCCAAATGAAATCCTGACAGAGCTGAGAGCATCTTTGCTATGGCATGAAAGGTGACAGAATTTCAAGTACAGGATGTATGTTCTGAGATGAGTAGTTGATGGCACATGTAGCATTTTATGCTGCAGGCATCTTGGAGTTCTTGGATGCTCAGTTCACATGCTGGGTTCTGGGGCAGCTGAATTGTATCAGCCACACCACAGAAGTATTGAGTGATAGCAGTAAAGTACTGGTGCAGAGAAGTATTAGTTGCATTCAGGTGGTGCTGAACCATGTGGCTTAACCATATGTGAGGCACACGCTGAGAGACCTGGTGGAAAGCACCATGGGGCGTGCAGCTTGCAGCCAGGCCACACAGCTCCTGGAGCCCGCAGGTGAGCTGGGACACCATGCTCTTGGCAGGCAGTTGAATGATACCTTCTTTACCCTTGAACTAAAGACCTCCACTGTCACTACCACATGTATCGACAAGAAGACATTGAGGGTGTATCTTTAAATTCAGCCACTTCTGTTGAATATTTGAATATATAGGTTGAACATCAAGCCTTCTTTAAAAAGTAGATTTTTGTATTCCTGTGACTATAGCTTGTACATTCAGCAAATATATTGCCATAATTTCCATCATCAGCCATATTATTGCATTAAGTTTTATGTGAAAGGTCATAGAATAGTACAGAGATATTACAGATATATTTCATTCATTAATTATTTATTCATTCAACATTTTATGGTTTCTGGTTTTGTGTAATACTAGATTGGTAATTCTTATAAATTTGGGAAAATGGCGATCTCATTAGAGGTTCTAGGGTACTGACAATAGAAATTCTGAGGTGCTGATAGTGTGCTCTATAAAAAAATAAACATTATCAAATGACTTTTTTTTTCTTATTACAGAGAGCATTCTGCAGTTGCCTTCCCTATACAACAAGAAAAGCAATAAGAAAATTATAAAAATTTCCTTTAATTATCACTTAGCTCTTAGGATTATGTGCTTTTAGTCTGTACCCTATGTATAAGATTTTTGTTGTTGTCTTGGGGTGAATTTTTGCTTTCTTGCAGAATAAATTTATTATACTTAACATTATTACTATTTTTCTATGCCATAATCAGTCTTCTATAGAACTATGGTTTTATTTTATTAAATTTAAAAAAATTTAGTTGTAGATGGACACAATGCCTTTATTTTATTTTTTTATTAATTATATGCAGTGCTGAGAGTCCATCCCAGTGCCTCACTGGTAGGCAAGCTCTCTACCACTGAGCTACTACTCTAGCCCCTTGAACTATGGCTTTAAAACTTCTTTTAAAGTAGCCAGAATTACTGATTCAAACATGGTTATGAAAAACCATGTTAAAAACCATGGGGTTAAGAAAACCCCACATACAAAATAAACAAGTGCTATTTACCCTTTAAAAGCAGGTTTAATGGTTAAAATCTGAAGTATTTGATAACATTTACAGCATGAATTCGTTTTTTCAAGCAAACAAGTTTAAAATGGGGCAAGTTAACTGATGATAGTTGCTACAGAATTAACCTGCACATCCAGTTTCCACCTTCACCTTGTGCTAGGTTCACAGCACGAGGGTGTGGTTCGGTGCACAGGGTGTGTGCAGAATCTGGGCTCAGTACACATTTACCGTGGGACCTCGCTCAAACTCTTTTTTTGCGGGGAGGGGACTGGGGATTGAACTCAGGGGTGCTATACTACTGAGCTACATCCCCATCCCTTTTTTATTTAATTTTTTATTTTGAGACAGGGCCTGGCTAAGTTGCTGGCCTAGAACTTGTGCTCCTTTCTTAGCCTCTTGAGTCACTGGGATTACAGGCAGGCACCACTAAACCCAACTTAGTCAAACACTTTAAAATCCTGAGCTACCACATTTTTCATTTGTAAAATACGGATTGTTAGTAGACCAGCCTTCTGGGATCCTTGCGCGCATCAAGCCAGACACACATTGACGTTACCTTGCCAGAGCCTGGTATGTGGTTATGCAGTAAATATTCACCCTTGTTTTTACTGTCCTCTCTGGTGCCTGTTTTAGCCTGGTTACAGGTTCTGCTTCACCTTTCAGTAAGTTAATTTGGAGTTTCGATATCCTGACAGTATTCAATGTGCTTAAGTATCATTTATAAAACAGCCAAAATATGTTTTTACATTTTTCTAATTAGTTAAAAATTTATTAAATCCAAAATCAGTTCTTGTATAATTGCTCAAATACTTTGTTTTCAAATGTCTAATTTGAAAAACTATTCTTTTGCAATATAATTTCAATGCCTGCGTGGCCCCAAGTCACACATAACGAAATCAATATATTAAGTTTTGGGACATGAACAACATTTTCAGGTGTTTACTCTCAAAATGCTCATACCTAAGTTTTTTGTGCATACCCATGGCTTTTTTAGAATGAATTTCTAAAATTTATGATTAAGACTTTTTTTAGTGCTGCTACAAAGATTATTATTTTTTAAAATAAGATCAGTACTGTTCTGGTAGTGTTTTGGTATTTATAAAATGTATTTCCAAGTAATTCAACTTTCCATGGTTTGAAAGAATATTGTACTTTTTTCTAAGTTTGAGGTCATAGTACTGTGCCCTATGCGGATTGTCCCCGACAATGAGCATTACTTCCATGCAATAGTGCGTTTGAGCTGGTTAGACTGCAGTTATATTTTGCCTTTGTCAGACATTGAGTTAAACAGGAGGTGGTGTTCTCTAAGCATTTCGTTGATGTCCTGTGAATTAATACTTAGAACATTTAATAAAGTGATATATCTACTGATCTCCTTTTGAAATACTTATGTCCTTAATAAGAAGGTGATTTCTATTTTTATTTATAACTTGAATAATTTTGAAATTGCTGAAAGTAAATAGCTTGAACCCTTTCTATTCAAAAATTTTTATACTTTTGTGTTTATGTGGTTAAGATTGCTTTTACTGGGGAACAAAAGTCAAGTTAATTCTTTAAGAGCTTGCAAATGCAAGAATTCTTTTTAAGTTAGGGACCATGAACAGAATATAGAAATTAGAAGAGATGCCTTTGTTTTCTTGTTGTTAAGAACAAGGTTTTAAAAAGTGAGCTTGTAGTAAATGCATAGAATAAAAAGGTCCCAATGCTGCCACCTTAAACCAAGGAAATGTGTCTTTTGCCATAGTTTGAGTATTAGTGCCCTAGATGATCACACTGTTCCTGAAAAGATGTGGTCATATTTACCTTATTGGTATCTTTCCATAATACTTGATTACCCAAAATATTGAAATAACTTTTTACCATTTAGATTTTTACTTACTTCATATAGGTAGATTAAAAACTATGCCCATGAGTATTCCTATCTTTTTCATTATTGACCCTTATTTTTCAGGTAAGTTGCCATCACTAGAAACTGAAACAATATTTAAATTTTATTTGAAAATATATTTCTGATTTTATAAGTTGAATATTAGTAGAGAAATACTAGTTGTTGTTATTATTCATGAAAAATGTGAATATAGATTTATTTACAAAAGAATTTTATAATTGGTCTTTTGAACCTGAGGCTATTTTTCAAGTTTGCATTATTAATTTAGGCAATGACATCTCATTCTATTTAGATGTAAACATGTACTCTTTTCCTTAGCTTTTACTGTCTAAAATATAAAAAAATCTAATCCATTACAAATCAGTGTATTCCATCACTACTTTATAACTCTTTCACAATTAATTACCATGCATTATAATTTCAAAGCATAAATTTAGAGTCATAGAACACTGTCCTAACATATTTATGTAGCAAATTCTTTAGATTTGTTTCTACCATACAATGGAAGCAGTCTAACATTTTCTACATCTTATTTTCTTTTATGTGTTGTCACCTCTATATTAATGAGAGAAGAAAACAGGACAACCTTTTTGTATTTTGTAGAAAGTGTCCTTTCTAAGAGCAGGAAATCTGCCATCCCCACAGAATTCGTTAGAATCAAACTGCTGTTTCTTTCATTCATCACATTGGTTTATATATGAAAGTTCACTAAAACAAGTTACATATTGGTTTTACTAAAATGACCAAAATTAGACTTTTTTTCTCCCCTTTTTATGTGAAATCTCTTCCTATTTGATTCTTTGTTTTTTTTTTTTTTTTGTTTGTTTGTTTGTTTGTTTCCTTTAGGACTTATGGAGGAAATACAATGCATACATATTAAGTAACAAACCAATAATAAGCCATGAAAAGTAACACAAAATATTCCTTGCAGTATTAAAAATATTAAGGACAAGTCTATAAAGCATTTTAAATGCCATTCATTAAATTATAGAAAACTGCAGTTTCAAGCCCATCTCTGGAAGTTCTTATTGTTTTCTTTGCTGTGTCTCCTCTTATTCAACATGAGATAGCCTCAGTGTTCCGTAAGTCTAGTTTTGGCTACATTTTTTCCTCAACTTCATAACTGTCTTTATTTTTCTAACCTACATAAGCTTTATGGTTTTTTTAATATTTTTTACTGTTACTTTTTTCACTTTTTTTATTGTTTTTAAATCCACTGGAGCTGAGGGATAAAGTGTACAATTCTCCCCTCAGATTAGGGGTCCACCTCATTGTTTGCTAACCTTGTAGGAAATCTACTCTTGAGTTTTTTTTCCCTTTCTTGCTGGTTCACTTAACTCTCAGCCAGTGTTTTCCATAGAAATCATTGACTCTTTAGTTTTGTTTTTGTTTTTGTTTTGTTTTGTTTTAATCTCAGGAGGTTTTTCTCTTTTGCATGAGGCAAGGCTGAGTGGGTGAAGCAACATCTGACCAGGTGGCTCTCTCTCAGTGCTTCCTTTTGCCCTCTGCCCCAGCAGTCCTTCTGTTCACCTGAACACTCACTTTAGTAGTTCTGTGACCATCTGATTTGGCAAGTTCTTAACACATGTGACTGGAGTAGAGAGAATTTGCTATTTGTTGCCACCATTCGAAATTATGTATGCCCTAGAAAATTGTGATGATATATGCTATTAACTTAGTGGAAATCTTTCTTTCCACTCACTAGAATCATTTTTAGGGAAGTTTTAAGGTACAGTGACCAAAAAATTGTATTAATCATCTTTCTTCTGAAAGTTTGTTTTAATTTCCTTACGTTTTAAATATTATTTTTAATTGTTGATGGACCTTTATTTTTTTATTTAGTTATTTATATGCAGTGCTGAGAAGTGAACCTAGTGCATCACACATGCTAGGCAGGCGATCTACCACTCACTGAGCTACAACCTCAGCCAGCTGTTTTAATTTCTTAAACAGATATGTACATAAATATCTGTTTTAAATATTTCCAGGTCATAGGTAATATAATGCACTTTTATACAATGCTATTATATCAGCGTTATGTGTTTTGTCTTGCATTTGTTTCAGCAGCATCCTGAGTTAGGGACAGTTTTCTCCTTTGGATAATTTCTTCTGAGAGTTTCAGTTTTTCTTTGGCTTCCTTTGCAAGTACATAGGTTGTAGCAGGGGAAGCAATGAATAGAATGAAATTGGATTTGCCCATAAATAGTAACAGTGGAAGAAAACAACATTTTTGTCCTTATAACAGTACACAATACATACCAAGAAAAAGAAGCCAAAAATACATGTACAGAAATGAACAGCACACTCTTTCTTTTTCCACAGAACCTTTCCATCTAGGTAATTTTGAATTTCTTAAAGAATAAAGACACTATATAATACTAATCAAAATGTAAATATCTAATATTGATATTAGACATGATTTACATTTAAAGCTAGTTATTGCCACAGTCTAGTGAGATCAGAACAGACTGAGTCAAAACTACTTTTGTTATTTAGAGTTCCAGTCAATATCATTTCATTATTTCATATCTATCAGTTCTCTCCTTAGAATCTGTTGTAACTGCTAATCTATTCAATGGAATAAAAATAAATGAATAAATAAATGAGCCAGGCTCACAAATAAATCTGAAAACCTAAGAATCCTGTTATTTTCCAGACTTTTCATAAGGTGATGGTGAGTCTAAAAGCTTTCTTCAAATTCTGATGGATCTCCTCTGGAAAACAAACGTGTCCGTTGTGTTGCGTGTGTGTAGGCCTGCTAGTGGGCAGATTGCCGCTTCCTGCTGATCTCCTGCACACAGTTCAGCCAGCCACAGGTAGATGTCAGTATCATCGTGGCTGGTTGTGAAGCCGTGTTTGTTTATTGCTAAGCATAAACAGTGCTTCAAAAACTTCTCCTAACCTGTATCAAAATGGTGCTCTGTGGAGTCATAGTGCCCTTCACATGGAGTAGCTGTTTCTGGTGAGTGTAGGTGGAATTTTTTGCAGAATTCCCTAACAAAATGGATACGTTGTCCCCAGAATTGCATCATCCTTTCAGATTTTCTGTAATGAAGTTCTCTTTTTTCCTACTGTATTTGTACTTTGCAGCAGAAGTTACATTCTCCCTACATAAAAATTTCATATTTTTTCTTTCATTAATGACTTTTATTAATGTATTTTAATTGTTGTATGTGGTTTTTGTATTTTCTATTACTTTTTTTTCTAATACTACTTTCAGACATCTTCTTTCATTCAGATTTTGCTTCCTTGTGCTATAACACAGGAGCACAGTAACTTTCAAACCTTTTTCCATTCAATCAGGCTGTGTACAGATATAACCCATGTCATGCCTGAGGTTAACACTCAAAATTTTAATCTGTGTAAAAAACTGATGTAATAATCATATAGACTTTAGAACAAATAGATTCCATAGCATTAAAAATTATAAATTGGTTTGATGTCTTTAAAACAAAAAGAATCTGAGATACCTTTTTGTATATCAGTACAAGTAAGTTGTTTTGTTTGTTGATGTAACTGAAACAGGCATTGAGATCACAGATTAATTAGAAGAACCATTTTGAACACAAAGTGACCATACATTCCCTCTGCTATATCTCAAAGTAGAATCTAGATAAACATGTTTATTTAACCTGCTGTTGCTGAATCCCAAATCCAGTCATTATAAAAGGACCAAAGCTATCTTTGGGGATGGTCTTTCTACAAGGAATTACTCTGGACAGTCCCTTGAGTGGTAGTTAGATATATCTGTATACATTGTGGCAGGAAAAAAAGGCCTTAGAGATGAAAAAAATAGAAAATATTTTTGGGGCAATAGTCTCTTGCATAATAAGTTATTCCTCAGACACTAGAGCTATTATCACACAACAAAACACTTCCCTGTGTAACTATCTATATCCTCTGGCAGTTAGAAGCTCAAAGCGTGGAGCTTCTTAGACAAACAGCATAATCACCAGGAGGTGCTGACAGCAGTCAGTCCAGTACTGTGCGCATTGCACAGCCAGTGGTTGGGGTCAGCCTCGCCTTGTGTTTGAGAGAAGAATATAACAGAACAGAATAGTTCTGAAGTTCATAAACTTTTGATCAACTTTCATTAATCAGTAAGAATGCAAGGATACTAGTTATTTCATTTTATTTTCAGCTCCTTGGTTTCAGCATATTCTGATACATTGCCATTCCTGGGCCTGACAAAAATAAAGGAAAGGAGGGAGGGAGGGAGGGAGGGAGGGAGGGAGAGAGAGAGAGAGAGAGAGAGAGAGAGAGAGAGAGAGAGAGAGAGAGAGGAAGAAAGGAAGAAAGAAAGAAAGAAAAAGTTGAAACACTTCAAATATGGTAATTTGGACAGGGTAGTTGTGTTTTGAGGCCAAGGAAGTTGAAGTGGCTTTCTGCATCAGCACACCTTCTGACACACTGTTCTCCCTGTGTGGAGTAAGGTGCTGCCTTCCAAGTGGTAGCACGTGTGCCATGTTTGGGTTCTTGCTTAACAGATTCTGTGAAGACAGTGTCTTCTGTGACTCTTACTTCGTCTCCTTGATTAAGGGAATGTAGCACAAACCCTTTGCTGGCCTTCTCCTCCTTACACTGTGTTCCTGTTTATTAAGAAGCTCTAGTAAAAGAACTACTAAACATTTTTTGTGTTTTGGTAAAAAAATCATACCATTACTTACTACAGATGTACAAGTGAGCTGTGATTCAAATAAACTAGAACCCATTATTCAATAGCATAATATGTAACCTGATACTTTTTTCTACAGGGAATTTTAACTTAATCTTTAATTCCTTAATCTTAATTATTTTGGTTTGTCTCCTGCCATATAAAGCCTTGTTCCACCTTTATCCTTCCTTTGGAGGTTTTGTGGAGACATCTCCCTGTGTGTTTGTCATGTTGATTAACCTTATTTGGTGCTTTCTTCCTCCTCTTGTTTTGTTTCTTCATCTTAAATTGCAACTTTAACATATAAGAAATGTGATAAAACAAATAAAAATTTACCATTGAGAGAAACTGTGGTAAATGCCGAGAAGTGCTTAAATAAGAAGATTTATCTCTTGAAATGAATTGTTTGAGATTAGACGTGGTTGACATTTAAGCTTGAGAAATTTGTTTTGATCCAGAAACCTCAAGTAACTTTAATGTTGCCTAAATGTAAGATTTCTTTCCCTCTCTCCACTCCCAAGTTATACCCTTCCTTCAAATTAAATTTATCTTCTCCCTCGAGCAAACCTGGATTGCAGAGCATCTGAGATGATCTGATAAGAGGAGGCAGGGAGTATGTGTGGGCTCTTACCACTGCCCGTACTGGAGAGCTTGAGTTTGACTCCACAACCAGTGGGTGACCAGTGGAAAATGTGGAGCAGGAACATGGTGTCCTCACACCTTACTTTGCCAAATCACTCGCAGGGGTCAGTGTGAATCTGTGCAGAGTTTGGAACCAATGACGCGATTGATATTTCCCTCAGAAAGTGCAGAAAATGAAGAAAGCAGAGAGGCTTATAGCCTGTACCTGAGAGGTTGAGAAGCAGGCTCACAGATCCAAAGGGACCTCCAGGGAAGAGAGGGGTCTGCGGCAAATAGTGCCAGCTGTGCCGGGTGGAGTGCAGCAGGAACACGTGCCAACACGTACCGCAGCTCCAGGAGTCCAAGGTGTTGGGGGAGACCAGTTCCAGTAGATTGGTGAGGACAAACCCCAGCCCAGCAGACAGAGGTGAAGAAATGGGAAGCTTGCACACTGCCCAGGGAACACCGGGCGGGGGGGGCGGGGGTAGATGGAGGCAGCTGGGAGTGCGGCTAGAGGGGCTGCGCTTGAGTTTGCTTCATTTGTTTGCTTATGGCTGATTTTAGCTCAGACTCTTAACAGTGTTTCCACGTTTTAGGCTACTGCTCAGCACCAAATTTGATCACGTCTCATCCCCACCCCCGACACACGCACCCAGGTCCTGGGATGTCATTCACCTTGTGTGTAGAATTTCTACACGTGGCTATCTTGCTTTGGCTGTTTTTCATTAGTTTAAAATTTTGCTTGCTGCTAGCTAACAGTCAATGTAATCATTTAATAAACACTCCTGTTAAATGTAGTCTTCAAATGTGGTGTCTATTCTGTAACTTGTTCCAAACAAGTTTTACTGATGTCTTTTGAGTTTTTCTTCCCTCAGTAAATCCAAAGGACACTCTGTGTCTGTGTTGTCACCCAACTCCTCTCTGTTCTGGTCGCGGTTACCCCCCTTTTGTTTAGCTTTTTCCACATTTTTGAACATGGTGTATCGCTTTTGCCAGTTATGAGCTTAATCCACTTTGCTGTGTGCTGCTATGGTAAACTCCTGAAGACTGTGTTAGATTGGTGCCCAGCTTCTTCAGATTGCCATATTTCTAGAAATAGGTACTCATCTAGAGTGTGTCCTACCACCAGAAATGTAATAACAAGGATCATGTGGGTATTGGAGTGAGTATGTGTATAACACGAAAAGAAAAAGCAAATATATCACTCCTTCGGGTAAGATAGGGTGCATGATTTGTTTTCATGACTTAGGTTGTATTATAACTGCCGAGTGTTGGTGTCAGTTGCATTAAGCCACTAAAAAGTGGAAATAAGTCATATATATTGCCCCACAGGTTGATGTATGCTAGTTTTGCATTCACTAACATTTTGTGTAGGCTTCACTGATTCTGTTAGAGTTTTTGCTGCTTTGTCTTATCTTAAATTATGGTTAGAACACAATTGCAATGACTATGTCTCAGGTTAGGGTTTTAGCTTGTTTTTGAGCCTTAAAAATAAAAACCTTTTTCCCTTTGCAAATTTAGGTAGCTCTATTTTATATATATCATCTAGAGTTTTTGGCACCATTTCCATAACTACAAATAAGAGTATACAAATGATTAGTGCGGCGCTCCTGAAGTAGGTGCCCCAGTGTTAGCAGGACTTCCTCAGGAAGGGTGGGGAAGCAGCCTCCCATCATCAGGGAGCCAGCTTTCCTGATGAGGAGAGACCCAACACAGAGGAGAGGGTGGTGTGAATAAGTGTGTCATTCAGACTAGATTCTCTCAGACACCAGCAGACGGGTGCCTGTGCCTCTCAGGCCCCAGCAGCTGGGTACCTGTGCCTGAGATGTGTGGACAGGGTCAGCACACATGTATTTTTTAATTACACGTTCCTTCCCATTAATGGCCCTTGAAAAATGATGTTGTGAATGTAATGATGATACAGTCTAGATCTTACTTCCTGAGTTACATGTGGGCACTTATTTGTAACTACATATGCACAAACATATTTTATTACTTTCTTTGAATCTCTTTTTAACAAAACAATCTTTTAAAACACTATCTCTGATGTAAAGGAGACTCAAAACAAGGTTTCAGTTTTATTTTTAAGGATTTTTTTTTTTCAGTTTAAAAATGGAATATATGTTTTCTTTAGCTGTAAAAGCACAATCAAGGCAACATGATAAGTGAGTCAGTGTTGTAAAAGTAAAACTAATTTTGCCTTCACTCACATGAGCTATAGAAGGAGGAAGCTTTATTGTCCCTGGGAAGGTGATAAGGCAGAGTAATTGTATATTATACTGTCCTGGAACATCTGCCTGAAGACTGTTGGAGCAATTCATCTATCACGGACCCTGCAGCGTGTTTTGTCTTTCTGCTTTAACCCATCCCCACTGCTGGCCTGTGCGGAGGTTTTGATAGGGACTGCGCCTGGGCCGGGGCGCACATTAATCAGGCCCCTTGTTCAACACTCTGGCTGACATAATTACAACCTGCGCACAGCAGTTATTCAAGTCGAGTCCTTGTCACTCGTGGTGCGAAACTACACAGCTCAGATCCCGGAGGAGATTGCCTTATCACACAGAACAAGGGCTCGCAGGAGTCGAAGAGAATAGAAATGGGAAAATGTCTTCCGGGAGTACTATATATTCCTTTAAAATAAGACATTTGAGAGACGTACAAGGGACAAAAGGAAGCATTGTGTGCAGGGACTGAAATGAACCAGTTATTATTTTTAAATGGATTACATGAAGCAGTTTTGTAAAAATGGACAGATTATTAGGTAAATTCAGTGGTCCTCATCATCAGTGACTGTTTTTTCCTTCAAAGGTGATCATATGACTTTATAAATAAAAAAGCAGTTTGTACTCTTGGAGAACTCAACAACATCAACAAAGTATGCATTTTAAGTTTAGCATTGTTCAAGTTTAACTTAAAGAGCTCTAACTTTGTTTTGTGTCTGCTGTCTTCTTGCTCTAACGCTCCATTGGTGGATTACCTGCCAGTTCCTTCAGTATCCCAGGTGTGAAGGATGGGTCTTCTCTCAGTCACTTAAGTAGTATTTAAATTTTTATGGCAGCCCCTGCCCTGCCTCTAACAGCCTGTGTGAGTCTATGAGTGTGACGATTTATGTGATCATGCCACCGGGCTTCCCACCGAAGTATGTTCCTGTGCATGAAGGCCAAAGTCGTTGTGTTACACCTAGACTTTATTTCTTTGCTTCAGATTGTCCCAAGTAAAATCAAGCTTTGACCTAGACTATCAGAAATAATTTGAGACCACATACTCAAATTCACTAAAAACTATATCCCCTTAAATTTGAAATTTGAAAGTTTTTCAACTAGAAAAGTTACAGTAAATGATCATTCATTCACACTCACACATATATGTTAAATTACTTGATCTGGAAAATTCCATTTTTTTTCTAGGTGATTTGTTTGAAGCCAAAGTTGTAAAAGTTCATGTTCTTTTTTATGAACTTGTCTCTCTGCACCATTTTGCCCTACCTCAACTCTCTTAGTAATGTGAGTTCAGTGATTGCTTAGATGCAGGATGATGGTTAGGCTACATTTTCTTACATTATTTTTGTTAAGATCATTTTCCCGTCCATCTGCCTGTCCTCAGTTGCTAAGCATAGCCAGTTTGCAGAATTGGGATAAACCTATCCTGTGAGGTATGGACATCAAGAGGCAGGACTCTATATTTATTTCAAAGAGTATGAAGAAAGTAGTTGTTGAAAAGAATGTCTGCCAGGAGTTATTGCCATCCAGGCAGCTTTGTGGAAGGGAGAGAGGCAGCAGGACTGATTGGGCATTCTGATCTTCACAGATTCCAAGCTTCAAGCCAGGGTGTTTGCTCAATCTTGGAAAAATATCTTTGAAATCAGGTCAGTTTGGTGAATGCTCTCTATGTTATGTCCCTTTCTGCCTTTTTAGACTCAAGATGCGCACATAAGGCAAACTTTGACCATGGAAACCTTTCGCCAAAACCCTATCTGGAGCCTGTGTCCTTGAAAGATAGGGAAGCGCTACACTCTGTTCCATGCTTTTTCCTAAGCGGTCTTGCAGTAATAGTTTCTCATCAGCACATATTGCAAAGCATCTCGTAATTGCTTAAACTTAGTAAATTTTATTTGGATGAGCATCTAGCTTGTTGACTTAAGTCAGACGAAAGCCGAGGCTGCCCTTTGCTCACAGCACTTGCCGTTTGTTCTCCTTTATGCTGGCAGTGTATCAGTACATGAGAAGGTGTGAATGAAGTGTATTTTTTTTCCCTTTGGGTTAACGTGAAAGAATCTGAGAGGTTTGCACTTCCTTGCAGTCTCTTTCCCTTCCAAGTGAACTGGGGAACAGTCCAGCTTAGACCTCATGTTTAAATCTCCACACATGAGTTGGGACTGTTCTGGAATTTAAATTCTAAAGAAATAATCTGGGATTCTAACACAGAAAGTTCAGCGCCACTTCCTGCCCTTTCCTCCTTGTTGTTCCCATTGTTCTTCAGTAGAGTGGAAGGTGGAAGGAGGTTGTTAGATTTAAAGTAGTCTTCCTCCTCTTGGCTGTAGATGCCAGGAGCAGAGATTTGAATAGAGCAATAATTTAAGTGGAAGTGATTGTAGGAAACAGGAGTGGTGACAAAAGATGGATAAGCACGTCCGATGCAGTGGCACATCGGTGGGTAGGTGTGCCGTTAGCCTATACCAAGTGGAATCACTGGGAGCTAGTTAGCACTGCACATGGTGCAGAAGGCAAAGCAGTCATAGGCCCTCCAGTGTCGGGAGCTGCAGGAGTCCATATATACATTTATCATTTATCAGGGACTTGTTTGGTTTTTGTTTTTGTTTTTGTTTTTGTTTTTGGCTTTTGCTTTTGCTTTTGCTTTTTTACTTACTAGGATGCCTTTAAAACCTTTCCATGTTGGTATAGAAGGTCTTCCTTATTCTGTTCAATAGTTTTTGTACAAGTAAGCATGGGTGATGAGGTAGTACACGCATCAAGCCTTCTTCAATAACTTCGCCTGGAAGAAATTCAGAGACCAGTTCAGAAACCATCATTCCTCCCATCAG
This sequence comes from Sciurus vulgaris, assembly GCF_902686455.1. Classification (NCBI taxonomy): domain Eukaryota; kingdom Metazoa; phylum Chordata; class Mammalia; order Rodentia; family Sciuridae; genus Sciurus; species Sciurus vulgaris. The sequence goes on from NC_136474.1 coordinate 96,633,299, forward strand.
CCCATGTCCATAACCCTCTGTACTCAGGACGCACGCACAGGGATTTTGCAGCACCAGACACTGGAATCTAGGGAAGTCACTGGCTGTTGGAAAGTGGGACTTATAAGCTGTATGACTAGAAAGAGCCATCCCTTATGTTAATGTGTTCAGAGCTATGGTGCAGTGGTCCTGTGACTTGGCCTTGCAGATCTTTTGCTGAGAACACCAGTAAACCTTTGTAGTTCAGGAAATGCCTTCTACTTCCTTATGCTAATTACCAATGGTATTCAGTTTCCCTCCCAATATTAGTGAAAGTCTCCTTTATGTGGCCCATCCATACCCAGTTTTAATTTGCATTCCCTTGATTGCTAAAATGACATTGATCGTCATAATGCTTAGGTAAACCTTTGCATATCTACTTTTATGAATTGCATGTTTATATTCTTTAACCAGTATCTGAGGTTTTTATTTTGCAGACTTTACTAATCATGTTTTTATATATGTTGCATAGTTTCTGCCTTTTGTTGCTGTCTTTTAATCTCGATACATTATACTATAAAGCAGTTTCTTTTTCTATGAGGAATAGTTTCCTGCATATTTTGATAGCTTTTGAGTTTTGAATTTTCTTTAGGAAAGTTGTAACCAAGAAAACATATTTTCTGCTATCTTTTTTATAATTTGGTTTCCCCATGTTAAACATTTACAATCAAAGTAGCATTTACTTTGGTAAGGTGTATGACAGCCTTTTGTAGTAGTCTAGCAGTGGACTTACCACCTATCATATGACCCTCCATCTCATAATGGAAAGTAGGTCTTTACCCCTATACTTGAGACCCTTCATGCTGTTCTGTTCTGCTCACATACGTGGCTCATCACTGAACACAGATGACACTGTGTTCATTTGCTGAATATTGTCAACAGTATGTTCCTTTTAGATAAAAGAGTCTGAAGTTCTGTGTTCTTGTAGATTTTAGCCAATTTTAAATGTAAATACACAAATATTCAGTAGTCTAAAATTATCATATTCTTTCCTTATGGGTCCTTAGCAAGAACATAAGTTGGTAAAGGAATATCTATCATAATCTGTCTCACATGAATTGTGAAACAATCCTGAGCTTATGTATAGGATCATACAATCTTACAGCCCTGCAGTGATTGGAGCTTTATGTGAAACTCTTCCAGTCTTAGTCTTTTTATTTTTATTTTTTGCCCAGAAAATGTATATATGTAAATAGAGCTGATTTAAAAAATATGAGATTTTCATTTTAATTTATGTATTTTCCTCGAGTTATTTCTTATCATTTTGGATTAATATTACAAAGAATGCAGAACCTCCTTTTTACTGTTTTTTATAATATAGACTTACCTTATAGTTTTATATACTTGTTTCCATTGCCTCAGTTTAACTATAGAGTAATTCTTTTCATAGATATGAGTTCACAAAGTACTGAACAGGCAGAAAAGAAAGTTGTTTATCTTCTCAATTAACGTAGCCAATCTGCTGTGTCATATGTACTCCTGTGCACAGTGTAGTATCAGGGCAATCTGTTTTAATCAAATGAGTTGAAACTGCTTTTTACATATAGCAGGAAAATTGCTGATAATGATTCAGACACTCGAACTGAACTGTTCTGCACTTAATAGAAAGACTGATAGTAGTAGTAATTTTTTTAAAAAAGAAAAGGAATAAACATACCCACCATATTATCCAAACACGTTTAATGTCGTTGACCTTCGTCCTCATGACAGCTGCACCAGGCATGCCTACTGTTCCCATTGAGAACAGCAACAGCACAACAGTGTGCTAAATAAGTGTATTTCTTTAATAGGAGTCCCAGAATTTTTACTTCCGTTCACGCTGTGAGTTTCTAGAAGGAAAATCCAATGTGCAGTGTTGCCCTAACATTCCTGAATATGCATCTTCCCAACTTCGGTATTTACAGTTAGTTCCTCTTAACATGTCTTGACATCATCAGAAATAGAATTCATTGGTGAAGAGTTTTACAGGACTCTCTACAGATCTTTATAGTACGTTTTGCTATACTTAAAATTTTTTTTAACTTGCATGATTTTATAATATTGGTCGATATTGACTTTGTGATTTCAGCCTTCATTATACTTTGTGTATAGCATATATCTGAATAAAAGGCAGTTTTGCCCCTTAACTGATGTTTCAGGAAGAGGAACATAACCTATATACTAATGCTGGATTTTACTCTAAATTAACTTTACAAACAGTAGAATACATTGTAGAGTAATTGGTCATTATGAGGAGTTTTTATGTACTGGAGGACGAGAGGAAAAGACAACTGTCTTCAGGTAATGGGATTGGACATGTGTGGCTGCAGATAGAATTTCCAGTGACAGCATCATTTTTGGATCCAGAATAGCTGGATCTCAAACTGAGTTGATGGTAATATGTTGTAGAAAACTCTTAGAAGAAGATCCCAACAGTAGCCCTCATGTATATAAGTAGTTCGAAGCATCATTTGACAAATATAAGTTGGAAACCCAGTATTTCCAATGTAGTGTATTATTTTAAAATAATAGTTGATTTTAAATATATATATATTCAAATTAACAAACTTGAATATTGTATAGATATTTGCCTCCTTATATTTCATAGATTCAAGCTGACTCTCCCTGCACTCCATCCCACCCCACATTTTTTGAATACTTTCTTTAGAATAATTTAGATTAATTTTGTATTTGGAAGCATATTATGTTTAGGTTTCTACTGTACTTAAGTGCATGTGACCTACATTCATTTACCTCTCTTTTAGTTAAGTGTGTGTGTGTATTTTTTAGTACCAGGAATTGAACCCAGTAGTACTTAATCATTGAGCTGCATCTCCAGCCCTTTTCAATTTTTATTTTGAGACAGGGCCTCATCCAATTGCTGAGGCTGGCTTTGATCTTGGGATACTCCTGCTTCAGCCTCCCAAGTCATTGGGATTCATGAATGTGCCACCATGCCCGACTGCTTTTGTAATGTTTTGAGCAGTTATGTCATATCTGTCTGGAATTTAATGTGAAGCTTTTCAGTGTATCAGAGAAAAATCTAACTCACTACTGCAGTGCCATCCATTGACTCTCACATTTAACCCCCTGAAATTTGTTGCCACTCTCTTTCTTAATTCCACCTCTTACTTAATAATCATAATTTTATAGGTATAATAATTTTCAAAAATGCAATGGTTCACTTAAAAAAAATCTTTTTTTGTTTACCTTTAGCTATATACTTAGTCACACATCATTCTAAGTTTTTTTAGTTCTGGATTTGAACCCAGGGGCACTCTACCACTGAGCTACCTTCCCAGCCTGTTTTGTATCTTATTTTGAGCCAGGGTCTTGCAAAGTTATCCAGGCTTGCTTTCAACTTGAGATCCTCCTGCTTCGACCACCTTAGTCACTGGAATCACATGCCTGTGCCACCATGACAGCCTGTTTATCAGACTCTCCATATCCATTGTTTTTTTTACCAATCTCATAAAATTCATGGGTTTTGTGTTGTTTTTTAGAACTAGCTTTTTCTGTGTATTATAGAAAAGGGTTGAGTGTACACCCCCCAAAACAATTAGCCTTTTTACTCAATTCTATTTTTAGTTCTTCCAGCCGCAACTTCAGTTATACTCCTGCTATTGCATTTAAGCATCTTTAAGACTGTAAATCACACTGGAGTGGTACATGTTACACCATTCAGAGATGTTGAGATATCACTAGATGCTCTCAAGGTGGTCCTCCCCCCCAAAAGAAAACCACCTAGGAGATAGGAATTCTTTCCTTTGGGGGAGCACAGGAAAGGTAGAACAACGGAATGGAAGGAGACTGAACAAAATGGAAATGATGGGTTACTTAACAGAGAAAGCTCTTGGGGCAGATGCTGATTTCAGGACTGGCACGATAACCTCCCAGACCCTGCCTGGTATGCCAAGACAGTTGTTAAATTTACAAAAAAAGGGGAGCGGGAGGAAGCACAGAAGAAAGGAAGGAAGAGAATTGGGGGTGGTGGGAATTAATATTTACTCATGGCATCTGTGTGCCAGGACTCACCTAGGAACTTATCTTGTGATGTCTGTGTAATTTTATCTCTCTGCCTTTTCATTTCTTTATCAATAAGATAATGTTATTAATGCATATTAATAAATACATCAGTTAGTTACCTGATTGTATCCTAGTGATGCTAGTTTATCGGCCCCCTCTCCCAAAGTGCTGTGTTAAGTACAGATCTTTGCCACACAAACCAATGACCACAATCCTGTAAGTACCGCTCTGATGGCTTCAGTTGGGCAGTTGTGATCTGGAAGGAAAAGGAGCAATGTTGATGATGAACTGGACCAGACATGACCCCCTTGCAACCCAGTAATGGTAGTAGATTAGTGGGTGAATTGACAGACCAGCAGAAGAGAATAGAAAGTCCAGATGTAGCTTGAAGTTATTCAGAATATACATAAGATGAGAATTCAAGTTGTTGGGGCAAAGTGGACTTTAATAAATGGTGTTAATAGAACTGGGTAGCAGTCTGAACCCACACTTAACATACTATACTGTTGGTCAATTTGGAAACCACTGTAGCATTTAACATGACATAATGCACCTGTATACAGCTACTAGAACCAAATGTGGGACGATTCTTTCTTAGCCTCCAAGGAAGTAAGTCATAAAAGATGAACAAAATAAAAAACCTTTTCACAAGATACCATTAACAAAGTCCAAATAAAACATGAAACTAGGGAAAAAATCTTTGCAGCTTCTATCATAGGCAAAGAGCTGATCTCCTTAATCCATAAGAGAATGACTGATAACAAAAATATGAATGAGCACACAGAGAATGTATGAATTCTTGATATTTGAAAAGATACTTCATTATAAAAGAAATGCAGATTAAAACTTAAAAATTTAAACTCCAGGGAGATATTTTTTACCACATTGACAAAAATTCAAATGTTTCATGACATTCTTCATTGGCAAAAATTGTGCCGAAACGGGCTCTCTAGAACATAAATAGTACCAGTGTGGACTGTGGATTACTCCTCAGGAGGGCATTTTGGCAGAATCCATCAACGTTGCAAAAGCGTGTGCCCATTGGCATTTGAAGCCATTCCGTGTTAGCATCATGAGATCCTCTTGGTGTCCTGAGGGCTGGAAAGTGTTCTCCAAGATCACTTGTTGCAAACTTCCGTATGCCAGTAAAGGGTCAGAAACCACCTCAGTGTCCATCGGTGGAGGATCAGTGATGTGAGGTCTGTCTGCATCCATGCTGAAATTCATGCACTGCTAAAAAGAGCAGAGTCGGCTATGGTGGGAGTGAGGTGAGGTGGGGAGGGAATCTGATGCCCCTCACTTTCGGAGGGGAGGACCCCCATGCTGTGTTGGTAGATTTGAAAAGCCAGGTGCTGGCCTTTATTGGACCCACAAACTATTATAAGAGGAATGAGGAAAAAATTATCCACATTATACTTGTGGCCTGAAGATGTAGTTTTTGATGCTTCCCAAAGGTTGATGAGATGTTATGAATCGTGCCTGTCAGATTCGTGGATGGGTGGTCTGAAGGAGAATGGGGACAGTGGTGACAGGGAGACTTCTGCCATATCCCTCATTCTACTCTCTGATGTTTAAAATATTCCAGTGTATGTTTGTTCGACGACTTCAGTGGTGTTGGTTTTTAATATCCAAAACAAAAGCTGAAAGAATAAAAAGCCAAAATAAAAACTAGAAGAGAAAAAAATAATCAGTAGAATTTTTTTAAAGCTTCCTTTTTAGGTTCAGTAACAAACTTAGGCCTTTTGTGTTAAAACCGAGTGTTAGTGTGTAATACTGACTAATTGTTTTACAGAGTTCTGGAAGCACTATGGTGTTTCCTTTATTGTTTTCACATATATCACCTTGGAACAGAATTTAATTTTTTAAATTCCCTTTATCGTGTCTTATTTTAAGAAGCCCTCAAGTTAATAGCTCCCCATCCTAGATCATTTTGCTAATTGCTCACCCTGTGATTTCAGTATTCATGTGCAAGTTGTCTCAAGATTTCCAACAGGTCATATTCCAAAATTTAATTCGAAATTCTCTCTTAACTTTGGATGCTGTTTATATAAAAATGGGGCCTGCAGGTTCTGGCCCTAGCAAGTCCTGCAAGGACCCCTTAGCCAGGGAGGGAGGCTGAAGCCTCTGCTGAGGCACCCTTCTTTCTCCACTGTCTGTGCTCACCAGTCAGAGTGGCAAGAGCATCTTCAGCCTGCTGGGTGTCCCTCAGCTGCTTTTTTCTCAGCTGGAGGTCATCCTGGTCTGTAGAGTGGAGTCCAGAAAGGGCAAGGGCAGAGCTCAGCATTTTGACAAGCTGTTCAAGTTAACAAGCTTATCTCTGTGTTGATACCCGCCTTCTGCTTTCTGCCAGTCCAGGCAGTGGGAGCTGCCTGCCTTTCCCCTCATTGCTTCACACTAGCCTTTAAGACTGTGGGGTGGGGAAAGGGGGTGATGTGGAGACCATGAATAGCTTTCTGAATTCCTATGTGAAATCTATGTTTATAGATTACATTTAGTATTTCGATAGTTTAAAACTGTTAACCTTAGTTTAAAGTTAAGGAAGGTGAGTCTTGGAGGGCTGAAGCAATCACTGCAGATGGCAGAGCCCTTACATGGCAGGGCTGGAATTCACTTACTGAAAATGGACCCCAGGCCATCTGACTGTATCCTAGGGTCTTCCCTGAACCACAGCTGTCTGCTGGTAGGAGTGGTAGAGTGGGGTGGGGGGAGTCCTGTCATGGGTTAGGAAATAGGATTGGAGGTCCCATTCCAAATCCCCAGGGTAACTGCCTGGGTCTCTCCTGCTTCACATTTTCTTTCATTCAGAGAGCTTGCTCCAGGAGCTCTCTTCCTAGTTCCTCTCAGACAGCCTGTGTCATCAGTTTTCCCTAGCATTCCTCTACTTAAAGCATGCACAGAACCATTGGTGTGTTTCTGTAATACATATTTCTTATGAATTAGCTTAACAGAGGTACACCATACCTCCCTGACAGGGAATCATCAAGTTACACGTAGCTGGAGATAGGACCATGCCTCTGGGCTTGTACCAGGAGCTCCGGGTGGCAGGGGAAGGTGGCTCACAGGGCTCTCCTGGGCAGTGCTGGGCCCAGAAGCATCATCCAGATCAGGGACAGAGAGCATCCTGGTATACCCCTCTGTCCTCCAGGGCACCCACTTCATGGTGCCTAGGAGGGAAGGATTCACAGGACACGTTCTGCATGTGTGCGGGCACTGTGGCGCTGGTAGGGCTGCATGCAGCACTGGCTGCAGAAGGCGGGGCACCTGTTTTCTGATCATCACTGCTGACTACACATTGGGAAAAACTGAAAGTCGAGTAACGGAACTGGACGATTGCTGTCGCTCCCTTTGTGGAGACAGATGGGACGGGAGCCTCTTCTCTGCGCTGGAACCTTTACCATCTGAACATGTGGTCCCTTGGTACTGGTGGCAGGGGGGAGGGTGACACACAGGAAGCACAGGAGTTCTTTGTTCTAATTTGAGACAGTGCACATATCTTTCAGTTAACCTCCTGAAATTGCAAAATTTTGTGGGGTTCAGTATACTCCCTGAGCTGTGCAACCATCACCAGTAGCAATTTTAGATGTTTATTATCCTAAAAAGGAAATCCATACATATTATTAGTTATGCTCCATTTCCCCAAAATGCATCCTTTTTCTTCTTTTCTGCATGTATTTGTTATGTATATGCATGTCTAAAATATACAATTTTACATATACATACACACATCTGTATATGCATAAATATTTATGGATACAGTGGTCCTAAATACCTTTTAAAATCTCAAGTTCCAGACCAGTTCTTTTTAATTTTATTTTGTATTTTAAATTTTAAATAAAGCTTCTTACCCATTTTAATCCTTTTCTCCCTTCTCATCAGTTGGTTTTCAGGACATTATAGATACCCCCTAAATTCTGTACACAGCTTACTTACCTCAGTAGTACTCTCTTGATGGTCAGATTCCACATGCTGTTTAGGTGCCAGAAAATGTTGGCTTTTATTTGTCCAAGAAAATCATCTTAAAACAAAGTATTCAGTTTTCAAAGTCATTTCTTTCTTCCTCCAGTGAATGTTTCTATCACTTACACTGTTCTCCGTTTAGATATGCATCATATGTTGAAATGTGTTTATTTCAGCAATTTGATTTCTTCATTTGAAAGTGATTGTCTTTGATGATACTTAATGCCTAGCATTTTACATAAGGAATTAATATTGGTGGCACCAAAGACTCTACAGTCCTGATAAATAGTAGTGATTCAGTACAGTAGTACCTTGGTGTTCCTGTGCCCCAGTGTCAGTCAACGATGATGAATTTAGGGGGTGTCTGTAGTGCTGTGAGAACAAGCTGGAGAGCTGCAGAGGTAAAGATGTCATTCGGCACTTCACCTGGCTGGTTGCAGAATTCAGCTCTTCCTTTCACTATCACAAAGGTGACCTTTGTGTCATCCCACCTCCAGGCGTTGTCCTTTGTTACTTCTGTCAGCGCAACTGAGAGCTGTGACTCCAGGACACACCTACATTGACGAGGCTCCCGGGTCCGTTCTGTCCTTAGGGTGGGCCAGGATCTTTGCTGTGCAGCCACTGTGAGGAAGGTCACTGTGGGCCCTTGAGAGCATGCTGGCCTTGGAAACAGAAAACCTACATTCAGACTCCACTTTAACCGTGTGGTAGATGGAGACTTTCCAAATCAGCTCATCCTTTTGATACCTACTTGTGTCTCCATAAAATGACCTCTCCAGTCTTGACCTCAGAGGTTCACGTGGTGCCTCACGGTCAGGCGACTGGCAGCTTGTGGCCCACTGTGGTACATAGATGCTTTTTTCTTCTTACAGGGACTGTTAGTAGTAGAGGACTTATATTCAAAGCAGGTTTTGTAATCAGTAGTAATAAAAAAAGCTGTGTATTCATATATCAATTGTCTTTCAGCTGTTTAGTCTTAAGTTCTAAGAGATCTTTTAACACCCAATTTGCTAGAACATTTTGCAGAGCAAGCTGAAAAGAGCTGGGAAAATCAGTCATTCCAATTCTTTTTCCTCTTCTCTTCTTCCTCTAGCCCTAAAAATATACTTATTTGTATGAAAATTATTAAAGTATATTTGGAAAATAAAGAGAAGCAGCTATTGCAGCATAGCTGCGTTAGCTTTTTTTTAACCTTTTTAGTGAATTATATGTAATAGTAGGGTTAATTTTGACATTCCTAAATGCATATAGTTTTCTCCACTTCAATCCCCAGCCCTACCCTCTTTCCTCCCCCGATTCCCTTTTTCTATTCTGTTGATCTTCCTTCTATTAATTAAATTATTTATAGTTGATGCATTATAGTTACATATAAGATGATTTGTTGAGGTACATTCACACGTGTGCCTAGCATAATTCAGTCACATTCATTCCCCGGTTCTTCCCTCCTGCTTCTTCTCTATTGATCTCCCTTCTGTTTTTGTAAGATCTCTTTTTTAAAATTCATTTTTCCCCTTTAACTTCTCCATATGAGAGAAAACATTTGACCCTTGATCTTCTGACTTATTTTACTTAGCAGACATTCTCCAGTTCAGTTCATTTACCAGCGAATACCATAATTTCTTTCTTCTTTATGACTGAGTAGAACTTCGTTGTGTATAAATACTGCAGTTTCTTTATCTATCCCTCTGTTGATGGGCAGCTAAGCTGGTTCTGTAACTTGGCTTTTGTGGATTGTGCTGCTATAAACTTTAGTATGCATGCATCACTATAGTATGCTGATGTTAGTTATTTGGGATAAATACCAAGAAATAGGATAACTGGGTCACGTGGTGGTTCCATACTTAGTCCAGCAGCATTTCTCCCTTCCAACTGCCTTGGAGCTTTATACAGAAGCACCTTGCTTGACAAAACTTCATTGGTGATGATGGTACTTTTCTTCCATACCCCTCCTAAGAGGTAGGAAGCATGTTCTTGGGGATGAGCACGCATCTTCACGGCCCTCGAGTGGCACCAGAATAATTTGATATTAAAATAATATAACCTATGATTTCATCTTTCCTGTCAACATAGTAATGATTGCTAAAGTAAAAGACCAACTTAGGAATTGGCATCAGGATTCTAAAAACTACCAGCTTCATAGGATTGATGTATTATACATGAATTATTATATAGGTGCAACACATAGAATATTACACATCACATAAATAGACTACATCATGTTTGTGATATATTGTTATTGATTTGACCCTAATTCAGTTTACTCTTTGTTCTCACTTGTAATTTAACTTACTTTTCTTTCTTATTCCATAGGTCAAACTGTGCTGAAAATATTCGTAAACACATTTTACATACTGGCAAACATGAAGGAGTCAAGATGTACAACTGCCCCAAATGTGATTATGGGACAAATGTCCCCGTGGAGTTCCGGAACCACTTGAAAGAACAACATCCTGATATCGAGAATCCTGACCTCGCATATTTGCATGCTGGTAAGCACAGAAACTATTAAAATACTTTTTGTTTTTAACAGGATTTCACTTAGTTGATCATAGTAGTTGCAGTGCTGTTTGTACTTTACTGTGATCTATTTTAATGAAGTAGAGTGTGATGGTGTCTGCCTTGAGATCTGTACAAAAGTACACCTGGTATTATACCACTTGACTGAAAACAGCCCTTTTCCACTGGATTTCATCACAGAAACAAATCTGTCAAAATAATCATCCTAGGATAACAAAGCAAATAACTGCAAATACTTAAAACATAGTGGAGCTGAAATGAGAGTTGTTTAAGCTTTGTATTTTAACTAATTGGTAAAACTTAGTTTTTTTCAAAAAAATGTTTGTGATTGAGAATTATTCCCTATCCCAATACACCTTCGTTTTCCAGTGAAAACCTGGAAAGGAGAAGAATGTGACTGAGGAGGAAGCATCTCATAGGGTAACAGAGTGCTGCTCACTTCCCAGAAGTGGAGGCAGACTGTCACCCAGGTTTTGAGGGTGTGCTGGTCATGGCAGTGGCTGCCAGGCTTGTCTTGGATTATAGATCAGATACCGCAGAAGGCATCACGCCCACAGGGTAAAGCCGATCTGCTCCTGTCACCCAGCTTTTTGTTTAATTAGCGAGGTTTCTTTAATCTTGAGTGCTTATGTGAACAGTGTAATGATGATCCTGGGCGCGGGGTCCTGTTTGAAGCAGTGCTTGACCCTGGCGTCAGCTTAAAGCAGTATCCCAAGATGGAGCCCAACAGCACTGCCTGTCCATGCTGACAGTGCATCGTGGGTCTGTTGGAAGCAGACAGCTGGGTGCAGTGGGAGCCTTCTGACCTCTGCTTCTCCCATGGTGGCTTCACGACCTCAGGCAGACCGACCCCATAGAGCCTCGGGTTTGTCAGGTGTGAGTCTTTGTGAGAGGAATACTTATCAGGGCCACTGTGAGAATCTTAAGACAGTGTTGTGGAGCCTTGCACACTGGATACCTCTTGCTAGCGGGGTGCAATGTCAGCAGGGTCCTCGGGAGGGCTGGTGAGGGTGAGGATCCGAATACTTGCATGTGAATGTTCAGGCAAATCCCAGCAAAAATACAAGATTGTTTTTCAAAATATGTCAACAGTGTTTGTGATATGACGCCTACATTAAAGGAAATAGAACTTGGTGAGTAATTTAAGTTGGAATAATCTTATTGTTAATACCTTTGGTGATGTATAGATTAGAATGCAATTATTCATTTGCTACTGGTGTGTTCCTTAAGATTTTTCAAGTGACCTTGAACTCGACTGACTTAAATAATCGTAGTGTGTCTCATTTCACAGTCTCTGCTGTATGCAGCCCTGTTTTTGTAAAACAAAAGGAGATGTCTCTGCTCTTTCCTTTTGGCAAGGTTGTCACTGGGTTTTGAACTAGATGTTTTTTCAGCTTTAGTTCACACAGATAAAATCAAGTTGGAGTATATCGGCCGTCAGCACTGTGGGTCCTTGGTAAGTACGTGAATACATAAGCATGACAGCACAGATGCTGGAGGCGCAGCCTGAGGTAGGGCACTTCAGAATACCCAGCAAGGTGAACTGTGGTACCTGGGTTCTCGGCAGCACCCCCTCAAGTAGGGCTGCTCCACCTGCATCACACATGCAAGACTGCCATCTTTCTCCCACTTCCATTCCCCTAAGGACACATGACTGACAGGTTGTCTTAAATAAAGTATCTCTAACTTTTAAAAGAAACAAATGCCAAAGTAAGAGGCAGGATGGTGGCAGAAGGTGGCCATGTGTCCCTTCTGTGTTTTGCACAGGAAGGGTAAACTGCTGTGCTCACAGGACCCCTGCTGTGGTGATGGTGAGCGCTGCTTGGTGACGTGCTTTGAGGAATCATCAGCTATGAAAAGTAAGTTTTAAGTGAGTTCCTGCTTCCCCGTGTATGCCTTGGTAATGAGTGCTTAGTTCTGGTTTTCTCTTTAAACTTCGTACTTCTGGTAGGGGCTTTTTTTGAGACGGAGCATCATTCCTAAGCATCTTCACAAGAGGCGCTCCTGGAACACGTGGACTGTTGAGATGCCTGCCCTCCCTGTGCTGCAGAAGTGCTCTTAGTTATATTTTTGCTCTGGTAATTTGGCTTCTTAAGAGAAAACTTTAAAAACATGAAGTTTTTGACCTTGGCATTCTTAATCATCTGTGGTGCATTTCAAGATAGTATTGGAATGGAATTGCCACCACTGTCCCTGAGGTGTTTTTGGTGGCACCAGGTGGCAGCTGAGCATCTCCTGGAGGGAGCTGGAGTTCAGTGTCCCCAAGTGGCAGGAAGCCTGAAGGTGGTTGGTGGCCAGTCCTGGAGGACAGTCTTAGCTGCATTCTCTAGCACCTAAAGTATCAACAGGCTGAGGATTTTGTAACCCAAAGCCCAGTGAAGCATATCATGCAATTAAAGATTGGGTTTAAAACTTCTATAAGTACCCCACCTCCTCAAATCACTTTGTTTTCTTTTTTTCTTTTCTCAGTATTGTGGATTGAACTTGGGGCCTCATATGTGCTAGGCTAGACAGGTGCTCTACCACTGAGCTGCATCCCCAGCCCTCTTTATTTTGTTTTGAGACAAGAGTTTGCTCAGTTGCACTAGCTGACCTGGAACTTGCATCCTCCTGCTTCAGCCGCTGAGTACTGGGGTGAGAGATGTGCATCACCATGCACAGCAAAATCACTCTCGCCTACCAAGCCATTCCATGTATGATGGACATCTAAAAGTCCATGAGATGGAAAACATGACAACAACAAAGACTGCAGAGAGCGTGGTTTGGGTGTTTAAAATTTTAATTGAGATCATATTTGGGAAATATACCTATTAAAATAGGTATTTTATTTTTGTTTGAGAGCAGTTCTGCAGAAAGAGGTTTTTTGTGCTGTCTGTTCGCTACACTGGTGTGCAGCTGCATTATGGAGTTGATATATTATACGCAAATTCCACAAAATTCGAGTTTCCTGGAGACCAATTAAGGTGCCACTTTGTTGAGATTGGGTATCTTTAGATAACTCTGTGCTTCAGATATTTAGGTTTTATACATTCAGAAACATGTGTGCTCACATACCATGAGAAGTGTGTGTGTGTACCCTTAGAATTAGGAAATGTCCCTTGATATCTGTGCAATACCTCTTGTCATGATTCTGCTGTTTCTTACTAGTACACAAAGTCAGCTTCCCTATAAGCAGTATCTAGTTGGCATTTTGTGTTTTTATCTGCTGGGACAATGTTAATCTTTTACATGAAATACTGTCTTTTTCTTATTTATACTTAATGTAATTATTGATATATTCATCATAGTCAAAATCCAAAGCTACCCAAATGTACATTAAGTAGATTATGTAAAGATTGTACATTCACATAGTGGAGTACTTAAATTGGTAAGAATGAATGAACTGTAACTAGATGCAACAGTGTAACACAGATATCCAGTCACATCACTGGATGAACTAAGCCAGAATCCCAGGAACCCATTTCGTATAATTCCATTTATATTAATAGAAATACAGCCAGAATTTATCTGTGGTCTTAAACATCAGGGTAAGTTCTTACTTGTGGGTATCATCACTGGAATAAGGCCCAGTAGTACTAGTCACATTCTGCTTCTTAATCCCTGTGTCAGGACACAGTTATGTTCAGTTTGAGAAAATTCATCAAACTTCTAGGAGCTGTGCACTTATCTGTGTATACTTTTTTAAAACACCCCCCTCCAGATTTCTAACAAGGTTCATTCATGTCCACTCTAGATCTAATATGATAAGTACTTATCCTCACATTAATCCCCACAAAACTGACATCACATTAAGAAGGGCATAGTTCTCTTCTTATACATTACTGTTTTTTTTTTTTTTGTGTGTGTGTGTGTGTGTGTGTGTGTGTGTGTAATCATTTTACCTCAATAATTATCTTGATTTGATATCTGCCATTTTTGCAACTATATTTCTGCTGCCTCTCTTATCCATGAATAAGCTTTTTATTCAGTACACCATGAAAGAGAATTGAATATGTGTGTGTTTGCAGTCTCAGTGGCCTTCAGTCTGACTTCACTCACAGTTCTCCCCAGTAGTTATATCACAGAATGGAAAGGCAATGACAGTAGAGCAGGCCAAAGCAGGGCTCAGAGAAGCCTGCCGAGTCACCAGAGATTGGGCTGAGAGGATCAGTGTTTTTTCCAAGAGAAAGACTTGTGCTTCTGCCTTTGCAGCTCAGACCCTTTTGCCATTGACGCAGTGCTCCTGGCTCATGGGTAGGTTCCCACCAGAACTCCCAGGGTCATGTGACCTTTCCCAGAGTGTGATCACTGCTCAAGACTACGTGGTCGATTTAGTTATATCATATTTCTGAGAAGCTGAGACTTTAAATGTAATAAATGACTTTTCTAACAGTAATGATCAAGTGGTGTTTCTGCAGGAGAAATTAAGCATTAAATGATGACATGGTGTTTTTCTTAATTTCCTTTATTTTTCTACTGTCATACTTTTGTATCATTTAAATTAATTTCATTTTCATTGGTTCTTGTATATATCATTTAAAAACATATTTGATTATTACCCATACAGAGTGATAGCACATAAATCATGCTTTCCTCACAAATTGGGATTTTCCTATTCTTCTTTAAGATAACCAGTTTTTGTATTTTCTCTTAATGTGTTTTATCTATATTCCATAGCGTTTGCTTCTTACCCAGTTAGAAGAACAAGTTTGACTCTTATCAAATCCCCATATCCTTTTTTTCTCCCTAATGATAATTAATTCAGTGCCATTTAAGCTATACTTGATTCCTTAATTCTATTCAAGTTTATACTTAGGCAGGTTAAATTTCATATTCTACGTCTGAACCCATTTGCTTAACCTGTCACAGTTAAGGTTAAATAGCTATAGCCTCTTGCCTTAGCCATTCCCTCTTAGCTGGCTGTGTTTTCAGGTTTCCTGTGGTAAAAGGTCGCCTTCTTCACTGGTGTTCTCCTTTGTAGGTCCTGTAGAATTCAGTCTTTCCCAGATTCTTCCTGGCCTCTGTTTCCAACCCTGCTGCTTTTATCTCCTTTGTTAGTTGGGTGTGCTGACACTTGTCATGACATCCTGTACGATAATTCATTTTATGAAAAGGTCCAAAAATTTCTGGAAAACCTGACAGGTTCTCTTTGGTTCTCCCTTACATGAACCAATTATTGCTTCAACCTAAAAAGGAACAATTTTTTCTGACAAGATTGCCTTTGGTAAATCTATGCTGACTCACCCCTATTAAGTTGTACTTCCCCAAATGTATCATTAAGCTCATCCATAAGTATCATCTCACATTTATTTCCTAATATAGATGTTAGACATACAGGTCTATAATTTTCAGCCTCTCCCTCTCTTTTTAACCTTCAGACTGGATTCCGTGTTTTCCAGTCTCCTGATTCTTTACCCCTAACAAAAGACTTCCTAAAATAATTAGCAGTACAACCAATGTCACCCAAGACAGCATCCCTGGGCTAATTTACTATTTTTCTTAACTACTGCTGAGTCTTTGGTCCTCTCACTGTGGCGTCTCCTGCTGTGGTATTGTCCTCGTTGTGCCTCACAGCCTGGTGAGTGGTCATTTCACCAACTGGTCTTCCTCTCCTGCCTGTTGGGGTCCCTACATGTAGAATGAACCATCCTTGAAGTTGGTGGGTGACTAATGGCAGAGCAGTGTTCTTACCAGCCTACCTTTCCTAGATACCTAGATGCAGCTCTTATCTAGGAAAATCTCATTGGTGGATGTTTATTAGTAAATACAGTAAGCATTCCTCATTTATTAAATAATGTTCTAGAATAGTTTTTTTAATACCTTCTAATGATACATCCTTAAATCTTCTTACATTTAATCTGCTCGAGAATAAATACATTGCAACTTTCCTTTACTAAAAAGTGGAACAAACCTTTTACCTGCTTGACCCTGTGTAATCGGGTTAGAGAAATGAGTGCTGCAGTCTTTCTGAGCCACCCTCTGGCCCCCTTCCCTCAGCAGCCTTGCAGAGAGGGACCCTGACTATTCTGGAGTTCTGAATCCTCACTCCGTTCTGAGTGGCTTCTTAAGAGGCTTGGAGTAGTGCTGAAGTACCATGTTTTCCGCACCATCACATTTGACCTTTCCAGTTAATAAGAAAGAAAGAGGAAGGGTGATCATAGCACCATGCTTCCCCTTGGGCCCTTAAATCTTCAAAACAAATCTCTTTCAGAGGTGTTATTCTTCATTTGATGATTTTTAAAAACGGATCTTCAAGTGGTTAAGTTGCCTCAATACATAACCACAATGTCCGTGAATTAAATTCATGACTTTTTTCAAGAATTCTAATACATAAACCACTATCAGTAGATTATTGAAATTCTTATGAGGGAAGCCTTAAAAATTGAAACTTTTTAAATTTCCCACAAACTAATTGATTACATGTGTTAGGAGGTAAAATTATATAACAACTCCAGGATACATATTTTCACAGACGTAACCAGCTGACGAGTCCAGAGCCAACCACGTGGCTGGTAGACAGGGAGGCATGTATGCTGGGTGTGGGTGTGGACTGCATCACCACTGGTCACGTGACCTGAGCAAGTCTCTCTCCAGGCTGTTTCTTTTCTAAACTGCAAAGTGACTAACAGGGTTTTGCTTCTCTTTGCACATATGGTTCAAATAAAGTCAGAGTACACAATTAAAATGCAGCTCCTGTTCGTAACCCCTAGCGAGATTGGCTGAAAATCATGGAAACCCACTCAGTTAATCATTTTAATGAGTCTCAGGCCCCTGGGTCACTCAGACTCATCCCATAACTACAAGATTTTTTTAAAAAGTTTTAAAGTGTTACTAAATTAAAGCCAAATCCAAATCCTCTTCTCATCTGTGTCATCCGAAACCTTCAGGATACTCTCTTTAGTTCTTCCCGTCTCACTGCTGCAAGGTGACACAGGCACATTGTCCTGCAGTCACCTCATCCACAGGTGAAATGGGACCTTTACAATACCAGCATTTGTAGCACTCATGAACTAGTTTCTGCAAGTTAAAAAAGTTTAAATAAAAAAGAAAACAAAATTGTGATCTTATTGCCCTGACAATTTCATTTATCAAAATTATAAGGAAAAGTTTATTTAGAAAAGTTATAGTAGAGTGATGTAATCTTGTCAGGTAATTGGTGTAGTTCTTGCTTTTTTATACCCCTTTCATCTACTGTTTAATTTGATATGACTTTTTTTATTTTAAAAATTTATATACCTTCACACATGTCTTTTGACCCCAACTTAAAAGTCTTTTTAAATGAGCAAAACACAGTAGGTATTGACAAGCCCTATTGTTAATGCTGGGTACCAGATTGTTGTCTTAGTTGAAGCCATTTAATGAAGAATAACATCACAAGGTTTTCAAATTTGAGGAAAATTTAGACATATTGTTTAGTTATCTTTGAAATTTTAAGTACATTAAGTAATATATGTTATAACTCTTGAAATTTCATTTATTTCTATTTTCAGTAAGTGAAATTATCCTTGTAAAGTTTTCTTTTCTTTTCAGATTTTTTAAAGTAATCTTAAACTTACAGAAAAGTTGCAAAGATAATAGATTCTCCTAAATCCTTCATCAAACTCCCCCAGAAGTTGACATCATGTAACCGCAGCACAGTTTTGAAAACCAGGGAAGCCAGCATGGTGGAGTACTGTTTCTTGCTCTGTGTTCTTTCTTCGTTGCTCACCAGTCCTCTGCCCACACCCTTTTTCTTTTCCAGAATCCAAGCCGGGGCCAACATTCCCTTTGGTTGTCATGTCTTACTGGTCTTCTCCAGAATGTGACAGTTTTGCAATCTTTCGGGACCTTTATACTTTTAAAGACTATGGGTGAGTTATTTTATAGAATGCCCCTTAACTTGGGGTGAGCTAGTATTTATCATGATTAGGTTGAGGCTCTGCAAGAGGACCCCAGAAGGGGCATGCGTTGTGTCAGGGGCATGCTGTGACTGCAGACAGTGACCTGCCCCAGAGTGATCACGTGAGGTCTCCTGATCCTCCTCTCTGCGCTTCAGTCTGTCTTCCCATTTTAGTGCTTAGCTGAGGGAGATACTTGTAGATCATACAAACAGGCTTTTTCTCCTCAACTGTTTGCCCACTAATTTTGACATTCATTAGTGGTTCCTGTCTGAAATAGATCTGTGGTATCCATACACTAACTTTTCTCTTTACTTCCTTTTTTCTACTTTTAATAATTGAAGTTCTATAAGGAACATCTGACCCTTCTCTTCCAATAATTTATTTGTTCTGCTTATTTCAGCATGAACTTACTTGATAATCACCAGGTTTGACCACTGTGCACTCTTTCAGGTGGGCTCCTGTCCCCTTTGATGTGTATCTTCCTTTTATCAGTGTCTCTGTGCTTTGTGCCACTGTGACATACTCTGTGTTTATCTTACATTTTCCCTGCCCTGATCCTGAAGTCAACCACTTCTTGAAGGAGCCCTGGTTCCTTTGATTTGAGACTGGTATTCATAAGCCAAAGTTACCTAACTGCACATCCACACTGCTTCTGTGTGCCTCTGCTTCCAGGCCTGCTCACACCCACAGTATTGAATGCATGTATGAATACAAAACCCCAGCCCACCTGTGAATATACGTGGTTAGGAATTTTTGTGACCTTGAATTAAACAATGGTTTTCTTTCTTTTTTTATTTTTTAAATTTTTTTGCAGAGGGTGGGGGATATGACATACCAAAAATACAGACTCCCCACCCCCACCAAAAAAAAATACAGATGAATTGCACTTCATCAAAGATAAAATCTTTCATGCTTCTAAGAGACCATTAAGAAGATAAAAGGAGGGGCTGGGGTTATAGCTCAGTGGTACAGCGCTTGCCTAACGTGTGAGGCACTGGATTTGATCCTCAGCACCACATAAAAATAAATTTAAAAATAACAAAAGTCTTGTGTCCATCTACAACTAAAATAAATAAAGAAGGTAAAAGGAAAAACCAATAAAATAAAATATTTACAACTCTACCTCATAAGGGCCTATAGCCAGAATATAGAAGGCACTCAACAGTGACAAGGCAGATAACCTCCGTAAAAGTGGGCAAAGGATCCAAGAGCCATTTCCCCAAAGAAGATTTACAGATGGCCAGTAAACAGATAGAAATATGCTCAGCGTCATTAACATCATTACTCATTAGGAAAATGCAAATCAAAACCAAAATGAAATGCCACATCTAGGTCGTTTGTTCCTTTTGGCAATTATGAATAGAGATGCTGTAAACATTCACATATAGGCTTCTGTGTAAATGTAAGTTACCTAGAAATGAGACACTAATGTTCTAAGAGAACTGCCCAACTGTCTCCCTGGTGTCTATACGTGCAGCACCACCAGCAGTGTTGGGCAGCCCTGTGGCACCACATCTTCACCAGCACCTGGCACTGCAGGTTCATGTTCTGGGCCTTTTTTTTTTTTTTTCCCCAACTGCAGATGGACACGACACCTTTATTCTATTTATTAATTTTTTATGTGAATTGAACCCAGTGCCTCACACGTACTAGGCAAATGCTCTACCACTGAGCCATAACTCCAGCCTCTACTACTAAACCACAACCCTAGCCCCTGAGTCATTATTTTGGGGGTTGAGTGACCCCTCATGTCTCTGATTTATTTCTGACTGATCACTAATGTTAAGGAGCATTAAGTCACATCCTATTCACAGTCTGGATATGTCTTCAATGAAGTGTGTTTCTTTTCTATGTTTTTAACACAGGACCTTTGTCAGGAATATGATTTGTGGTTATTTTCTAACTTTTTTTTTCTTAACAGTATCTTGTGGCTTTCCTAGTCAAAAGTTTAAACTAGTCCATTTTGTTAATTTTTTTCTTTATGATATTTGCTTTTGCTGTAGTATCTAAAAATTACTTGCTACCTCAAGTTACAAAGAATAACTCATTTTTCTTCTGGAAAGTTGATGCTTTTACATTTTACATTTAGGTCTATGATCCATTTTGAGTTGGATTTTGTTCAGCATGAGGTATGAGTCAAGGTTCTTTATTCTGCAGTTATCTGAACCACAGATGTGGTATCTTCTTTGTTGAGCAACATTTGTTACAGATGGCCCGTAACTCTTCCTCCTCCATTGGATTATGTTTGCATTTTTGTTAAAAATAAGTCAGCATTTCTTCAGGTGTAAGTCTTTACTCTCTATTACCATAGAAATTTCTAAAAGTAATCATACATGAATTGTAAATTTTATCCTTAAACTTCCACAGTTGGATGCATGTATTTCCCTTCCACTCATGTATCCCACCTCTTCATTATTCTGTGATCTTAATTTTAATTGGTCACTGTCTTTTCCTTCTCTTAAGTGAATGTCTGACTGAGGGGAGCGTCTATGCCATTCATAAAATCCAATGGACAAATAAAATGAAATCTATAAATTATGCTATGAATATAGTGTCCTGTGAGGTTATTATTCTTTCTTTATAAGAATAAGAAATGCATAAAAAAAATGTTTGATCTTTGCTCATGATAAGATTCTTCTTAGGTAAACTTTGCCATCATTACAAACAGTACTCACCTGTTTCACACTGGTGATTGCTGTGTCGGCATTCGTCACATAATGTGGATGTGTTCTGAGAAATGTGTTGTTAGGCAGTTTTATCATTGTGTGAACATAGAGCATAGTTACACCAGCCTGGATAGTATAGCCTGTGGCATACTTAGGTTATATGGTACCTATCTGTACACCTGTAAATGAATATGCACACACACAAGTACATTTATATGGTGTGGCCTATTGTGTTTACAGCCATGAAGAACCAAGTAACGCGAGATCCAATCAAGCACAAGAGAAACACTGCAATCAAGAGAGTGTTTCACATCTTGTGCAGTGAATCACACAGCTGTCTTTTGTGACTGGCTTATCTCATGTAGCATGCCGTCCTCAAGGCTCATCTGTGTCATGGCATGTGCCAGAGTTTCCTTTCTCTTTAAGACTAAGTCACATGTATTTCATCACAGCTTTTAAAAATTACAGAAGCAGAAACAATTGCTCTCATCTTTGGTCAGTGTTCCAGACTCGCCTGTCTTAGCAGGTATTGAACAGGTTTCCTGGCTGATGAGGAGTTGTTGAGTGCAGGGATGCTACTGAGACAGGGAAAGTGAAAATGGGAAGAATTAATACAAAAGTTATTCTCATTACATTGAGCATAAGTAAATAGACCAAAATGATGTTAAATGATATATGCTACTCAGCATCTGAATTGCATAAATCATTTGAGTAGAGTTTCAAAATTGAGGAAAAGCAAGCAGAATGCTTGAACTTATAAACATGCTTACTTACTTTCATATTGTTTCCATTTTTTAAGTAAGATTAGAAACACTTACATAAGTTCTTTTAATAGATGAAAATCCATCATTGTAAAGTAGTCACTTGAATCACCTAATAGCTTTTACTGCAGCAGAATATGGCGTAGGCCCCAACTTGATAAAACAGTGGTTTTGATGGCTGGTCTAGATTCTTCTTAAAAAGCTCTGCTCAGACATGTTCACTCTTGTCACAGCTATTAGTGCCATTTGTTGAGTAGCATGTCAGTGTGATTGGCAGGGAGTCATTCTTTCTTCTTGTGAAAAATCATAATTTTATTCCATGCTTAAAATAAAAACCTAGCATAAGTGACTTCCTGTTTGTAAAGGCAAAGGCAAGATTTCTTTGCAGGTAGAGTAGATTAATTTCATCACATTGCATGGAATATAATTTTTTTCTCTTGGAGAGAGAACTCTTTTGGGGAAGTACCTTTCAGGATCTCTTTCATACTCCTTGTCTGGTTTCTATTAGTATGAATTACAGTTGGAGTTTCCATCCAGAACTTGGCCAGGGACAGATATGAATTCTTTTGTTTTAATAGAATCCACATCTCAAAGTAATGAAAGAGATCCTTTCGCATCTTGGATTAAAGTTGCAGTCAACTAATCTCTTAGTGATAATTGTGTTGGAGTGATTCAATAATATTTGAAAGGTTCTCCAAATAGTACCTGGCATATTTTAAGTGCTCTGAGTTTAATTAATAAAGTGTACAACTGAAATTATTGTGTGTCTTCTGCATTCTTTTGGGGGGCATAAGGGGTGTTGGGAAAATAATCCAGGAGTACTCTATCAATGAACTACACCCCCAGCCTGTTTTAGTTTTATTTTGAGGCAGGATCTCACTAAGTTGCTGAGCATGGCTATGTTCCTCCTGCCTCAACCTCCCCAGTCACTGGGATTGTAGGCATGGCCACCATACCTAGCTTTCTGTGTTCTTTCTAATCATGCCAGAAGGTGTGCTCTTGAATGCCAAGGTTTAGTATTCCAGAGTATACCTGATGTTGACATCAGGGATAGATTCTCAGCATGACTTCCATATTCATGTTTATGTGCCTTGTTCCTTTACTAAGTTTATACCTCTTGTCCTTTCATTGGAAAGAAGACTGTCTGCTGTAAGTAGACTCTCGGCTTCCGGGAACGTGTGGGGCGTGAGAGCAGCCAGGTAGCCTCTTGACGTTGCAGGATTCTGTTGGGTGGTATTGCAGTTGACGTCACCTGAGTTCTTACTCTTTAAGAAGACATGAAACTCAACCTTTCCCACTTATTATCTCTTAGTGATAGTTTTATTGGAGTAATTAGGTACTACATTTTAGCATTTTTAATATGAAAAACTAAATACTTAACGAAATATATTTACATTTTTATAGAGTCTTCAATCAACAGTGAACTGTGGTCCTTGGTATTTTGTAGATAACCCGCTGATAAAATTAGGCTTGTTAGATTAACATTGTTATTCAGACTAAGCAAACTTCACATTTTAAATCAAGGACAGGATAGTGTAGGTACCAGATATAGTTCTTACTCTTGTGCACATTTAATTTTAATTAAATCATTTCAACTTGTAAGTGCCCTTGCTATTTAAAAGGCAGGTTGGAAATTGTGTTTGCTTCAGGGATGGAAATGTAGCTGTCACTTATATAACTCAAGAGTAAACCAAGATGATTAATCTTAAGTGCATAAAGGCAAGTTGAAGAGTACTTGATTCTGTAAGAACTGAGAAATCAGGGGTGAGGAGCGGAGAACGGCTGGAAGCACTGAGCAGGCAGAGGAGATTGTGTGGTTAATAAAGCGTGCCAGATGTTGAATGGAAAAGTTGGTTGTGCAGCCACACAGTGTAATGTTGAAAAAGGATGAGCAACAATACAGAATAGCTCTTTGAAAGACACCACATGATCCTTTAGGTGTTCAGTGTTTTCCTAATGTATCATCTCCATTCATATTTCTGACCTTTTCCCTCTGTATATAATGAAAAAAAGATTTTTTTTTTTGTGATACACATTCCCTTTCTTCACCCAGATTTCTCCATGTGTAAAAAAAAAAATAAGTTAGAAAGACATTTTAAAGGTGTTCTATGTTGTTTGACCATAACGAATTTTGTAATGTCTTTTTTACATTGACATTTGAAATCTAGGACTGTGTTTTATTATTTATGGTAGGATCTGTTTGGGTATGTTCATATTTCAGGTATTAAGATACCAAGATACTTACCTATTATGTTAATATGCAAAGTCATTTTAACTTAGTGTAGGAAACAATATTTTATCATCATAGTACAGATAAAATTGAATGCTTGTCCCAAAGATTTTAAAATAGAACTAAAACACAGCATGCCAATTTGTGCATACATTTTATCCGAGTGTTTATATTTCTTTGTACTCCATTCTGCATGTTTATGCTTATTATCAGTGCCCTCCTAAGTAAGCACTCTAACGAGGAACAAAGGCCATTATTCCCACCCCACAATCTCCACCTCCTGAGAAAATAGATTTTCTAATTTCTATAGATTTCCTCAGTTATATGGCTATTTTCTCATAGCCATCTGCAAGTAGGATTCTTGTATTTGCTGTCTCTATTTAAACCTTCACCCCATAAACTTCTGAAAAATGGATAGGATGAACTCAGTGATGCAGGGTTTACTCTATATATCTTGAAAAAACACTCTGTGCTACTTTTATTCCTGATTTAACAGTGGGGGGTGAAAATGGATCAAAGTAACTGACCCACACTTCTGAGACTGTGAGTACAGTGTGAAACTTTTGGCTTTTTTGCAGCCACTATTATGCTACTATTTTGCAACCGATAATTGACAGTGTTATGTATGATACTTAGATTAAATGTCACCATCCAAAAATGTCTTCCAGTGTTCAGTCACAGAAACAGAACCATTTTTATTGATACAGACTAAGGGCTGTATTATAGAGATAAGACCTCTCATCATCCTAAGAGCTAACATCTTCTTAAAAATGGTCCTAATGAAATGTTTTATGTATGAAACTCAACTTTAAGAGGTTTTAAATGTATCTACCATATTTATTACATGTCACATGTTGGATTTTGTTTGCAAAATACTCTTCTGTGGTATACCAGGCAGGAAGTTAGTTGAGTTGAAGTCCAAATTCTCAGTATTTAGAAAATTTAACTGTGTAACTGGATTTAATTGTGTAACTGGATTAGAATCACTCACCAAAATTTCACTTATATGTACCTGCTTTTAAATGTATATCACGGGAAAAGGTGAGACCTTTAATAAAGATTCTGCTCACTAGACCTGGAAGTTGCACAATACTTGCAGCTCAAATGTGATAGTTACCTATGTAACACATTGAGGCTTGCACAGTTGTTTCACTCTTTCCAGTAGTTTTCCCATGTGTGCATGAGCGGGACACATAACATGCGGAATTTTCCTTTCTCCTTTGGCTTCTTTAAGGACCTCTGTCCTGCTTCATCACATCCTTGCAGTACTTGTGGTTTTCCTAATGAGTTTTCTCCAGACGTGGTGGTTTCCCAAGCATCGTGCTTTTACCATTGATAGATTGCCTCTAGACATGTGTATAGTTTAGACCAATGTACTTTCCTGTTTTTTGTAATATGCTGGTTAAAAATCTAAAATTTATATTTTCTTTATCTGCTGCCCTTGGATGGATTTCTAGGTAGTATTTATTACAGTGATCTTTCCACCTATTTCTTGACTCTGACTGTGAGAGTAACCTCCTATAATTAAGATGCTCTGTCTCCTTGACACATAGTATGTCCTTTTAGTTCTTCTTAATTTTTTTTTTTACCTCCAACCATTTTTAAAATTTTGTTCATTTACTCATGTACCTCTTCGTTGGTCCCTTTCAAATGCCAAATGCTGTTCCATTTATCCTTAGTAACCATGCTGAATTTTCCTGTCCTTTTTAATATTTAGATTTTATTGGATGAATGTAGATTGTACCTTCTCTAACTGTGTCTTAAATAATTGCCACTTATGGGAATTAAGAACTACAAGGAAAGGAAAATGCTGACCCATAGACTAAGCAGAGGTGGAAAACGTTCCCACTGGGTCCAATTTCCTAAGAAGGACCATCAGGATAGTGGCGAGGTTCTGAAATTATGGTCAGAATGACCTCTAGAAAATGATCCGTTCACAAAGGAACTTGGCTGTGTTTGCACCACGCAAATAGGGGTAGGGAGCGGTCACCCCACAAAGACAGACAGCTGGCTCTCCCTTGTCCTTGGCTAGGTTATGAAAGCTCTGGCAAACAATCATTAGAGCACAGAGATCAAGTTGACATTGCAGGGTAGATATGCTGCTCAACTCAGTGTACGCTACTGTAGGGGCACTGTTTTGATCCAAAGGGAACCTTTGATGCTAAAGGTGCATTTTGATCACGTATAAATTATTAATTATGTTAGGTCATAATTTCATTTGCTTGGAATATGGATTCATTTATCTAATTGTGTAGACCTAAAACATCTTCTAGGTGTTCACATTCCACTTCCCATTTACATCGTTCTTTGTTCTGCAATCTGGACTCCTGAGAATAAATATATTGAAATATTAGAACTGAAATTTGAGGAGATTGATCTGTGTTAATTTTAGTTAAATCTTTGTGTTTTCATAGATAATCTATTTAGAAAAAAGCATAAGATAACAAGGGGTTTTTTGTATATAATGATGTTCAGTAGCTCAATAATACTTTCATATCACAAGACCATCATAGAACTATTAAACTACTGGTTGTGTTTATCAAACACAGACACCTAAAAATTGAAGTGTGTAGGAGAAAAGTAAAGATATAGACTTCAAATAATTCATAACTAGACATTATATCTTTTTAATTTAATTTAATTTTGATACCAGGAGTTGCACACAGAGGTGCCTAACTACTGAGCCACATCCCCAGCCCTTTTTGTGTTTTCTAAATTTTGGACAGGATCTCCCTAAGTTGCTTAGGAATCACTGAATTGCTGGTTTTGAACTTGTGATCCTCTTGCCTCAACTTCTTGAGCCACTGAGATTACAGTTGTGTACCACTGCACCTGACTGTATCTTTTTTAAAAAGAACCTTCACATGAATTGCATTTTTATTTTAAACTCTTAACATGGTCAAGTGATTATTATGATATTTATATAACTTCAAGGTTGTATAAGACATGGAAAACAACCAAAATGGAGAGGAGCAAGTAAAGTTTCACAATCAATTAGGAGAGAATATTTGGAGCACATAAAACAGAAACAGGATTAATATAATTCCTATTCCCACAGAAGTTGGTGTTCCTGATATACAGAAATCTCCCTCAAATTGCTTTTTTAAAAAAAAAAAAGTCAAATCTGAACAAGCATTTAAAAATGCTGATTACAAAAGGAAAACGTTGAGCCTCACTAATCATCACTACATCAAGACAGTGAGATGCCCATTTTTATCAATGGACAGAAACCAAAAATGTCCATTGGTGGCCTGCTGTAGGAAAACTAGGACTTTCATATTACTGGTGGGATCCTGTGCTGCTATAACTTCATTGCAAAGTAGCCAGACTTAACAGTTCTTAAAATTCAAATTGAATTTATTTTTTAGCTGGTAAACTCTGTATATACTTATGGGATATCATGTGATGTTTCAATACGTGAATACATTGTGTTATGTATCTTTATGCTTATAATATTTAAAATGCACACACCATTTTACTCAGCAGTTCCACTTTTAAGCATATCTTTTTTTTAATTTTAATTTATTTTTATTGTAAACAAATGGGATACATGTTGTTTCTGTTTGTACATGGAGTAACAGCATACCATTTGGGTAGTCATACATTTACATAGGGTAATGATGTTTGATTCATTCTGTTATTTTTTCCTTCCCCCACCCACCCCTCTTTTCCCTCTATACAGTTCCTCCTTCCTCCATTCTTGCCCCTCTCCCACCCCCCATTATGTGTCAATATCTGCTTATCAATGAGATCATTCACCTTTTGGATTTTTGAGATTGGCTTATCTCACTTAGCATGATATTCTCCAATTTCATCCATTTGCCAGCAAATGCCATAATTTTATTATTCTTTATGGCTGAGTAATATTCCATTGTATATATATACCACAGTTTCTTTATCCATTCATCAATTGAAGCGCTTCTAGGTTGGTTCCACAATCTGGCTATTGTGAATTGAGTAGCTATGAATATTGATGTGGCTGCATCACTGTAATTTGCCAACTTTAAGTCCTTTGGGTATCAGCCAAGGAGTGGGATAGCAGGGTCAAATGGTGGTTCCATTCCAAGTTTTATAAGTCATCTCCACACTGCTTTCCAGAGTGGCTGCACTAATTTGCAACCCCACCAGCAATGCATGAGTGTACCTTTTTCCCCACATCCTTGCCAACACCTATTGTTGATAATCGCCATTCTAATTGGGGTGAGATGAAATCTTAGGGTAGTTTTGATTTGCATTTCTCTTATTACTAGAGATGTTGAACATTTTTTCATATATCTGTTGATTGCTTGCAGATCTTCTTCTGTGAAGTGTCTGTTCATTTCCTTAGCCCATTTGTTGATTGGGTTCTTTGTATTCTTGGTGTAGAGTTTTTTGAGTTCTTTATATATTCTGAAAATTAGTGCTCTATCTGAAGTATGAGTGGCAAAGATATTCTCCCACTCTGTAGGCTCTCTCTTCACGTTACTGATAGTTTCCTTTGCTGAGAGAAAGCTTTTTAGTTTGAATCTACCCCAGTGGTTGATTCTTGCTTTTATTTCTTGTGCTATGGGAGTCCTGTTAAGGAAGTCTGATCCTAAGCCAACATGTTGAAGATTTGGACCTATTTTTTCTTCTATAAGATGCAGGGTCTCTGGTCTGATTTCGAGGCCCTTGATCCATTTTGAGTTGAGTTTTGTGCATGGTGAGAGATAGGGGTTTAGTTTCATTCTGCTGTATATGGATTTCTGGTTTTCCCAGCACCATTTGTTGAAGAGGCTATCTTTTCTCCATTGCATATTTTTGGCACCTTTGTCTAGTATGAGAAAACTGTATTTATTTGGGTTTGCATCTGTGTCTTCTATTCTGTACCATTGATCTACCTGTCTGTTTTGGTGTCAATACCATGCCATTTTTGTTACTATTGCTTTGTAGTGTAGTTGAAGTTCTCGTATTGCAATACCCCTGCTTCACTCGTCCTGTTAAGAATTGCTTTAGCTATTCTGGGTTTCTTATTCTTCCAGATGAATTTCATGATTGCTTGCTCTCTTTCTGTGAGGTATGTCATTGGGATTTTAATTGGGATTGCATTGAATCTGTGTAGCACTTTTGGTAGTATGGCCATTTTGACAATATTAATTCCGCCTATCCAAGAACATGGGGATCTTTCCATCTTCGAATGTTTTCTTTAATTTCTTTCTTTAGTGTTGTATAGTTCTCATTGTAGAGGTCTTTCACCTCTTTTGTTAGATTGATTCCCATGTATTTTATTTTTTTCGAGGCTATTGTGAATGGGGTAGTTTTCCTAACTTCTCTTTCTGAGGATTCATCACTTATGTATAAAAATGCGTTGGATTTATGGGCATTGATCTTGTAACTTGCTACTTTACTGAATTCACTTATGAGTTCTAAAAGTTTTCTGGTGGAATTTCCCAGTTCCTCTAAATATGTAATCATGTCATCAGCAAATAGGGATAGCTTGAGTTCTTCTTTTCCTATTTGTATCCGTTTAATTTCTTTGGTCTGTCTAATTGCTCTGGCTAGAGTTTCAAGGAGGATATTGAATAGAAGTGGTGAAAGAGGACATCCCTGCCTTGTTCCAGTTTTTAGGGGGAATGCTTTCAGTTTTTCACCATTTAGAATGATATTGGCCATGGGCTTAGCATAGATGGCTTTTACAATATTAAGGAATGTTTTCACTATCCCTATTTTTTCTTAAAGTGGTATTTAAAATGGCATGTTAAGTATATTTTTTTTCACTGTATGTGCTTTTTAGGAAAAGTAATAGACCTGAAAGTATAAGCTTTTCTGTATTTCTACATTATATCGTTTTTATAACCAAAAGAGAAACCAACAAATGCTATTAAAACTATCCTAAAAACTTCAATAATAGAAATAAAGTAAAAAGAACCCCTTTTTTCATTTACATCAGTATCGGTACAGTAGAAAAACCATTGTCTTGTGATGAGATAAACCCAGATTTCGGGTCAGCTCTTGACACTTCTTTCACACTGTTTGATCATGGGAAACGTCACCATCAGTCAGCTTTAGCTTTTGTACATACAGAATGAACCTAGAAACCTACATGGTCCTGCGTAGCATGGATCTTCGTTGAATCACGTGTAGGGGGGGACTGCAGATGAGGCTGAAGATCTTAGTGGGTGCCAGATTCTGAAGGCGTGTTGAGCGTTTTGTACTAAGTTAAACAGGAATCCAGTGGTGGTTTTTGTATCTCTCACTAGGTTTTTGCTTTTTTGAAATGTTACATTTCCTATACTTCTGTTTCCTTGGAAAGACCGAAGTAATGAACCCTACTCTGTGGGACTTCTGTAAGAGAATGTGGATCAAGTTTCTCCTCTAGTGTCTGCTCCTGTGTACATTTGGCTCAGCAAAGGCCCTTCCCTGACCGTTGTGGATTCTCCCACCCACCTCCAAGCCCTGCTTGACCCCAGTCCACTACCACTCCGTACTGGTGAGTCGGGGAGAGGATGATCTCACATTTCTTCCGTGTACTGCTCAGTTTTCTTTCATTGTTGGGTTTTTAATCAGGATGCATGGACCAAGCTTACTTGCTTGGTGAGTGACCCAGCTGGATCTCTGCAGTGGAGATAGGTATTTCATGTCACTGACACCCTCGTGATTTCCCAACTCCCTGCGTCCAGGCTTTCCTAAAGCATATTCATGGCTTCTGAGATGACAGAAGATGACAGAGATGAGAGAGGCTTTCCAGCACTCCCTCATAGCTTGCTGACCTCATCCTGACTGTCTTGTGTGCTCTCCCTGCAGTAAGGTGTGCCATCTCCCTCCCCTGTGCTCCCCAGCCTCTTGCTCACCTCCCTTGGCTGTTTGAGTTCTGCTGCCAGAGGACCTCACTGGGTACGTTCGTTCCACAGGTATTTGCATTCATGAAGCCCCTGCATCTAATACTATACAAAATACTTTCTAATCCTTAAACATTAGTTTTTTCTTTTAAGTTCTATACTGAAATATATTTCCATACCTATAACTTCCTTGTATCCCTTTCCTAGTTGCTGACTAATACCTCAGAACCCACTCCCTTTTGGGGAATGAGTAGATAATAGATTCTATTATAAGATCTATTATTTTATTTTAGATATTTTCTTTACTGTTCCTTGAAAGCTGTCACTTTGAAAATCATCAATCCTTACAATTAATAATTATTGAAAAATAAATTCATTAGAACAGTTTTCACCAAGAACGATGATTTTAAAGTTTACAACCCAAGGAAACATGACTAGTAGGTTGTTAATTTACTAAAAGTTCTGATTTACCCTTAGCGCATTGCAGTCCTCTTGCTTGCAGCCCTTCCTCTATATGTGAAGTATTTCTTTTTCCATCTGAAGAGAGTTATTTGTCTGAATTGCCACCCTGGTGAAATTTTACACAATTTTTGAGAAGAACTGGACCGTGAAAGCACAGTTTGTCATCCATAAAGCATAGAAATGGCGTCACTCAGACACATTGCAAATGACGTTACACTTTGCTCTTTAAATTACCAAATTCAAGATACTAATAGAAGTCTGGTTTTGAACTTAACCTCACCAGTTGATCAATCCATTGGACTGTTCAGTGAAATTTAACCCCTATTACAAAACTAAAAGTTATCCCTGAAAGAACCAGAAAACTCACCCTGATATAACTGGAATACAGTCCTGACTGTGAGGGTCATCAGAGCCCCCAGCCTTCAGCAGTTGTCTGCTAAGAACAGTGTGCACGCATGGACCAGCATCCCAGTAACCAGGCCTAGGGGCGACACAGCCCGGAGTTAAGAGTCAGTGTTACAGTGACTTCTTGGAAGGTTTCCCGGCATGAAACGACTCTAATCGTACTCAACGGTCTTCTCTTTCTTTAGAACCTGTACAAGAGGATGCTAGATATTTTCTGTGGCCTATCTGGAAAAGTATGGATTGGTAGCATAAGAAAGATAAGATGGTGTAATAGAATAAAATTTCCCCTTTCCTAACTAGCATCTTACTCAAAGTTCCAAAGTGGATTATATATAATCCACATGATTATATAAGTGGTGTAGAAAAGTGTATGATGTTTAACTCTTTTAATTAGAATTCTACTTGATATTACATCCCATCCATTGAAAACATAAGCTTCCTAACTTTTGTGTTCCTTTTTATAGGAAATAAAATCTGTTGATGATTTTTTTAATTCAAAAAATCTGTTAAATTTCCATCAATTTCTAATTTGTTGTGGATTCCTTAACTGAGAAATACAGTTCATCAAGGTCTGTTCTACTCCCTGATAGCAATTGATAAAGCATCCATGCACAAAGTGTCAAAATGGTTAATATTTATTGATTCTTATGGTGCTACAGCCAATGTAGTATTGCCATCAAAGATGTAATGCCACAAGCAATAGAATTTGTAAAATTGCAGGATACACACCAGATTTTATTGTAACCTATGCCAGTATTCTAGATGTTAAAAATGACAGATGTTTAACTAAATACAAAAGACTGAATGTGTAACTATTCTGAACTTGTGACTTGAATTTAATATTCTAATGTGAAACACAAGAACAGCACTTAAAAGCTAAAAATTAATCCTTGCTTTGGCAACAGCAGTCACAGTTAGCCTTTGTTTCCCTTAACTATATGCTATTGTTCTGAAAGATGACCAGGCAAGTGATAGCTAAAATTATGAGCAATAAAGGCTTGCTTCTGGAACAAAAAAAAAGTATATAATTAGCAAGGAAGGGTGAGAGTCTGTGTTTAATTATAAAGAGTTTTGAAGAAACCGTTTTGAGTGTCACACCAATGTTCATATGTATGCAAGGAAAAAAATCCCAGTGCCTAGAAACTTGAATTCCTTGTCTGTTTTTAGGTTGCAGGTAAAAAATTATGAGTACACACTGTTTGTCTCCACCTGTGTTTCCTGACATAAACATAAACTTTGTTTTACACCTAACAGCCAGCAGCACAGTGCCCTTTCTGTGCATTTGTTCTCTTGAGTATATTTATAATCTGCATTACTCAGTTGGCCATTTACAGCATCTAGCAATTGACAGGTGATGTAACAATTTATTAATTCCTTTTTTTAACCTAGAGTACATTGAAACCTGTTTCCTTGCCTTTAAATTAACAGTTGAAGTGTGGATTCAGTTAAACTACTCCACCTGTATTTGGGATTTGATGAAAAGTCTCATACTTAAAACACACACTTGCACAACCTCAACCAGCAGACTAGACCACAGTGTTTCCTATGAACATGCTTTGAGATCATCTGTTATCTGCATCCGCCCCGCCCACCCCCTTGTACTGGGGGCTGAGCCCAGGGATGCTTTCCACTGAGCAGTCCTCCGGGCCTCCTGAGTCCCTGGGTCATGGATGTGCACCACCTTGACCTGCTGCAGCCCGTTTTTCAGTTGATGTTTACTCCAGCAATCTGTGCTGACATTCTGGTTTTGTTCCTCCCTCTCAGACAGCTTACCCATGTTACTGTGCTTATTAGAGAAAAGAAAGAGTTTTGTTCCTTGAAAGGGAAGTGTGCATTGCCTAGAAAACTACTCTCACACCTGCCTTTTTAACAAATGGCACTAAAATTCTAAAGTTGAAAAACAAAAACTTTAAAGGCTTAGAGAAAATGATCTATGAAATAAACCATATTCTAAAAGCTAAATATTTTTATAAAGATTTAAATATTCTAAATATTTTTGTAAAGATTTCATTTTCCTTGAGTTTTTTTTATAATGTTAAAATTTTCTTCATAAATATTGGTGTCAAATAAGTCCAGTTCTTTCTGTGGTTCTGTTTTCTTCATTTTAAATCATTCTGTCATTCACTGTATTCTGTTCTCTCTTCCTAAGTAGGCAAGGTCTCATACTAATCATATGGTGATCAATGTAGTTTTTCTGCAGAACGTTCCACACACTCCATCTCATGGAGTTTTTCACATCAGTGCAGTTTGGTTTTGCAGCATCATAACCTCAAGACTACCTCCCCGACTTCTCTGCTGCCCTCCCCTAAACCTGTGGGTGACAGCTAAGTGATAGGCTTCCCCAACACTCCCTTTCACTTATAAAACTAAATGCTCTGCCATGGCCGCACACTGGCGTCTGTGAAACCCTCACCTCCGAATTAGTCTTCACCCAAGGTAGTGGCTGATATGTGAAGAAGGCTTTTTGCAATCATTAATTAATTTATCATAGACTTTGGTATCTAGAAATGCACAGCAGAGAATCAGTTACGTTCATATGCAAGAAAAAATTTTGTAAAGTGAACTAAAATAGAGAATAAAGAACAATTTTGAACCATTTATTCTGATTTACAGAATGATTTTGAGTTTTGTGAAGTGCAATATGATTGAATGTGGAATTTTCAGATTCCTGAAAACAAGATTTTCTGTTAGAATGAGGGAGATTATGATGCTTAACTTAAGTGTTAAATGAAACCCCTAACAATCACTCAACAGTACCTGCAAAGCATCCTCTTTTGTGCATGTTTGGTTTAATTTTTAATGATCAAATTCGCCCTTTTAAAAGATGTACTTTTTTTGTGAGTTTTAAGAACCTGTGAACCACAGAGAGAAAATATTTTAGCTGCATTTTAAATTGTTTCATTAACTTATTTTGCATATACTTCAATTTTAAAAATTAAATGTATATTCTAAAAATAATCGAAAAACATTAATGCATATTTGTTTTTTGTTTTCTTTTGTTTTCCTTTCTGAAAACAGATCATGATTTTAATGATTTGATTTGCACTAAAAATTAAGTACAAGATACAAATTGTAAATGTGACAGATAAGAAACAGCCTTCTTTAAGTAAAAATAACAATCACAACAAAATATATTTGGAAATAATGACTAAAATGATGTGACAGTTTATAAGCTTAGTCTTTGAAAAACTAATCTGTGTTGCTGCCTTTGAGAATAAGACTTTTTAAAGCACATTTAATGAGTTCTTTTTAAATGAGTTTAAAAATATGAAGTGATAGTCTGTGGGATAATACTAATTCTCAAATATGGCTTCTTATCAAAAAAAGTTTTTGTTTTAGTATTTGAAGTGAGTCAGTTATCTCCATGGCTTATCTTGTCCATGGACTAGTAGAAGCAGCTGGTCACTGGAGGACCCTCCAGGTGACCTTCTCCTGTCCTACCCCTTTGTACCAGACCATGCCGAAAACGTTCAGTTAACCAGGGAAGTGCCTTGTTTTCTCCTGCATTTATTTGTGTCATCTTGGAAAGGGGGCAGAAGCCATTTTGTGACTTTTTGAGACAGGTTGCTTTCTTCTTAGAAGTTTGCTCCCTCTGCCCTGATGAATAGTGTTACCTAATTTTAGCTAAAGATGTTACTGGCTTCATGTGACCTGGGAGAATTTAAAATATTGTTAAGTAAAAAGACCCAAGTTCCTAAGGAATTTCAAAGTATCATTCTTGCTAGTGCTAAATTTGGCAAGGTGTATAAAAAACTCTTCATTGGGGGTTGGTGATGTGACATCATGTAAGTTAATATTTCAAGTGACCTAAGCTCACGTCAGACTGCAGCACTGAAATGCACCTTCAGAATCACACTGAGTGCCTACCAGAGTAGGAAACAGTAGCCTCCCTGCTCTCTCAGAGGAAGAAGCTTCACCTTCAGACTGGTGGACCAGGAACTGCCTTCCCGGCTGGGTCCCAGGATCAGCAGCAGGCCCGCCTCCACCTTATAAGGTGAGGCAAGCAGGCAGCACCACATTCACATGGCCATCTCCTTTCCCTGAAAGCGAAGCCCTGATCACGCACAGCTCTCGCCTCCCTCTGTCAGATAGCAGACTCTTCTCCCATGTTGCTTGTTTCTACTTCCTTTTTTCTCCAGTTTTTCTTTTCTTTTTTCTTTTCTCCCTCCATCTTTTTATTGATTTTGACACAAGAACACAAAATGTGTTATAAATTCACACCCACAAAACTGAGGGTCAAATAGAGAATGACTTTAGGGGAGAAATATTAAAGGCAGAACCAACAACAGAACCAAGCACAGGTCTGGTCTTCAGCAGACTTCGAGCTCTGTTAATCACCATCTTAAAGAGGCTCATACTCCTTTCTGCCTGCTTCTCCTGCTAGCTTATGTTGCTTTGCCTGTGTGCACTTTTCTCATAATCCTTGCCCACTAATTTTCTCTAATGGCAGCTTTTGCTCAATGACTGCTTTTTCTGTTTTTCATTTTACTTGCTGTGGGAATATTATCCCTTCCTGTTGTTCTCTGTAACTGGCTGCTCATTAGCACATTCAGCTGCACAGAGTTGCCATTGCTCAGACTGCACAGCTTATTTATGAAGCAACATGTTCCAGATTGCTGGTTTTCACCTCATTTTCCTGTTTTCTTCTCTCTTATATAAAACTTTG
Organism: Sciurus vulgaris; assembly: GCF_902686455.1. NCBI lineage: Eukaryota > Metazoa > Chordata > Mammalia > Rodentia > Sciuridae > Sciurus > Sciurus vulgaris. The sequence continues at coordinate 96,669,642 of NC_136474.1, forward strand.
TGTCCAGAGACAGCACTTTGGAAGATTCAGTTCTGTCAAAATTATTTGTCTACTATTGACTTCCAACATAGTAAACATTGAGTTCCCAAAAATACCAAGTTAGTTTATCACTTTAACATGTCATTCTGAGATGTTTTATTTATATTTTTGAAAATTGTATTTCACGGCTGGGGAGATAGCTCAGTTGGTAGAGTGCTTGCTTTGCAAGCACAAGGCCCTGGGTTCAATCCCTAGCACTGAAAAAATATATATATATATTTTATAAGAAAATAATTTACCCTCATCCACACATTATCAACCCTAAGCAAGGTTCAGGGTTCCCTTTTGGGGTGGTGGGGAGACAAATGAATCATCAAGGTTTAACATAAACACACTGATGCCTGTAAATTTCTAGGTGTTTTAGACTTGTGTGAGAAGGCCATGTAAAAATGCAGATAACTAATTAGAAATCAGAGGGGGGAAAAACCCCAGAATATCTGGCCTTAAAATCAGATGCAAATCAGAGTCAAAAGTCAAATAAGACATACAGAAGAAATGTTATAACTTTTAAGGTGTTTCATGTAAAGATTTCATTCCATTATGCAAGCTAGAAAGTACACTAGCATAGAAAAAAAAAGGAAGTAAACTCAGGAAGCAACTTGTCAACAAAGCAAGTGAATCTGCAGTAAGCCAATGTGTTGGTTTTTTAAAACAAAAGAACTAGGAGAAAACTGTCAATGAAATTATGTGACTAATAAGCAGGTAAGAAATTTTGGAGTACTGCAGGAACAGCATTTGTGATATTTGCAGTAGATAGTTTTCTGTCAGGTACACACACATTTGAAATCAAATTCATAATATGAATCATTAGATACTTGTAAATAGCACAGGCATGTTTGTAAGTAAAAAAAAAGTTCATTGAAAATAAATTTTGAGAGGAAAGAAGCCCACTTGACTAGGAATGGTGGATCTGAAATTTACTCCTACTCTTCCAAGTCGGGTTCGAGTATGCCTCTTACCCTCTTTGTGCTTCTGTTTCCCTGGATATAAACATTTACTAACATTTAGTAAATGCACTTTTTGGTTCTTCCCTATGACGTACTATAATTCTGTGAAATTACACTACTGGGTTATAGCCCTGGTCTCCTGCTAGCTTCTTTGAAGATTTTCATCTGTTCATCTCTTTTGATATTTACGAAAAAAGCAAAATCCCTGCTACCAGTTTATCTGTACTTTTCTAAAAGTTTGTATTAAATTTTTAGAGACTCAGAGACCTTGGGGAGGGTTTGTGGACTCCTAGGTTAAGAAGACCTGATACCCACAAGTAAAGAACAAATTCTGAGTCCTCAACTGGTATTTTTTATGAGGGATTATGAACATTTCCATGAGTAAGCATTGACATTCCCTGCTGCGGAAAAGAGCACATGACTGCTGCCATTCCCCAGTGTCCTGGACAACTGTTTGTACCTCTCTGAAATAGGTTTACCCAAGGCATATGCTCCAGGAGCACAACCCTGTAATCAGACTAGTATGTTTGGCATGGCCAATTCCCTTTGGAATTCAAGTCAGAGGATTGAAAAGTTATAGGGACAGAATACACACACACACACGCACACACACACACACACACACACTAGGTTTTTTTTTTTTTTTTTTAACTCACTACTCATTACACTCAGTCTGATGACTTCAGATGACTCTCTTGGCTTATGTTGGCATCCCAGTAGCAGTAATAAGAGTGTTTGAGGCCAGACATGAATGGGGTTAGAAGCACTGAGTAGCCAAGAGACACCAGCCACAGTCTCCTGAATGCCAGGCCACACAGAGACTGAGGAAAAGGTACCCTGTATCCTCTTAAGGATGCTGTGGTACCTAAGAAGTCCACATGGATTATGTTCTTGCAGATCTACAGTCCATGTCCTTCCAACCTCCTACTGCTAACCTGTGGACACATCTGATATGACTGCTTGGAAACAATTCAACTGTTATTTCCTTGATTCTACCTACTATGCTTCATATTTAAATATTCTAAAATAGTGAGCAGGATGGAAAACTCTGTATGGTCTCAGTGGGCCTTTATTGAACAGTGGCTGTTATTTTCATTATTTCTGCTCTACCTTTGAGATGGATGCCATCTTGAAATATAACAGAACTCATTCAAAAGTCTCACTTACCAAGAATTGAAGACCTGCGCTATAGAAGGGCCAAGGCAGAAGGGAAGGCTGTTTGGGTGCTGGCTTCCTCTTGACAAGGAAGCAGCGGGTTTTGAGCCCCTTCCTAAGACCATTCTACCTTTACAGATTCCTGGAGGTTCTGTTTGCTGAGTTTAGTCTTTCATCATATTGTTATGATAACACTGGCTTGTTTGTTCATGAGAGCTACTTGGGGACATTTGACACCTCTCTCCTTTGCTGTGCAAGGAGCTTTGGCATTAGCTCTCTGGAAACCCAGGTGGTCTCCCATCTCCTTGCTAATGGGAGTACTCTGAACACATGCTTCGTACTCTCTCACCTGACTATCCAGGGTTTTCATACTTTCAACAGGATATGGTTTCTTAACGAGGCTTATAGAAGCATTAGAAACTTCTTTAATGATATGTTTTGACCTTTCGCTATTACCTTTACTGGGACTGAATTGATTGTCTATACTGAAAATTTGCTACGATGATTCCAATTTTAATAATTTCATAGCAGCTTTTCCCCCTTTTCTTGATTCTAGAATGGTGCATGTTAAGAATCATAATGGGGAATTAAGAATCTTAATTCCCTTCAAGTAATGAAGCAGTACACAAGAGTCTTAAGTAACCTCTGTGTTAGGATCAGAGCAACTGTGATTCCCAGATGTCTCTAAGCATTCAAATTTGCCCCACTTCACCTTTTTCTATATGGGAACATTTTAAATAGAGCGAAGTGGGAAAGGTTCACTGCACGAGCTACTTATGGACAGTGGAAATCTCTACAAGGCAGCAAGAGTGAAGGAACTGTGGATGCTCCCTCTACTCTTGGACTTTTTTTTTTTTTTTTTTTTTTTTGATTCATTACACACAAATAGGGTACAACTTTTCATTTCTCTGGTTGTACACGAAGTAGAGTCACACTGTTTAATCATACATGTACACAGGGTAATGATGTTTGTCTCATTCTGTTTCCTTCCCCCTACCCCCTCCCCTCCACTCCCCTCATTTCCCTCTGCACAATCCATCCTTCCTCCATTCTTCCCTACCCCCTTCCTTGCCCTCCACCATTATGTATCATCATCCACTTATCAGACAAAACATTCGGCCTTTGGTTCTTTGAGATTGACTTATCTCACTTAGCATGATATTCTCCAACTACATCCATTACCTGCAAATGCCATAATTTTATTCTTCTCTATGGCTAAGTAATATCCCATTGTATGTATATACCACAGTTTCTTTATCCATTCACATATTGAAGGGCTTCTAGGTTGGTTCCACAATCTTGCTGTTGTGAATTGAGCTGCTCTAAACATTGATGTGGCTGCATCACTGTAATATGCTGACTTTAAGTCCTTTGGGTATAGACCAAGGAGTGGGATAGCTGGGTCAAAGGGTGGTTCCATTCCAAGTTTTCGGAGGAATCTCCACACTGCTTTCCAGAGTGACTGCACCAATTTGCAACTTCACCAGCAATGTATGAGTGTACCTTTTCCCCCACAACCTCAACAGCACCCATTGTTGCTGGTATTCTTGTTAATAACCATTCTAATTGGGGTGAGATGGAATCTTAGGGTAATTTTGATTTGTATTTCTCTTTTTACTAGAGATGTTGAACATTTTTTCATGTATCTGTTGATTGTAAATCTTCTGTGAAGTATCTGCCCAGTTCCTTAGCCCATTTATTAATTAGGTTATTTGTATTCTTGGTGTAGAGTTTTTTGAGTTCTTTATAAATTCTGGAGATTAGTGCTCTATCTGAAGTGCATGTGGAAAAGATTTTCCCCCAACCTGTAGGCTCTCTTTTCACTTTGTTTCCTTTGCTGAGAAAAAGCTTTTTAGTTTGAATCCATCCTGTATATTGATTCCTGCTTTTCTTTCTTGGCTGCGTGAGCTGCAGTTAGCACCACGCGGGGATCTTCTCCTGAGTGCCTGGCGCTGTGCTGGGGGAGCCCGGCATTGGCAGCCCCTGCTTGCTCCTCTGTCTTCTGGTGAGTGCACATCGCCGCAGGTCAGTGCGTCGATATTTCTTCCTGGATCATCGTCATAGTTGCCCCACAGTTATTTAACTACCAGAAAAACCTTGAACCTTGGCATTTACTCAACATAGTTTCTTTTTTATTTTCTCTGTTGAGCTGATTCATATTAGCAGATTTATTTCATCTTCATTATTAACTACCTTTGTTTATATGGAGAATTTAATCAGTTTATTGTTAGTTTTTTATTTATTTTCATAGTATTTTTTTCATTTTCAGAGATAAGCTCATTTCCTAAATAAAAGTAAACTAAAATAATTTCTAATAGTGTTATTTAGTAATTATTAATGGAAACACTGAAGATAATTTAGAAATAAAGCAAATTATAGAGTAGGATCTGACATAAAATACAATGCAGCACAGCACTATAGTGTTGGGAAACTCCCGTCATACTTAGGAGAACACACAAGTCACGTTCGGATGCGCGGCAGTGGTCCTGGTGCAACTCCATGAAGGAGCTCTAGGATGCGCAGTGGTGTTGTAAGTAGTTTCCCACTTCTTAAAAGTGGCACCCCTGTCCCTCTTCCTAATGAGAAGGCAGTTATGTAACACAGGCCTGGCAGGTGGGGAAGAAGGAAGCACCTGATTGTCTCAAAGCATTGGCTAGCTCATTAAAAATGAAAGGACAAGGTGACTTGGCAGCCATTTCCTCGAGTTTGACCTTCTGGTAGTAACACATCTCACAGGTGGGTGCCCCAGGCCCTGTGCTCTGTGCCCAGCCTGTCCCTCTCTCTCACCCTGACTGAAGGCTCAGAAGCTACCTATCCTGGTTCACAGGCAAAGAGAGCTTAAACTCAGGACTGGCCCAGGGTAACACACACACTGATTTGCCAGGCATTCATGGAGTGCTCTCTGGGTAGCAGCCACTGTTCTGGACTTTGGAGACAGAGTCTGCCCCTCAGGAGGAATATAGATAATAAGCAAATAAAGGAGTCGATGCCATGTTGGCATGAGAGGCAAAAGGGGAAACAGAAGAATGAAGTGGACTGGAGGCAGAGGGAGTTGGGAGGAGTTGGAACTGCTGTGCATCCAGGACTGGGAAAAACGTAAGAAAATGATGGGGGAAAAAATAAAAAGTTTTATTGAGACATAGTTAACACAACAAACTGCACATATTTAAAGTATACAGTGTGATGTGTTTTGGCATAAAATATAAACCCTTGACACCATCACCATGATCAAAATAATGAACATAATCCACCGCCCCAGAGTTGTCAGGAAATGACTTCTCAGCAGGACTTCACATCAGCCGTGTTGGAAGAGAGCACTGCAGGCCGGAACAGCTGGTGGACCCCCAGGATGGGCGGGCAGCTGGAGGGCTTCTGGCACACTGTGGGAGGCAAGAGGAATGGGACGGATTGGCAGGCTGGGCCTTGGAGGCAGCAGGGAGGCAGGTGAGGAGGAGCTGCAGGTGGTGGAGAGAGCTCTAGGAAAGCTCTGGGACATTCCTAAGAACCCAGGTAATGCATCTCCACAGCAGAGATTTTTCTTCTGACTCCAATGCAAAGACAGTTGGGTGGTGAACAAGAGAGGAGCCTGTCAACACAGGCTGATTTGTTGTTTGAGAAAGTCATGTGACTTCTGTGTAGAAAGTGCTGCAGGGGACAAGATGGCCTTAGCAGCAGTGAGATGCAGTGAGATGGGATCAGAATGGGGACCCATGCCAGATGGTCTGACTCCTCAGCCTGCATTCTCACCTGTTTTGCATGCTTCTCAGAGTTGTGGAGTAGGTGGGATTTCGTGTGAGGCTTCCAGGTCTGCAGACCTCTCTCCCAACACCTCAGCAGCACATTCTCTACCTGTGCATGCCTAGCAGACTCCACCTGACACTGCGTTATGCTTTCCTAACTCAGAAAGCTCTGATTTAAGAGAGTTTGTCTTTGGGTTGAGTCAAAATGTTCTTCTTTACCATGTCCCTTTTTCCTAGTTTTTGTCCTCTGAAGTTCCACAGGAGAGCTCTAACTCCTTTCTTCAAGTGGCCAGCATTTTCAGTTCACCTGGAAAAAAAAATGCTGCTTTTCTAGAATATAAACTTAAATGCAATAAAAAATAAATAAAAGAAGAATTCTTAGCATTGAGTTTAATACAGTCATAGATGTTCATTGACTATCAAATTGAAAAACTAGGGTGCGAGGGTACCCTCCTGTCTGTGCCAGTGTCCCCACTTCTTGTTTCTTGTCACTTCTGGTCCTTCACCATCCTGCTAAGTGTTCCTTATGGCATCCTTCAGCTTTTGTTGTTGATCTTAATGTGGGGACCAACCAGACCCAGGTGAGAATGTGCCCCAGGAGGAACAGCAGAGACCCTGCTCTTAGCATCGCCTGTTCATAAGTGATGAGAAGGTTTTTGGCAGCTGTTTCATTTGCTTGTTTACGTGTAGCTTCTTAAACTCAGATCTCTTCAGCCTTCTTCCCAAAACTATTTTTAAAATAAAAGGACTGCATTTTTCTCATTTCATTTAGGCTTAGGGTTACATTAGTTCTTTGGCCATTTTTCATTCTAATTTAGAGACACAGTGTACATACCATGAGCATACTTGCCATGTCCTAAGACAGTGTGTCCCAGTGAGCATTCTGGTATCAGCTATGGCTGATGCAGGGGTGAAGTCTGGTCATGGTGGTACCATGGGGACACAGAAAAGCAGCTACTTTAGTCGGGGTTGGGTTAGTGGAGTTTTGTGCTCTGATTGGGAGGCAGGAAGGAATGTGTTGGAGAATGGGGAAGGGTAGGCAGGAGGAAGGTTCTGTCCCTATCTAGCATTCCAAGGCAGGACGGCTGTGGAGATGGCCTTATCTGGGTTCTCAGGAATGTCCCCGGGCTACACTCCTTGAAGTGTGAACTCATTGATAACCAAGGGTGAGCAAATAATGTCAAAACCAATAAATTTGAAGAGATGGTTACGTAATATGTTGCTCTTCTAAATTGGAGTACTCATGTTGACAGTCGGCACATTTTCTTACAGAAAAGCTACCTGTGAAGCAAGTCATGATCGGAGTGTTGCGTTACTGTGTTTAAAGCCAGAATAGAGTGATGGAGTTGAACTTCAGAATCGATCCGTGGCCGTGCCATCCTGTGGCACTGTGGAACTGGAAGTCTCTCCAGGATCCTCTTGCTGCAAGGGGATTGAAAACTGTAGTTCTGGGGTTATCCTTGATTGACGCCCTCTTCCTGTGACCACCACAGTTCTGTGCCATGCCACAATTTTTTCACATCAGCACCACTAGGCCGTTGCTCTTGGCCCCCATTTTAGTGACTCAGCCCCAATACTGGTCTTCCCGGGCAGGGCTTTAACCTGGGGCCAATGGATTTATCCAGCGTGTTCATTACGTTGTTTCTTTGGAGTGACTCACTGCCTTCCCACTCTATCTTTCTAATAGAGTATTCTGGACGAGAGACTGAGTTTTGACATTGTTCTGAGTAATAAACAGGAGAGGGCTACAATCTGTTATTCTTAATAGATTAGGAACTTGCAAATGTCAGTTTGTATAAACATAAAGGTATTTATGTAGTAAGTATCTAATTAGTGGATTCCCTGGATGTCTGCTGACAGTTGCTATTTTACCCACAGGATAATTTGAAGATCGGTTTTATATAAGGTAGGAAGGTACAGCACCACACTGGAAGCGTTGTTACCAGTAGGGTGGGTATTCTAAACTCTCTGAACCTCAGTTTTCTTTTCCATGGAGATCATGATAGCATATATCTTCAAGGTTTGGTGAAGTCATACCTGTCCAGCTCTATTTCTAGCACATCCTAAATATTTACTTCTGATAAGAGAACTTTGAGAGGAAAATGACTATTCATTGTTTTATAAGAGTTTAGAATACTCTTTCCATCTTTTTCTCCCCTAGCCTGTGGCAAAAGGGACACATCTTTCAAAACAGGCTCCAGCATTGTGTGTTTTTCAAACCTTCCATGAACCTCCCAAATAGTACTGTCAGCGTCTCCCTGTTTTCGAGAACCATCCTTCATGTTTCACTTAATTGTAAAACTACATGAATATCTGCCTCTACTCAGTAGACTGAGAGTCCTCTTGAGTACTCTGTTCATCCGTGTATTTAAGGCCCTCATGACATGTGAGAGGCTGGTGTAAGAGCTCACCTTGCAGCCACAGGAAAGATCAGCACTGTGGGATGAGGGAGGGGTTGTCATTGTTTATCCAGCATGGGTGCCTGTGGGGCAGGAAAGTCCAACAAAAAGGAACGCATAGTAAGCAAATGAGTGGATGATAACAGTAGGTGTTCTGAAAGCTGGAGACAGGTGTGTAGCATGACCAGAGAGGTGTCTTTGAGTTGATTCTCAGCCTCTCTGAAGGAGGCAGCATCTAAGCCACATTGGACCTGACAAGGAGGCAACAATGCAGAGACCTCGCACAGAAGCTCTCTAGGCCATGGGATGAGCCCCCAGTTTCAGACATAAGCAGGGTTGGCCTCTTTGATTAATCTGTGCATCCCTGATGCCTTGCTAAAAGCTTCAAACACTACCCAAAAGGACTGAGTGAATAGAACAACAGCTAGCCAGAAGATTTTGGCATGTGGATGGTAGAGCCTGAAATCCAAGACTCTAGCTTAGGTGTGTGGGTCCTCATTCTCTTGAATGGAGAGTAACGTGGTGTGAAACCTCAGGGAGGAGGTGACCCCATCTGCACAGTAAGCCTCTTTCAGTGACTGCTGGGTTGAATTTTCCAGCAGTGAAAATCCAGGGGCCAACCACGATCCTGGCACACTTTAGATGTGTTGTAGGTGTCTCCCATGGGAATGATCGAACACAGGCCCCTAGATAACTAACACCTCACCTTGTCTTGCACCATTAACCTCAGCCATCTTGAACCACTGGAGTACACCAAATAACACCATGCTCACTCCTGAACACCTCCCTTCTCAGGCCCAGGCATTTGCACATGTCCCTCCCCCACCACCAGGAAGCTGAGCCTACCTGATCCCAAGGCCAGTCTGGAGCTCTTCTCAGTTTCTGCTGTGCTTGTATTTGCCCACTTCAGCACTTAGCCTCTGTTGAAATTGCCCATTTAGGTGTTCCAGCTCCCCTGTGGTAAACTCTTTGAGGGCCAGCTGCTTGGTGGAGGTGTTTGTTGAATGAATTAAGAAGTTAGGGCATGAATTGCACAAGTGCTTGTATTCCAGGCTGGAAATCTGCCGATCACAGACTACCTGTTATGACAGGTGCTGGTCACTGTTCGTGAAACAGGGCTCACCTTCCCTCAGAGTGCAGTCTGCATTCTTGTAGATACTGTCCATGGGCAGAGACCTCTCCACTCTCTTCATAGAATTCAACCATCCTTTCTTTAACTTCATTTTTTTCTTTCAGCTCCATAGATAGACCTTTTTCCTTTTTCCACCTGAATAGAGGATTTCCACACATTGCAAGAAACCACTGGGAGATGCTTTGCTTTAGAATATCAAGTTCATTGAGAGTAATACTGAAATAGGGAATGATTCAGTTTGCAAAACTGCATCACTTTCCAGCATTTTAGAATACTGATATGCAAACAGTAGTTCACTACACTCTTGGTTTTTCGATCTCTTTGTAACAAAAGTAGAAGTGACAGCCATTCCCATGTGGTCATTCACTTGGACTAGGAAAGCACTTTGCTGGTTGACATGGCCCATCACATCTGCACTCACTTGGTGGGATTCTCTGGGTCTGCTCAACAACACTTACTCAGATTCCTATATCCTCAATCTTAATCTGGCACTACTGCATATCCTTTTTTGAGATCCCACCTAGATAATCTCTTGCCTTACATTTTATCATCTTTCCAAGTATTCTGCTGCTCTATTTTTTCAATCAGGTGTGGGTTTGTTTTGTTTGCATGTTTTTTGTGTTTGGGTTTTTTTGTTTTAATTTTGTTTTATTATACTTTGCTTTGCTTGCTCCTCATACTGACATTGCTCAAGTTGTCTAGCAGTGGGAACAGGGGCTCTGAGGGGCAGGCCAGGGGCATCAGCATGCTTCTTAGTGTGTCTGCATGTGGTTGTTTTAGGTATTATTGTACACTTACGGGCCCCATCGCAGTAGGCCCACATTCAGTTCACCAGTTGGAGATTTAGAAACCTCACTTGCATTTAAGTCCTTTAGCTTCCCTTTTGAATTTCATTGATTTCAATATGACTTTGTTTCATTCACCAAAACTCAGGAGAGGGACAGTTGCAACCATGTTTCTGCTCTGTAGTTCCTTTTCCTTTCCAGTGATATAAGATTCTTTGTTTTCTCACTTCCTTTCTGTTCTAAGAACTTCCGTTAGCAAAAAATTTATAGGTCTGCTAGCAATAACCTTTTTATATTAAGAACATTTTTATTTCCTCTTCATTCCTGAAACATGGTTTCTCCAGAGAGAAAATTCACAGCTGACAGTTCTTTTGTTGCAGCAGGAGAGATAAACCCCAGCCTCTCCTTCCAGTCTTCATGGGTTCAGGTGAGAAATCAGCTTTGGTTTGAACTGGTGTTCCCAGGCGAGAAATGTATCATTCCTTTCTGGCTGGTCTTAAGGTTTTTCTTTGTCCTTAATTTTCCAAAATTTAATTATGCTGTGTCTTCACATGTATTTCTTGAGTTTTCCCCTTCCGGGCTCACTCATCTTGATCTATAGAGACCTTTCATCAAACTGGGGACATTTGTAGCCTTTATTTCTGCAGATGCTTTTGCAGTCCCTCTTTCTTCCCTCTTTCTGGTACTCCAGTGATGTGATAGTGAGGCTGCTATGGTTGTCCCATTGGTCCCTCAGGCTGTCTTCATGGTTGTCCAGCCTACTTTTTCTCTGTCTTCCAATTTATTCTTTCCCCAAGTTTGCTCGTGGAATCTTCTGTCATTGACACCCTATTATTGAGCGCAGCCAGTGAATTTTGTATTTTTTTATTGTAGTTTTCAAGGCTTTAATTACCATTTGCTTCTTTTTTGTAACTCTGTTTACTGAGATTGACGTAATTTTTCATTTCTTTCAAGAGAACTTATAACATGATGAAAGCATTTTTATGATCCTTAATTTAAAATGCTTGTCAGATCATTCCATTCTGATTCATGTTGATCTACTATCCGACAGTTGTCTTTTCTTATTCCCATTGTGATTTTCTTGGCTGGTCGTATGATAGGTGATTTTATGACTTTTTGTATTAGTGTATCATAGTTATACATAATAGACTTATTTTGACATATTCATAAGTGCATATAACCTCATCTGCTTCATTTCAACCCCCGGTCCTTCTCTTTCCTCTCCCCACCTCCCTCACTCAATGGTGATTTTTAATGGTATGCAGGACATTTTGTCTACAAAATGGACTCTAAGTCTCCCTTTGATTTTCATGGAGATCCCCCCAACTTTTTTTCCTTTTTCCTCTCTAACTTCCACACATGAGAGAAAACATGTGAACCCTGATCTTCGGAGTTTGACTTATTTTTGCTTAACCTAATTGTTTCATCCATTTTCTTGCAAATGACAATTTCATTCTTATTTATGACTGAATAAAACTCCATTGTATATATATGCCACACTTTCTTTATCCATTCATCCATTTGTGAACATTTAGGTTGGTTCCATAGTTTGGCTGTTGTGAATTACTCTGCTATAAACACGTGTATGCCTGTATCACTATAGTATGATAACTAATTCTTTAGCATAAATATCAAGGAGTGAAATAGCTGGATCATATGGTAGTTCTATGCCTAATCTTTTGAGGAACCTTTGTATTGATTTCCATAGTGGTTGTACTAATTTATAAATCCCACTGACAGTATGAAGGTTTTCCTTTTTCTCTGTACCCTCTGCAACATTTATTATTGTTTGTATTCTTGATGACTACCAATCTGACTGGTTTGAGATGAAATTTCAGTATAGTTTTGATTTGTGTTTCCCTAGTTGATAATGATGTTGAACATTTTTTCATGTAGTTCCAGTCATCTGATCCTTGACAAAGGTTTGAAAAACATATACTGGAGAAAAGACCACCTTTTTAACAAACAGTGCTGGGAAAACTGGTTATCCACAAGTAGACAAATAAGACCAGACTGTTAAAATCTTCAGCAAAGCAAAGGAAACAGGAATGTGAAGAGAGAAATTTGAGGAAGTCTTCACTAGCTACTCTTGTTACAGAGGAACAATATCTAGAATATATAAAGAACTGAAAAAACATACCACCATAAAACACATAATCCAGTTAATAAATGGGTAAATGAATTAAACAGACACTTATCAAAAGAAGAATTACAGGTGGATCATATTTTTTGATCATCCTTGTGTTTTGGTTGGTATATTTGACCACTTAAAATTATTGTAATTATTGATATGTTTTGGCTTCAGTCTGCCATTTTATTTTTTGTTTCTATTTTTCATTTCTCTGTTTTCTATTTCCTACCTTCCTATGATTTTCTTGAGCATTTTTAAAATTTCAGTTTCGGTTTTGGAGTGTATTACCTTATATTCTTTTTTTAGTGATTCTTACAGGGATTATATCATATATACCTAACTTAACACATTCTGTTGATGTCAGTGTTTTATTGGTTTGAGTGAAGTATAGAAACTAACTCCATTTACTGTCCTTTTCCAGCCCTCATTGGTAATAAAACTAAGTACATGCATTAAGAACCACATTAGACAATGTTACATTTTTTACTTCAGGCGTCAAACATACTTTGAAGAACTCAAGAGAAAACTGTGACTTGTACACAATAAAAGCAGCCTTGGAATGATGGCCAGTTTCCTGGGTATTTTGTTGATATCCTTCACTGTTGGCTACTGGTACTTGGCCATATGCTGTTCCATGAGAGCATTTCTTCTAGAGGCAGCTGATCAGCTCAACGACTGAACATGATTCTGTACATCTCTAGTTTTGTAATATTTGCTAGATAATTCTGATATCCTAAAAGTAACAGAAGTAAAGGAAGTAAATATGATGTATTAGTTTGCTAGGGCTGCCCTAACACAGTTCCACAAAGTGAAGGGGTCTGATGACAGGAATGTATTCTCTCACAGTTCTAGAGACCAGAGGTCTTAGATCAAGATGTTGGGTTGGTTGGGCCACACTCCTCCTAGAGTCAGTACTCAAGGAACCATTCTGGGCCTCTCTGCCAGCTTCTGGTAGCCCTCGACTGTAGCACTGTGATTCTAGCCTTCATGAGACATTATTGTCTCATGTCAATATGTCATTATTGTCATTATGTGTCTCTGTCCACATTTTCCCTTTCACAGGCACCCCAGTCACATTGAATCAGGGGACCACCTCCTCCACTATAACCTCATTGTATTTGATTACATCCACAGAGGTTCTGTTTCCAAATAAGGTCACATGCTGAGGTGCCAGGAGTGAGAGCTTTCCATGAATTTTTAAGGGACATGCTTCATTCAGTTCATAACATATGGCAATTGGATTGATTTATCATAATTTAAATAAGTTCTCAGATATGAATTCTGGTAGCTGGTGTGAAAAAAACTTTGTAAACTCTAAGTAAATGTACAAATGTAAGGTGGGAATTAGATTTCCATACTTCAGATCCTGTGTATCCTATGAAGTGGCTGATTTGCCTTGGTCCTGTTTTAGTCACCTTTTCATTGCTGTGCCCAAAATACATGACAAGGACTTAGAAGAAGGAAAGTTTATTTAGGGCTCTTGGTATCAGAGGTCTCAGTTCATAGAAGGACAATATCATTGCTCTGGGCTCAAGGTGAGGCAGCACATCATGAGGGAGGAGCCCAGTGGAGAAAAGCAGCTCAGCCCATGGTCGGGACAGGAAGCAGAGATAAAGAAAGGAAGGGGCCACTCTTTATTTATGTGAAGTTTAGCCCTCCCAGGACATGCTGTCAGTTACCCACCTCCTCCAACTGCGTCCTTCCTTCCTTCAGTTTACCACCCTGTCAGTCCATTCACAGTAGGATGGGCTGATTAGATTGTAGGTCTCATGATATAATCATTTTGCCTCTGAACGTTCCCGCGTTAATGCAGGAGCTCTGTGGGGACACCTCACATCCAAACTGTAACAGTCCTGTTGTATCAACAGCTGACCACACAGTTATGCCCCTGTGACCTGCTGCCATGCAAATACCTGCCTTAAAGTTCTTTAGTCACTTCTTATAGCAAGCATCGGGATTTCAACCTTTAGTCTTAGAAATCTTGATACCCATATAAATCTTAAGGAATTAGATGAAAATGAGAGAGATCCTCAGTATAATGGCATTGTCATAGATTAACTCACTATCTGTTGATGGTGGTTCTAATGACAACTTACTTTTTTCCTAAGCACCAAATTATCCTTAGGCACTTTTGTCTAATTTTGTTAATCTTACTTACTTTGAAACTGACTGACTTTGAGGTGTTAGAATTTACTGAAGCTGTAGTTATACCTTTCAGTGACATTCACTAAAACTTACATAATGAAAACTACCAATAACAAAGTAGATCATTTCTTTTATTCTAAAAAATTTGTAATGCCCTACAAGTAATTTGTGGGTTAGGGCGTAGGGGATGCTAATCTAAGACTGATATGGTTCTTCCTACAATAATGGTTGTTTTTGATATTATCACCTCAGGTATAAGGTGAGTCATCATGGCCTTAATAATTTCCAAGGTGTATCCTATGAATGGCTAGAGTGAAATTGTGAACACTGCAGAAGGCTTTCTTCTGCTTGCTTACTAATTTGTTCTGTGTTTGGGAAGACAAGAATGAGAAACAGTTTTAAATGAAAACATTATTAAAATCTTAGATGATACTGATTGGCTGATTTTTATGCCCAGGGTGTAGACCTGCCAGCAGAGTCTGGGACTATGTCCATTAATACATACTTATCATATGTAGGATTTTGTCTTAATATGCTCAGTCCTTATTTATATAAAGTATAATCCTGAATCCATTTGAGTAATGTACATTTAGCATAAGCAGAGTGGTAGGCTGGCATATTAAAATGCATAGAGCTGACATCCTGGGCTTCTGCTGAAATATGCTTTTAATTGCAGCAGAATTATGGCTATATATTACCCACAGGAGTCTGATTGTAGCACAGCATTGGCTTATATAGCACTCTTTGCTCTATGAGAACTGTAAGCAGCCTGTGTGTGGTGGTCGAGCATTTAAATATTCTATGGTATGTACATCTGAATTGTTAGATAAAGTGTTATCTAAGCATATGTTTTTTTGTGGAAGATGCATCTTGTAGCCAAATAGCTTTGAAAAGAATTTGTCAGTGATAATGGTATTTACCAGTGATTGAAGGCCATTCATAAAAGTATGCATTAATAGAAGCTCTTTCTGTTTGAACTTTTGGAATAAAAAATAGCAGAAATAAAAGGAACATTCACTGACTGTACTTTTTGTTTACTTTTATAATTTTATTAAATTATAATTCACACTTTCCATAATAAATTTAGGGGAAAATAGTTCATAGATGCCACCATTTATCTGTACATTAAATCTGAATGTTAAAAAATAGGAGCCTAAAATGATCAACAGTAATGAGTAGACTAAGGAAACCTTGCTTTTCTCATTTCAGCCTGCAGAAGGAGGCCTTTGGGGTGTGACAGGGTGATAACAGACAGTGTCCATTTTCATGAGTAGCGCTGGGACAAGAAGCATTGCCTGATGCTAAAGCGTTTGGAGGTTGTGGGTGCAGTTTTCTTTCCTGCCATATTCTCTTGTGTTCAGTGCCCTCAAAGATAAACTTGAGGAGATGATGGGAAGGTTGCTTCTCATGGCGATTTATTGGCTCCCATGCAGCTACCTTAGGAGCTTTCTTTTTATTTATGTATTTTAATTAACAAATACATAAAATATTTCCTACGTAAGTGTATAGCATGTTCCTCGTCACGTCAGCATTGCTGCTTCTATGAAGGCAGATGCTGCTGAACGGTGTGTTCCAGTCCAGTTCCTATGCAAGTAGAGCCGCTTCGTTCTCACTCCAGACCGACTGACCCCAGTGTCACGAAGCCCTCTGACACTCAGGGCTGACCAGATTTTCCTCACCAGGGAATAGTGTGCTTGTTCTGCCACACTGGGATGATCTTTTCAGAGGGATGGGTTTGTGTGTCCCTTTGCCCCTGTTCCAAGTTCTTCTGTTCTGTGGTACTGAGAGTGACCATAGCGTTTGCTTACATTAAGTTCCTTCATTCTGCAGGGTGAGGATTCCTCTACAGATCCAGCCCTACATGTTGATTACAGAACCTGAGACCTGTAACTCAGTAGACGAGTGCCTTTTTACAAAGTCCAGATTTCCTGTGCTGTCAGTTAGGACAATCAGCACAAAGACCAAGAGCTTTCAGAACTAAATAAACAATGGGAAAAGTATTCAGAACTGCCAGTAACCCTTCACAGCCATTTTAACAGCCTTTGAATACAAGGCATCAGTTGTTGAAGGTGTATACACAGAATGAAATCTGACATTCTGTCTTGCCATGTTGTCTACCTCTGAGGTCTGCAGAGCTCTTGGGAGCACTACGTGGCACCCAAATGGTCCTGTTAGCACCGACAGCCACAACTGCACGTGTGTATGTCATGTGGGCTTCTGACATGGAGTATCACATTTTTTAAAGTTGGTGGATAAAATTAATTGGGAATTTTCCCCTGGCCTATGAAGGAAACATCTTCACTGACAAGTTCAAGCCCTTGAACTGTTCAGAAGAGGCTTAAATGCTAACAGTTAGGCTGCTGTGTTCCTAAGGAGCAGTGCAGGCTGGACAGGTAGAAAACAAAAAGACTGTGTTCTATGGCACAGAACTTTTAACCACTTATACAATTAATGTTTTGTTTAAAGTCCTGTGTTTATGGATTTTCAGTGTGACTTGTTTGCCTTTTGGTACATTTGATGGCTTTGCCAATGGTCTGGGTGATGCCTGCTGTTGCTCTTTATATGACTGTTTATATGTTTCAAAGCAAACAAGAAACATATGCGAGTTGCCATTAGACAACTTGAATCAGTCCAGGTCAGATTCAGCCAGCCTCTTCCCCTTATCTCAGCAGTGGACAGACCAGCCAAGCACAGAAAGGGTGTGCCTGACACACACTCCAGCTTGGTCAGATAGTCCTAGCACCTTCACGAGGACCCCTGAAGCGTGCAAGTTGCAAGCTCCTCCCTGTGTATTCTTATCCTGTGTTTCAGCAACTCTTGTTGGGTATCTCAAAGACATTTTCTCATAAGAGATGGCTCTTTTAAGCACTGTCCTGAATCCATATCTAAAGAGATATTAATAAAGAACCCAAGAAGGAGACAGTAAAGAGTGAGGTTGTTTGGTGGCCTGCTGTCCTTGCTTCAGCACTTGAGGGGCCAGTCGTCCTCCTTTATCCTAGGGGTCACATTCCAGTGGACACCTGGAACCATAGATGCTACCAAGCCCCATAAGATCTAACACCTTCTCCATCTTAACCATATCCTTCACAGTTTCCATGTCTGTTTCAGCTTAAAGTGTGACAGCAAACTAGCCCTAATCTTTTTTGTTCTTCACCATTTCACAATAGAAATTCATTCTTACCATTAGATCTTAGCAGCCTCAACATATGATTTTTTTTTTTCTTTACTTAAGTCAAAATTTTCACCCTTTTACTTTAAGGAAACACTTCATGGCTTCTCTTTGACCTATCCAAAATGCCAGCATTGCTAGTCTTGCACTTTGGGACCATTCTTAAGTAAAATAAGGATCACTTGAGCAGAAGAACTCACTGATAACCAAGTTGGCTATCAGGTGACCAGTGGACAGGCAGTGGAGATGGTGTGGGTTCATAGAACAAAGGAAAGATTCACAGAATGGTGTGACATGCTACTCAGAAGGGTATGCTACTTAAAACTTAAGAATTGTTTATTTCTGGAATTTTCCATTTAATATTTTTGGGCTTTCATTGACTGGAGAAGTCAAACAAAACCCTGAATGAGGAGAAATCACTGTACTCTCTTCTCCAGGTCCCCACAATCAAAACATGCTACTTTTGACATTTTTACCAGGCCTGTGATCCCTGTGGTGCAGGAGGCTAATGCAGGAGGACCTCAAGATCTGGGCCAGCCACAAAGTAAAAGAAAGGCTGGGGATGTAGCTTAGTGGCAAGAACTCCTCTGGGTTCAATCCCCAGCACCAGAAAACAGTTTGTACCAGTCTGACTAGGAGTAAATTACTATTTTAATTGCCGTTTTCTGATAACTACTCAATCTGAGACTCTTTTAATATATTCATTGGAATTTTTAAATTTTCTCTTTATATTCTTTCCCTATTTTTTTGTTTTTATTTTGTACTTTTCATGTGAGTATTTGAGGGGTTTGTTCATTATAAATTTTAAATTTACTGCAGTCTCTATATAAGATTTATCTATGTTCTATTAATTGTGCTTATGACACCTTTTGTCTTACAGAATCTTTTTCATTTTTATCAAATGTTGTATAAAGTGAAGTCCTCAGGGAAGGTGAGCCAGTAAAGGCTTCACCGTTGTGGTGAACTGAATGGGAAGTGGGCTAAAAGGGGACACGTTCCATAGAATAAGGGGAGGGAGGACTTGCATGACTTCGTGGGGGTGTGTGGCATTGACTGAGGACGGCCTTTTGTTCACATTGAACGACCTGGGATCCTGCAAAAGGAGCAGTAAGGAGCTGTTTGGAGTTCGGAGAAGTAGAGGAACAGCATCATTAGGTATATATTTTGGAACGATAATGTTCCTGTGATTGAGAAAGATTCACGAAGTTGAAGATTTAGGTAAGCTTGTTTCAGCGATGGGAATCACTGAAGTGATGGGACTTGAAGCAGCATGTCCGTGAGGCTTTCTAGTGGCTGAGTGGCAGCACCCTCAGGTGGCGCGTGGGGCAGGAGGCTGAGGATGGCTGCGTATTTATCAGGTGATGATACATAGAACGTTGAGGCTGTTGAGGAGGGATGTGTAGGAAGCGTAGATTGGAGCAGGACAGGGGGACACAGTTTTGGTTTAAAACACAGAGTTTGTAATAAAGATAGAATGTCCAGCTGCAGATATCTAGCAGTCGTCTGAAAACTAAAAATTGAAGGTGAAAATAGGTGGGGGTAGAGATAAAAATGTAAGGCCTATTGCACATGGAAGTGGTGGTTGAAGTTGTTAAAAGGGAATAAATCAACCCTAGGGTTGTGTATTCAGTCTAAGGGCCCAAGATCAAGACTGTGGGTTACTGGCATCACTCAGAGTGCCAGAAAGCCACAGGAACCGCCAAGGAGAGGTGAGGCATGGAGGGTGAATGGAGGCTGCCTCGTAGCTCGCCAAGGAGCTGGAGGCAGTGCTTGTGCTCGGGGAAGACTTCTCAGTCAGGGCTGCTTCTGGACCTTCTATAAGGGCTCTTTCCTCTGAAGGGAGATTTGGAGCAAATGAAGCTGGGGTGGGGTTGCCCCCGAGACGCACAAACCTGTAGTGAGCTTACTCAGTAGTGTGGGCCCACAGCCCTTATGACACTGTCTGCTCAGCATAAGATAGGCATGAAAAATGTGATTATGAGAATTTAAAATTAAGCTACAACCTAGATATATAGAACACATATGTAAAAGAATCATGTTTTTAATGTATAAAGAATTTTACAAAATAGCTTCTAATTATGTTTTGTATTTCAATCCTGTCTGTTGTGATATTTCCTTGTTCATTCCGAATTTTAGTGATTTGGGTTTTCTCTCGTCTTCTCTTTGTTAGTGTGGCTAAAGGTTTATCAATTTTGTTTATTTTTTTCGAAGAACCAACTATTTACTCCAACAAAATAGAAAATTTTGAAGGCATCAACAGGTTTCTAGAGACATATGAATTGCCTAAACTGAACGAGGAGGACATAAACAATTTAAATAGACCAATTTCAAGTACTGAAATAGAAGAAGTCATCAAAAGCCTACCAACAAAGAAAAGTCCGGGACCAGATGGGTTCTCAGCCGAGTTCTACAAAACCTTTAAAGAAGAGCTCATTCCAATACTTCTCAAAGTATTCCATAAAATAGAAGAGGAGTGAACCCTCCCAAACTCATTCTATGAAGCCAATATCACCCTGATACCTAAACCAGACAGAGACTCATCAAGGAAAGAAAATTTCAGACCAATATCCTTAATGAACATCGATGCAAAAATTCTCAACAAAATTTTAGCAAATCGCATACAAAAACATATTAAAAAGATAGTGCACCATGATCAAGTGGGTTTCATCCCAGGAATGCAAGGTTGGTTCAACATCAGGAAATCAATAAACGTAATTCACCACATTAATAGACTTAAAGTCAAGAATCACATGATTATTTCAATAGATGCAGAAAAAGCATTTGATAAAATACAGCACCCCTTCATGCTCAAAACACTAGAAAAAATAGGGATAGTGGGAACATTCCTTAACATTGTAAAGGCCATTTATGCTAAGCCCATGGCTAATATCATTCTAAATGGTGAAAAACTGAAAGCATTCCCCCTAAAAACTGGAACAAGGCAAGGATGCCCTCTTTCACCACTTCTATTCAACATCGTTCTTGAGACTCTGGCCAGAGCAATTAGACAAACCAAAGAGATTAAAGGGATATGAATTGGGAAAGAAGAACTCAAACTATCCCTGTTCGCTGATGACATGATTATATATTTAGAGGAACCTGGAAATTCCACCAGAAAACTCTTAGAACTCATAAGTGAATTCAGTAAAGTAGCAGGTTACAAGATCAATGCCCATAAATCCAACGCATTTTTATACATAAGTGATGAATCTTCAGAAAGAGAAATTAGGAAAACTACCCCATTCACAATAGCCTCGAAAAAAATAAAATACTTGGGAATCAATCTCACAAAAGAGGTGAAAGACCTCTACAATGAGAACTATACAACACTAAAGAAAGAAATTAAAGAACACCTTAGAAGATGGAAAGATCTTCCATGTTCTTGGATAGGAAGAATTAATATTGTCAAAATGGCCATACTACCTAAAGTGCTATACAAATTCAATGCAATTCCAATTAAAATCCCAATGATGTACCTTACAGAAATAGAGCAAGCAATTATGAAATTCATCTGGAAGAATAAGAAACCCAGAATAGCTAAAGCAATCCTTAGCAGGAAGAGTGAAACAGGGGGTATTGCAATACCAGATCTTCAACTCTACTACAAAGCAATAGTAACAAAAACGGCATGGTATTGGTACCAAAATAGAAAGGTAGATCAATGGTATAGAATAGAGGACACGGACACAAACCCAAATAAATACAATTTTCTCATACTAGACAAAGTTGCCAAAAATATGCAATGGAGAAAAGATAGCCTCTTCAACAAATGGTGCTGGGAGAATTGGAAATCCATATGCAACAGAATGAAACTAAACCCATATCTCTCACCATGGATGAAACTAAACTCAAAATGGATTAAGGACCTCGGAATCAGACCAGAGACCCTGCAGATTATAGAAGAAAAAGTAGGTCCAAATCTTCACCTTGTTGGTCTAGGATCAGACTTCCTTAACAGGACTCCCATAGCACAAGAAATAAAAGCTAGAATCAACCACTGGGATAGATTCAAACTAAAAAGCTTTCTCTCAGCAAAGGAAACTATCAGCAATGCGAAGAAAGAGCCTACAGAATGGGAGAATATCTTTGCCAATCATACTTCAGATAGAGCACTAATCTCCAGAATCTATAAAGAACTCAAAAAACTTTACTCCAAGAATTCAAATAATCCAGTCGACAAATGGGCTAAGGAAATGAATAGTCACTTCACAGAAGAAGATCTACAAGCAATCAACAAACATATGGAAAAATGTTCAACATCTCTAGTAATAAGAGAAATGCAAATCAAAACCACCCTAAGATTCCATCTCACCCCAATTAGAATGGCGATTATCAAGAATACGAGCAACAACAGGTGTTGGCGAGGATGTGGGGAGAAAGGTACACTCATACATTGCTGGTGGGGCTGCAAATTAGTGCAGCCACTCTGGAAAGCAGTGTGGAGATTCCTTAGAAAACTTGGAATGGACCCGCCATTTGACCCAGCTATCCCACTCCTTGGCCTATACCCAAAGGACTTAAAATCAGCATACTACAGAAACACAGCCACATCAATGTTCATAGCTGCTCAATTCACAATAGCCAGACTGTGGAACCAACCTAGATGCCCTTCAATTGATGAGTGGATAAAGAAACTGTGGTATATATATACAATGGAATATTACTCAGCCATAAAGAATGATAAAATTATGGCATTTGCAGGCAAATGGATGAAATTGGAGAATATCATGCTAAGTGAGATAAGCCAATCTCAAAAAGCCAAAGGACGAATGATATCGCTAATAAGTGGAGGATGACACATAATGGGGGGGAGGGAAGGTTTAGTGTTAGGGTTAGAGTTAGGGTTAGGGAGGGGGGCAAGTATGGAGGAAGGAAGTACTGTATAGAGGGTAAAGAGGGGTGGGAGGGGTGGGGGGAAGGGAAAAAATAACAGAATGAATCAAACAACATTGCTCTACGTAAATTTATGATTACACAAATGGTATGCCTTTACGCCATGTACAAACAGAGAAACAACATGTATCCCATTTGTTTACAATAAAAAAAAAGAATTTTACATTAATCAAGATGATATGAGGCACCCTAAGATCAATAAATGATAAAAGGACATAATGGAAAGATTTATGAGGAAAAACTGAAGTACTTCATGGAATAATGACCAACCTCAGGAGTGGTTAGCTAAGAGTAAAATAACACAACTAATATCTTTTCAATGAAATAGTCATATCTATTAAAAAACAGCACCTTATGTATCTGAGATGGAAGTTTTGTCAAAATTTTAGATTTTCGAGACTATAAAAGGGACTATCTTAAAGATTAACCGCATGGATTTTACTATATTTCTTTCAGTCATTTCTAATCCTAGGTGTTAATTTCTTTAATCCTACACTGTAACAATATGCTGACTATCATGTGGAATTTCAAAGAAAAAAATATTATGTATATATTTCATTAAAATGACAGTTTTTTAAGAAAGGGTCATGTCCTTGTACAAAACCTACTTACATTGTTGAAAAACAAAATAAAAAGGCTTTCTTTCTATTCCAAAGGAAAGAAGTGCATTTTGAACACTAATTATTTGAAAATGCCAAATAAGTAAATTCTTTATAATTGATTACATAAAACCAGTTTATAAATGGAAGGTGAATTGTTCTTATCCCTTTTTCCATTCTTTCTTTTCTTTAAAGAATTACTGGACACGATCTTGAGGGCTGAAGTTCTGATTCTCATGTCCTCTCCATTCTCTGTGAGGTTGTTGGTTGCCGACCTGTAAGATTCATTTGAAGGCATAGTGACATTGCAGTTGTTTTAAATAGGAACAGATTGCTCACACATATTTTCTGCAGTTATCTGGCATGAGAGGAAGCTGAGCACCCCACAGATGAGAACCCCAGTGCTGCCCCATCAGCACTGCCGTGTGCCACCAGGGCAGAGCCAGGGCAGCCCGCAGCACTAGACACAGCACAGACTGTGGTGGTGTTTGCCGTCTGTGCTCTAGGGGCTCTGGTAATTTGGCATTCTCAGGCACCACATAGAAAGCGGTGTCACTGCTGTTCTGGCACTGTCAAGATGGAGTGTGAGGGAAGGCAGGGGGAGGAGCCTTCCAGGGTCCGCTAGCCCGGTGAGGTCTGAGGGCCACAAGCAGTGATCCTGACATTTGGAGGTGTCTGAACAAAGACACCTGAGTCACAGCACAGAGTTGGTACACACAAAAGTACCCCTTCAGGGGAGGTTGTGGAGGACAGAGAGGAACCCAAGCGCGATGTGTATGCACCGGGCCCTGGGCAGCCTGAACGTGCCCCAGTGGGGAGTTCCCACAGCTAGCCTCTTCATTCGTCCCCTGAGTGGCAGGGTTTCCTCACGTGTCAATTGTGTGCTGTCACTCTGCTCTAGACACCATGGGTGTCCAGGTAAATGCAGGGGAGCATTGGACCTCCATGAAGCGTGCCATCTATTTCAGGGTCAGGCAAGGCTCCATACCTCGGTGGAAGGCTCGCTAAGAACAGAATGAATTGTACTGTGAGATGCTAAGCCCTGCAGAGGTTAAAATTGCTCAAGTAATTCCAAGACTGGAAGCGTCCAGGAAGACTTCCTGGAGAAGAGGAGCTGTCACTGGGCAGTGGAGCAGGGGCAGGTAGGGGGTGACAGGAGAGGAAATGAGCAAGAGCAAGCCAGGAGCCCACAACTCAGGTCAGGGTCTCTGAGAAGACTCGTGAGCAGGATGGTGGTTTCATACCACGTGTGGCAAGCCATACAATCTATGACTGTAGCTGTGAGTGCGTTCTAAGAAATGCGCCACAATAGGATCAACTTATACAATGCTGGTATGAGATTTTTAGGATCTTAGTGGCTTTGTGACCAAACTGTAAAATAATGTATTCCCCCTTTCTATTGGCTTAAAATGGGAGCTCTTCATGCAGCGTGATGGTTTTGAGTCTTTCCGAGGGGCTTCACAGTGTGCATTCAGGGAAGGGTGAGCATGGGGTCATCACAGAACCTCAGGTTCAGGCAGGTGGCTTCATCTTTGACGGGCTCTCTGGGAGGAGCGTGGGAAGCCCAGTGGCTGCAGTGTGGCTTCACCAGCATTCTGCAAGCCTCCTCCCTGTGCAGCTCTGCCCTGGGTATGTCTTTAATGGGGTGGAAGCCACCTGCCTTCATGATCAGCATCGAACACTTCTGCAAAGTATCCTGTGATCAGCAGTGAAGCCTCGAAAGCCATTATTAAAACACACTTGTGAAAAGCCAGACGGTCCCTTCTCAGAACACTGAATCTTTGCTTCATAGGAAATTAACCAATCTCCTTCAAAATAATGAGGAAAATCCAGCAATTAGCACAGGACGTTGCAGAATGACTGTTGAGTTGGTCTGTGGCAACCGTTTTCTGAGGACAATGTTGGTCTGGACACATGGTCACTGGAGGCTTGTACGCTCGGGTTGCCTCACCGAGCCCCGCTCTGCTCAGACCGATGCAGTTCCCACAAACTCTCCAGTGGCCGGTAAGAGGTCGCCTGATCTCTGCATCTGATTCCAGATGAGGCTGGAGTTAGAGTGTTTACCATTCGGAGGTCTGTTCGTTTGTTTTAAATCTTTGGTACAACTTAGAAAAATCTCTTATAATGTTTGTAGAATGCTATATTGTACTCTCAGCCATATAAATTGCCTTTTCTAATATATGCAGTGATGTATGTTAGTGGTCTCAAAGACTGAATATATTGTCAATATTTGAGTACCATTCTGATTGGATCTTTTATTAATAAAAGAGTATGCCTCCCTTACTACATTTTTTAATATTTTTGATCTATTTATTTGGATCACCCTACTAAGACTTTAATATTTCACCTAGAACACTACTCTGATCATTTTTCACTTCCTTAAAATACCTTATGATCATTAATATGTTCCTATCTGGGAAGAAAAACAGAGTTCACAAGAAAATTGGATAAATATTCCTCAATTTGTAATAGAATTAATTTATTTAGAAAGAATTAATTTATGTAGAAAATTGACTAGGAAGAAGACATACTAAATATTCTTATAATCAGCATCCCACAGACTTATACTTTTGGACTTATATATACAATTTTTTTTAAAACTTCACTGTTTCCTACATCATATTAATTCAACCATTTTCCTTATTCTTTTTTCCTTTCCTTGCTTTAAAAAAAATGGTTAGTATATGTTAATTTTACAGAATGATGAGTTTCATTGTGGAGTATTTGTACCTGCATATAACATAACTTAATCAGTCTCAGATCTGCTTGCCTTACTCTCCTCTTCTTCCTCCCCTGCTCATTTTCTACTTTTGGTCTCCCTTCTACCTTCATAATATCTTCCCCGCCTCCACTAGCTTTCACATAAGTGAGAAAACATTATGGTGCTTCTTTTTCTGAGTCTAGCTCTCATTGCTTAACATGATACTCTCCACTTCCATTCATTTTCCTCCTAAGGACATGATTTTTTTTCTTCATGACTGAGTAAAATTAGATTGTGTGAGTGTGTGTGTCACATTTTTTCTGTTGCTAGATACCTAGGCTGATTCCATAGCCTGGCTATTGTGAATTCTACTGTGATAAACATGGGAATGCAGGTATCTCTAAAATAAGCTGAATTTAAATTTTTTGGAAAAATATTGAGGTGTTATAGCTGTGTCCTATGGTAGTTCTGTTCCTCATCTTTTGAGGAAATTCCATACTGATTTTCATAGTGGTCGTACCAGCTTACATTTACATTCCCACCAACAGCACACAAGAGTTGGTTTTTCTCCTGCATTTTGGCCAGCATCTGTTGTTACGGAAATCTGGATGATTGAGACTTTGGATGGGACAGCACTCTAAAGAGTGCCTAAGCTGCAGCTCAGCCAGGACAAGAGGCCTCCCTGACCCAGCTGGCTGTTGCTTTGGGCCTGAGGAGCCAGGGTAGTACAGAAACCTGTGGGTGTTCAGTGGGAAACGCAAAAGAAGCAAGTCAGGGACCTGGGGCCTTTCTAGGCAGAGTGTTCCTGATTATTTACAAGTTCTGGTACCACAGGTGTGGATTGATACACTTACCTGTTTGAACTTTAGTTTACTTCTTCAGAAAATGAAAATCATTTCTTCTTGGTGGGCTCATAAGTAGTGGTTAGAATGGGAGATGAAAGCAGCTGGGCTCCAGCATCCCGTGTGAACACAGCCTCAGTGCTGTCGTGGTATCACTGTGCACCCCACTCATGCCAGGCTGTCATGACACAAGCTGTGTCTCCATGAGATGAACTTAGCTGTCAAACTCGTAAGGGTAAGTGAAAACTGCTGTCGGTTTTCTTTGCTCACTTTCTAAGACTTTGAATAATGTGAGATAGAGTTACGAGCTCTTAGTGAGAAGATGTGCCACACATTGGGCACACTGTACATCACCAGCAGTCTTCTATTCAGAACTTGATTATGCATACTACTTTTACCAAAGGAAGCATTTTTAACATATTTTTTATTTGTCCTAATTAGTTATACATGATAGTAGAATGCATTTTGACACATCATACATAAATGTCATATAACTTCTTGTTCTTTTGGTTGTACATGATAAAGAGTTACAAAGGTCATGTAATCATATCTGCATATAGGGTAATAATGTCCGATTCATTCTATCCTTCCTACCCTCATACCCGCTCCCCTCCCTTCACTCCACTCCGTCTAGTCCAAATTACCTGTATTCTGCCCCCCACCCATTGTGAATTAGCATCCGCATATCAGAGAAAACATTCAGCCTTTGGTTATTTGGGATTGGCTTATTTTGCTTAGCATAATATTCTCCAGTTCTACCCATTTCCTGGCAAATGCTATAATTTCATTCTTCTGTAAAACTGAGTAATATTCCATTGTATATAAATACCACAGTTTCTTTATCCATTCATCTATTGAGGGGCACCTAGATTGGTTCCATAGTTTAGGTATTTTGAATTGAGCTGCTAAAAACATTGATGTGACTGCATCACTGTAGTATGCTGATTTTAAGTCCCCAAAGGAAGTATTTTGACATGTCATATTGATATAGCACTACTGTTAAATTAAGAATCGTCACCAAAATAAATTTTAAATGCTCCAAAGAAGCTACTTAGTGAATATTGTTTCTTGGACAGTATTAGTTTACAAATTATTAGTTCATAAATCAGTAATGAAATATATGAAAATGTAAGAGTAAAATTAACCTAATCACTGAATAGTAGCCCCCATTCATGAATGCCATCTGTTTTATAATTTCCATTCTCTGCAACAGTTTCACTTCAGTCTGCTGTCTAGCAAATACAGTGTGGTTTTGGAAGCATCTCTAGGTTTTCTCTCTCAAAATAAGAAACCTAGTGTCATAGCTAATTTGAATTGTCAACTTGATTGGATTAAGAGATGCTGAAGAGTCAAGAGGTTTCCGGGTGTGTCATTGAGGGTGTGTCTAGGAATGGCTGACATGTGGGATAGCAAACGGAAGTGGAGACCCTCCCTAAGTGTGGGCAGCACCATCCAATAGATTGGAATCTTGAATGGAATAAAAGTTGGAAGAACAAGGAAACAGCAGCAGATGCATGCTGTATTCTTCTGGAATGGGTTCTCGGTTGCTGCTACGATTGCCTGAGGACATCAGACCCTGGCTCCTTCACTCTTCTAAAGTGAACTCTGCCAGTGGTTCTCCAGGGAGTTTCCAGAAGCCTTTGGTCCTGATCTGGGGTAGCATCATTGATCCCTCTTGTTCTGAGATGTCAACTTCTTAGACTGTTTTAAAGCAACTCTAGCTACTGGTTCCTTCAGCTCTCTGGCCTGCCGACGGCCATTTGTGGACTATCCAACCTCTGGTCACGTAAGCCAAGCTAATAAATCCCCTTTTTATAATCATACTCCTGTTGGTTCTGTTCCTCTAGAGAACCCTAATACACATACTATCACATTTTGTTACAGTAGATATAGAAAGCTGGCACTAACTTCATATTTTCCTTAGTTCTTAAAACTATAGATTTAGATGCACCCACATATATACTCAAGATATTTCTAAATGAGTATGGGAGTAAAACATATGCCATGTATGTTGTAGATCAAAGTCATGTTTATTTTTCTACTTTTTTACAGTTAGAAAGTTCCCAAAAGAAAGGGGGAAAGAAGTGAGATTGTTGTTTTTTTTAAACAGTATTGTGTTGTTCTTTCTTCTGTACCATTTAACAGGCGAATATATATGAACATCACATTTTAATATGTGATATATTTAAAATAGTAAATCTAGTACCATTCATGTTAAGGCATATTCAAACTTTTAAAAATATTTACTATTTTAGATGATAACATCAATATCAAGTATTTTGACCAAATATTATATATTTGTTTCAATGACAAATTAAATACTTCAGTTGATAAAGCACCACAAATATATTACAATGCACATTCCCAAAACACATTTAGCATTGGAAAGGTGTTACTGCTTAGAAAGCAGGTGAATTTTTTCAAGCTTTTAATCTACACAAAGATAAGTCCAAAGGTGTTAAGATCACATTGATTTTTTTCAGCTCCTTTGATAGATGATAACATCATCAGTGACTGTCAAATTTATTATAGCCATGTGAAGAGAATGGTGGAGTAATTATTATGGGTCTCACTCTATTACAAACCCAGTGAGTACGCGGGAAACCAGGAGCCCCATGTAGGGCTCTATGTCCATCTCGCCGTGGGAGTGTATGTTGGGAGGAAAGCCACGTTGTCAGGAACATCACACGGCCCTTCCCTATTAACCATGCCCTGTTTAAGCAATATGAGAATGTCTTCTCTCTGTGACAGAACGGAGATTCTTGAAGAGAAGAGTGCACGACGGGAACTCTAAAGGGATAGTAAAGCTGCCTGTCTTGAGTCCCTGCGGCCTAATTAAAAGGTGGAAAAATACAGCCAATGAAATTAAATTTTAAAGCAACTCTAGGAGAAATTACATGAGAAAAAAATCGAAATGCTATGGGATAATTTTTAGATATATTCAAAATATATTCAAGACCTGTAAAATACCACTCAGAGGAATTAAAGGAAACCTAAAGTGTGATTCCACATTCACAGATGAGAGCACTCAAGTTGCTAAATGTCAATTCTCTGCAAATTGATCCAGATTTAACACAATCCCAATCAAATTCCTGGGAGGGTTTTGGTAGAAATTGGTAGGCTGTTTCTAAAATTTGTATGGGAATGCCCAGAACCTATAATAACCAAAACAGTTTTAAAAAAGAAAACTCTTGGAAGGCATGCACTACTGATGCCAGGACCCACTATAAAGCCACAGCAATTCAGAGAGGTAGAGGCATGGATCACAGCAGAATGACAAGAAACTGACCCACACAGGGTGCCAAGGTAGAAAGAATGATCTTAGAGAATAGTTCTGGAATATTTGTATATCCATATTGGGGGAGGGTTGGTAGGGTGCTGTGACTCTTGCATCATTCACGGAATTAACTCAAAATGGATTAAAACCTAAATATTTAAGTAACTTCTGGAACAAAACATTGGAGAAATTCTTTCTGACCATGGACTATTTGGAGATTTTTTTAAATAACATTGTAGAATACAAACAGTAAAAGAAAAAAATAATGATAAATTTAGTTTCTTTGAAGTTGAAAGATTTTCCTCTCAAAAGATAATATTTTAAACACTGAGAAAAGTCACATAAATATGTACACACTTATATCTTACCTAGTATTGTGTTCCAGAGTACTCAAAGAGCAAATAATTACTCAAAGCCAGTCCATTTTAAAAAAAAGAAAAAATGGCAAAAGACAATATATGAGTGGCCAGTAAGTACATAAAGTGTGGCTCAATGTTAGCAGTCATCTGGGAAGTGCTGTTAAACAACACATGTATTAAAACAGCTAAAACATGTAAAGGCTAACAATACCAAATGTTAACAAGGATGTGGTCATCCAGAACTGTTGGATGCTGATGGTGGGAATATAAAATGGTATAGTCATTTTGGAAAACTGACAAGTTCTTATAAAATTAAACATGCTACCTTGCAACCAAACAGTTCCACTGCTAGGTATTTACCCCAGAGAAATGAAAACATACATCCACACAAAACCTTGTTCATGAATGCTTATGGCAACATTGTTCAGAATAATCAGAAGTTAGAAATAAAACAGCCTGGTACAATGGCACACACACCTATAATTTCCAGCAACTAAGGAGGATCACAAGTTCAAGGCCAGCCTGAGCAACTTAGGAAGCCCCTGTCTCAAAATAAAATAAAAAGGGCTGGGGATATCACTCAGTGGTAAGGGTACTTGCCTAGTATATTCAAGGCCCTGGGTTCACTCCGCAGATCACAATGAAAGAGAGAGGGCAGGGGGAGAAAGAACAGATGAACTCAAACATCAAAAGATGAGCTGATAATTTATGCTCAGTGGAACATTACTTAGAAAGGCCTGAGCTAGTAACACGGATGAACCCAGCATGAAAGAATCCAGACACAAACAAGAGCATTCTGTGTGATTGGACGTGTTAAAGCTCCAGAAAAGGCAAACCTCTGGGACCTGGAAACAGATCTTTGATTGCCTTGACGTGGGGAATTACTGACTCGTGGACACGAGGACCTTCTTGATGCACTGGAAACATGCTATATCTTGATGATGGCAGTGTGGTCACAGGCTTGCATAGGTTTCTCAAAACTCAACATGACATACAATCAACATAGGCCCCATTGATTCTATTTAACCTGTAGCTCACATATGATTCAAAAAGCACGAAAAGGCAGACAGGTAATTCACCTGTTATTTCTTTTGAATATTTTATGAACTTGGCATTTAGGTATTATAGTTGTTTTTCTTACTCATGAAAATTGATGCTTTACCATATTCATTTCTTTACCTCTTTTATGAACCTTATCATATGGTAAGTTAATTTAATCAAACAGATATTCTCTCATAAATTTTCCTGAAATGTAGACAGCAGCAGCTTGAATGTGCCCTGAACTGCCTAAGATTTTCTGAAATCATGCTTTACCACGATTCTGTGATTAGAAAAAGTCTTGGTGGGTTCTCACCGTAGTGTTGATGTGGTTGTGAAGGTTCTGGCAGAGGTGAAGGAAGGCAGTAGACAGCAGTGGAGCTGGCAGCCCTGTGGCACTAGGTGTACAGAAGTGGAGCGTTCCGTGTGCACAGGCCCACCACTTCCTCCTGTGCATCCTGAGTCTGTTGCCAAATGGTGTTCTTAGTACCTTACCCACGCTCCACCACATTTAACATGACCAGCTTTGGTTAAATTGGGCAGTTGCCAAGGGGATGTAAAATACTCCAACAAAATTGTAGTTATTAAAGTAAATTTGTTTTAATTTTGTCTTTTTTTTCTCTTAAACTCCTTGATTTGATTCACTTTGACACTCTTCTGATTATATTCCATTTCTACATGCTGTTTAACATTTTGAAATTGTATGTGTGACAACAGAAATTTCTTTCAGAAGCAAAAGAATTGACAGGGTTTTCTGAAAACTTCAACCAAAGTTTTTATAACTCCACAGATAATTCATACACAGTGTAAAATGTTATAGGCTGAGCTCCTTTTGAACTCACATTTGCACAAGTGATTTGAGGGAAACTTTGCCATGAGCATTCATAAGTGGCACAATGGCTCTTACAGAAGCTGAACAAACCTGACTCAACTCTTGACTTTGGCATTCAGTCTTCAGAGGACCTCAGATGTGCTTGGATGAGAATCCTGCCCCATACCGTGTGGTGAAATGTGGGATTGCCCTGTGGATGAACTGCAATCTGTTCTTCTGTGTATTTTCTGAAGAATGGCAGCTGAGCACATGGGGAAGGGGAAGTGCTGATCTTTCCTCCCTTGTCTTTAGGACACAGATGGCACAGATACATTGGTGGTGCCATGAAGGTGAGGGGGCTGCTGAGCTGCCACTCAGCAAAGAGGGATGAAATCCGAGAAGTCCCGGGAAAGAACTGGTGCGGAACCGAGGGCACTAGCAGATGACACCAGTGTCCGATGTTCCAGTTCAGCGTATTGCATATTGAATTTTCTAGCTTATTTAATAACCTGCTTATAACTATTCAGTCAAACCATGAGAAAGTTACAGTTTGCAAAGCTGGGTAACTGAGACCACAAAGACAAACACCTGGAGACCCAAACTTTTCTGGCCTTGCTGTGGCTGTCTTTGTGCCCACAGTTCAGCTCGAGCTAGATTAAGAGCATGGAGTGTTTCAAAGATTAAATGGTTCTGTTTTAAACTAGTTTACTGCCTATAATGCCTTTGATTTCTAGAACTGTATATTTTAAATGCTTTAGCACCAGTAAAATTTAGAGAATTGCAAATCTAATACCAGTTAGATTATTTTATTTTCAAAATAAGTAATCACCGTTTCAGTAAAGAGCAGGTCAGTCAAGAATTATCATTCTTGACTATTTAAAATGAGGTACTTGCATTATAGGATTGGCATTTTTTTTTCCTTTAAAATATAAGTGTTCAGTATTGGTCACTAAATTTAAAATGGCAATTCTTCAACATCTCCTAAATTTATCCTTACCTTAATAGACTTCCCGTAGATATTATGAAGTAGTTGAATTTTATGATCAGTAATTTTTCTAACATTTCTGAGCCCACTAAATCTTTTTGGTGACTATTGATACGTCACTTAGTCTACTTCTACTTAAACTCTCAGATGTAGGAGAGACATGTATACTGAGTCAGAACCAGTATTCAGTGTCTCACATCCCCTCAACAAGTTCCCTGACTCTGATCAATCTTATTACAATGGTTTCAAAAGAATAGGGCCAAAGTTCATTATTCTGCATGAACCTCAAGTAAATTAGAACTCCTCAGCTTAGAATAGAAGCAGGAAAGCTAGTAAGGGATTCGGGGCTGTCCCGCCCCACCCCTACACTGCCGCATTCAGCAAGAGCTGAGATCATGCTTTTTACAAGTGGTAAGTAGCAACTGCAGCTGAGGAATGAAGAAGGTGCATTTATTCATCCAGCAAAAATGTCCTGAGTCTTCTGCTAGGCTCTGGTCTGAGTACCTGGGCCCCATCTGTGAGCTAAACAAAGCTGCTTTTGACTACAGAGCACCTTTTCTAACTGAGACAGCAGTAAACAAGCAGCCAGCAAACGGATCACACAGCTAAAAGGCCAAGGTACTAGGAAGGAAAGAGGCTCTTCAAGGATCTTAATGGCACAAGAATGCTCCAGGCAGAGAGAGAAAAATGGCATGGGGGGAAATCAACTTGTTTACATGGCAAGCTGGAGATTCGTGTGCAAAAGCTGTGTAATGTCAACATACGCTGTTAGAGTAGCATAAGGTGAAACTTCAGACTTGCGTCAAAGGAGGAAAATGCAGATGATGGACCCTCCCACTTGGAAAAGTTAGAATTTATTTATTTTAAATAGTATATGGATGTGATCGTCCAGAGCCTGTGCATTAAGGTCTTACAATAATCTTTCAGGCACCAACACGTATAAGTGACAGCTCTGTCAGTAAGAAGGTGCATTCTTCAGCAGGCCACCTCATCTGCCAACGTGTGTACATTCAGAGGCCAAGGAAACCTTCTACAATACATAGAACTAGCCATTCTCATATTCAACAGTCAGTTATTAAACATTTATTCTATGTAATGTCCTATGCAAGGTATTTCCTGAATAAAAAAATAAAAGTCTGTGTCCACCTATAAAATATTTACATAAATAGAGATTAAACAGAAGAAAAAGGACTTCCCTTTCTCCCCATGCAGGAGGAACTGGTGTAGTACCTGCCCTCCTGACATTTGAAAAAGCAAACCTAGAACACTGGAAAGAATACGTGAAACAGTGCTCTCAGGTTATTGGACCTGGGCAGTGCAAGACCTTGATCCTAGGACAGGAGAGACAGGGCTAGCCACACCGTCTTCCTTTGGCAGGTGTCATGGTTCAAGGAAAACCACCCAAAGGGCCCAGCAGACTCACCTGAGGAGCTCACAGTCTGAAGCTGGGACTTGCAGAGCAGGGAGCACAAGGGAAGGGAGTAACTGTGCAGATACAGAGCTCCAGAGATGTGCTTGGGCTTCCTGGAGGTTCAGCTGAATGCCAGTCCAAACACCAGTGCAGATTCAGGAGGCCAGGGAGAACAACTTGTGGAGAATCATCATTGTGGAGGGCACATTGGGCCAGCATCATTCAAGCTTCTGCTGGTAGGTTGGCGAAAGCTCATGACTGTACTTGGCATTCAGCAGAGTTCCCAGAAGGACCGTGCCTCAGTAGTAGGGCTGTTCTCGATCTTGCCTAGCAAAGCTTAACAACACCCCTCAGAAGAATCAAGCTGATCCACAAATAAAGATAACTGCAGTCAAAATGAACCTCAGCTCTCTCAAATGAAGTCAGAAAACCCAAATATCTAGTATCATACATTTATGTTATCTGTCATCCAATAATCTGACATGGAAAGAAGTACACAGTGTGACCCATAATGAGGAGAAAAATTAGTTACTTGACTGGACATGCTAGAGAGGATGGAACTAACCTATAAGAACTGTAGGTAACCTGTTCTTAGTATACTCAAAGATTAAAAGAAAAATATGTACAAAATGTAAGGTGAAATGGGAAATTTGTAATAGAACCATTGGAACTTCTAAAGCTGAAGATTAGAACACAAAACAAAAATTTCACTGGATTGGCTTAACAGGATATTAAATGCTATATAAAAGAAAACTCTAGTGAACTTGAAGATAACAGACTAAAACCTATCTGAACAGAAGCTCACAGAGGAAAAGACTGGAAAAAATAAGGAAGGGAGGGAGGAAAATGCAGAAGGTTTAAACTACTGACTTCAAGCCTTAACCATGAAGCTGCGTAAGAAAAACTGGGTGGCTTTGGTACACAAATAGGAATAAACCCACCCCTCTACTGTTAGTAGGTTTTCTGTGATGGTATCCACAGGTGAAAGGATACCATCACATCTCAACAGATGGTGCTGAACTGTTCGGACAGCTACATGAGGAAAACCTGAACCCAGACCTTACCTCTTGCTCTTCACAAAGCTGAACTTGAAGTGGACTGTAGAAGTAATTAATATGAAAGCTGAAACTATGAAACCTACTAGAAGATGCAAGAGAAAGCCTCCCTGACCTTGGTGTGGGCCTCAGCTGCTTAGCAAGGACACAGAGAGTATGAACCATAAAACAAAATGTTATTTGAACTCTATCAGAATTGATAGCTTCTACTCTGCAAAAGACCCCATTCAAAAGGGGGGGCACACACTAGGAGAAAATATTTGCTGTACAGGTACCTGACCAAAGACTTAAGTCCAGAATATACAAAGTACAGCTACCACTGAATTTTAAGAAAACAGAACCAAATAAAAATATATAAACAAAAATATTCAAACCGCTAAAAGACACATGAAATGATGCTACACATCACGAGTCACCAGGGAAATGCAAATTAAACTCATAATGACATGCTACTGTATACCCACTAGAAGGGATAAAATGAAGAAGACTAAGAATGCCAAATGTTAGTAAGGAAGTGAAGCATCTGGAATTGTCATGCATTGCTGGTGGGAATGTCAAGTGGTACAGCCAGTTTAGAAAACAGCTTAACAGCTTCTTATAAAATTAAACATATACTTACTTACCATATGACCCAACTTTTCCACTCCTAGGAATTTACCTGAGAGCAATAAAAGCATATGTCCATGCAAAGATTTATATATGAATGTTTACGGTGGTTCTGTTTGTAAGTCAGAAGCTAAAAAGAATCCTAACACCCAGATGAATTGAGACTAATTATCTCTAAAATGGAATATTACTCTGCAATAAAGTGAACCACTGAAATATACAACATAGAAGAATCTCAGAAACATTACACTGAACAAAAGTAGTCGGAAACAAAAGAGAACATGCTGTACAATCTCATTTATTTTACAATCTAGACTAGGCAATCCTCATCCATAAGAAGGAGCCAGACCTATGGTTTCCTGGGACTGAGACAGGAGGAAACTTTTGGGGGTGATGGAATTGTTCCAACTCTTATTTGTGGCAATGGTCACAAGGCTACATATTTGTTAAAATTCAGTAAACCGTAAATGAACCATTCACTGAAAATGTGTCCAACTGATTGAGTATAAATTATACCTCAATAAAGTAAGTTTTGAAAAATACAAGGGAAACTGAAGTGTTAGAATAAGGCAAGATGTATTCAGCAGGTAACAGTGAGCAGTGTTCCCAGCCTAAGGGAGGACTTTGGAAAATGTATTCTGAGCTGGGCTTTAAATGGTTGAAACGAATGGAAAATGCTTTGTAGATATGGAATGTGGAAAAACAGTTGGAATAGGATAAACCCATGCTTACAACATTCTACTAAATGACTAGCCAATACATGTAGTAAATGAGAAGAGCACGAGAGACAGACTAGGGAACTGACCAGAGTAAAGATTAACAGACACTCTTAAATGCCTGGGCCTGTGGGATCCTGGACCAGGATCTCTTCTCTTTTCAGTACTGTTTTATTACATCATTTAAAATTCTAGGCCTTGAAAGTTTTTCTGTGGCTATATAAGAGAAAGTCCACATTTCTAGGACGCTCACAAAGAAGTATTTACAGGTAAAAGGGCATCAACTCTGCAAATTACTCTCCAGTGGTTCATGAAAGAAGAAATAATGTGTGTATAGAAAGAAAGAGTAGATAAAAGAAATATTAACAGAACATTTACAAGGAGGATTGAGATACAAGTGTAAGAGTTCTTTGTGCTCTCCATACCAATTGAAAGTTCGAAGTTATCTCTAATTAAGAGTCACACAAAGATAATAAACAAAATCCAAGCGAGTCAAGGTGCTATTGGCCAAAAAGCCAGCAAATCGACAGTGAAGAAATGCCAGAAGAGCCACGAAGGTGACTAAAGCTGACATTTCCAGAGAGCTCGTGTCCATACTTAAAGCAGCATTGAGGACGGGCGTAGGATGGGTGTAGGGCAGGTTGCAGCCGAGGCGCTGCTGTGCAGAGTGCAGCCCTCCACTGGGAGCCAGGCTGTGC
Source organism: Sciurus vulgaris (assembly GCF_902686455.1). Lineage (NCBI taxonomy): Eukaryota > Metazoa > Chordata > Mammalia > Rodentia > Sciuridae > Sciurus > Sciurus vulgaris. Next base: position 96,707,275 of record NC_136474.1, read on the forward strand.
ACTGCCGCGGCTGAGTATTTCCAATTTGAGATGATAGCGGCTGGAGCATCTCAGTTCGCTTCTGATAGTGTCCTGTGATCAGGAAACTGTTTTCAAAGCTGACGTGGCATTTAGGACCTGGGGATCTCATGGAGGGCATGTGCAGTCTGTGAGCAACGACCATGTATTTTGCACAGAATTCTGGGTGTGAAGTTGAAGACCAAGAAGCACTTTTTTAATACAATAAAGGGATAGAGGCTCATTACCAATTTACCAACTGCCTACACATAAAAATAGTGAAATTCCAAGGAGATTAGAAAAGTATTCAAACATAGAACTAAGAACTCTGGTTCTGTTGCTGCTTGTTTTAAGAACATGTTGGAGTGTTTTCTTTGTCTGACTTACTGGGTGAAAACATTGTTTTAAATCATGAAGTTACTCACTTCCCTGAATGTTTTGTTAATTGAAAATTTCTTAGTCGCTGAGTAGTATTTGCAAGTTTGCAGAATTTAAAGGATAGTGTGGCTCTTTCTTAGTTGAGTAAGAGAGAAGCCTGGAAGGAAGGCAGGACTTGGCAGCCTTGCCGTTTGAGTTGGATTTGAGGGCACAGGAGCTGTGGAGGCCTGGGCCTCTTGGAAGAGCACCTGTGTTTTAAAGCAGCACCCTGGCTGCCCTGAGAGAAGAGGTGGAGGGTCACAGCAGGGCCACCCGGGAGGCTGGGTCGAGGCTACAGCTGTCACCTTCCTGGTGTGACTGTACCTTGGACAAGGTCAGGGTTTGGGTGGGCACTCTGTGGAGTGAACCCATCCAAGATAAAGGTGTTAGGCAACCGGAGGAAATCTAACACTTATCCTCTAAGAAAGTAGTCTTTTACTTCAGTTCAGCTCTTTTGTTGACAGTGGTGTGTTTAGCTCTGGGTCATCTACTTTTTAGCTCATTGTACATCTACTCTATTTCTGTTATCTTTCATTTTTTTCTAGATTAACATTTTCATAGAAATTATCAATGACTTTTGCCTACCTCTTTTATTTTAATTTTTTTAAAGAAAACATTCAGACAGAGGGTGAGATGGGAAATGCAGAGGGTGAGGGAAGAAGGGAAGGCCTCGAGTCTCATCCTCTTGCCACTGGTTGACCGAGGGCCATTGACCAGGCCCTGTGAGGTGATCTGAGGGCTTTCTTCTTTCCTCTCCCTTTCTTCCACCTTAGCAAACTGTGCTCAATGAGAGACACATATTTGTATTTCGAGTGAATGCTTAAACATTAGTTCTATGTTGAGGTATATATCTAACAATAAAAACGCACAGTGCAGTCACTCATTCAAAATGAGTGAGATGCAAACCTCTAAAGGAAACTTAATTTTTAAGGATTAGGATTATAGATTCACTTTTTCTTTTTTTCTCTTTTGTTACTGAGGATTGAACCCACTAAGCCACATCTTCAGCCATTTTTTTAAATTTTTATTTTGAGACAGGATCTAAGTTTTTCTCACTTTTATTCTTAATGTGATATAAACAGGATCTTTAGGAACTTTCAAAATAATTTCTTTTTAAATACCTTCCCATGATAAAGGATCATATTTAGAAAAAATATGTGCCCATTTTTATTACTAAATAATGTTCAGAATTAATGTTTATAAGTTTCATGATATTATGTTATTTTTAAATCAGCCTGTTTAGAGTCTCTGGCATGGTGATTCCTTCCCTTTGGAAAAGGCAGGCCAGTAAACATTATCCTACCTTTTAATAGTGGTAGATGTTATGGTCATAAAATGATGATCAGGTGTCTAGGTAAGTGGTAGAGCATTTGAAGAGACAGAGAATTGGAGATTTCAATTAATCACCTTCCATGTTTTGAGAAATGCTTTACCACTTGCAGTGATAAAAATGATTGGTTGCTGATGGTCTTAGAAAACATTTTACCCATGTTGTCCAACCACTGTAGTGTTTTTTTTTTTTTTTAATTTTAAAATATATTCAGAAAAGGCAATGAAGTCAGGAGGTTACTAGAAATTAGCACTTAATAGTCTCCAGTGCACAGAAAGCAGGTGCTCTGATTTCATTATTTGACCTATGTTCACAGGGTATCACCGGAAAATGATTCTTTCAGTATGAGATCTAGAACTAGGTTACAGCTTCTGTTGATGAATAAAATGTGAGGCTCTGAATGGACGTTAGACACTTCAGATTAGAAACAGAGAAGGAAAGTAATGAGTCCTATTTCTAAATGAATTTAAAAAGCAATCTGATTTTAGTTCTTGCAAGGCAGAGAAAATAAAATAAAAACTATCCTGCTTTATTTACTAACCAATGAATTGAATTGTCTGCCTTTTATTACAGATATAAAGTAAAGACTATGAGAAGACAATCATTTTTGCAGCTACCAGACTTTCAGTAACATATCTCTCGTGGCTTAAATAACAGATAGTTTAAGTGTTTTTCCATTACCTTCGTGTAAATGAAAAATGCATAAAATATTTTAACAAGGCAAAGTAATCCAAAGAGATTGTTATTTTGTGTTACAAATTAGGTTATTTCTGTCATAAAATTAAAGAAAAAAAATCAACGTTAGGACATTTCAGCTTAATATCATTTACCAGAAGGCACGTGGAGCAAATTTAATGAGCTAGCAGGTCACCTGAATCCAGCTGTTTCCGACCAGCATTATGAAGCAGAGGATGCAGAGAGCAGTGGGAGGTAAGCATTATTACAAGCTCTCGAGCAGTCACAGAATCGATTTCTGCTTGAATGAATTAATTTAGATTATCAATTTATAACCAGCTACACGAATCCCATCAACTCAACAATTCAGTGAATGATCAAGTTCAATCCTTGCAAGGGCTTTGCAATTAGAGGCCTCTAGCAGCTCTGCAGTCAGTGCTGGCCCCAGGGCGGTACTAACAGAGCCACTTGGAGAACGAAAGGAAAGGGAGGGACATGTTGCTGGGTGTTTTGCAGAGGCCAAGACATACCATCTTTAGAAAATCAAGACAACAAAAATACTACAGATGTATGAGCTGGAGTGTTTTCCCCCTTGGAACTTTTTTGATCCCATGAAAGAGTGATTTTAACCACTCCAGTGATTCAAATCTTTTTTTCTTTTTTTTTTTTTTTTTTTCATTTACAGAAGTAAAATTCACATTTTTCATTTACATTTGTTAGTTTATCCACACTGCTACTCAAATGTCTTTTCCTCCTTGCTTAATATTTTGGGCATTCTTTTGTTACTACCATAACCACACTACAGAGTGTATTTCTAAAGGAAAAGATACCTAAAGTCACCTAGTTTGTCTCAGGGAAATAGAAATATTACTCCAAAATGTGCCAGTCTCAGTAGTAAAAAGTTCTCATTTGAGTCCTTTTAGTTAAGAAAAACATTGAGCGCATATCTCACAAAGATCGTTAACAGTGTGAAAGAGAATGCTTCATACATACTGTGAGGCCCATGAGAAGAACAGATTCATGAGAAGCAGTCACTTTGGGGAACACTGCCCACATCCTCCGTTTTTGAGGGGATTGGCCAGTGTAGTTAAAATGACTGCACCTCTACTTGCCACTTTTATGATGGTGCAGCCTTAATTTCTAGTGGGATTATGATGCTGGGAATAACATGACTCAGGCTGGCACCGGGCTCTGCCAGCGTCTCCCCGGTGTGTGATCTTCCTGTGGTGCCACACCTTGGAGTATGGCAGTTGTAGGAGAGGAGGAGGTGGGTCTTCACACATCATGGGAACTCTGTTTAATCAAGTGACGAAAGCAAGGGGAAGACCTGTGAGTGCAGTGAACTGCCTTTTGTGTTAAGGGAAGGAACAAGGGCTGGGTTGTGGCTCCGCGTGGAGCGCTTGCCTAGTGCATGCGAGGCTGGGTTCCATCCCAGCACCACATAAAAATAAATAAATGAAATAAAGGTATTGTGTCCATCTGCAACTAAAAAAAGAAGGAAAGAGCAAGCATACTTGTGTGTGCTTCTGTTTAGTCAGTACCTGCTCGAGGGTCCACAGCCTTACAGTGGTGTTCGCTCTGGTGTCTGGGGGTGTGAGGTGGAGAAGGAATTCTTACCTAATGTCCTGATGTACCTTTCGAGGTCTGAACATGTGAATATAATACTTACTCAGAATTAATTTTTAAATGACACGACTTAGCCCTATCTCAGAAGATTCTTGTGAAAACGGTCGTGAAATGCTTTGCAGTTTGTGAAAGTTCTCTAATTGCAAAGGGTTGATGTCATTCAGCTGTCACCATTAGTTCTGCTGAAGTGGCCACATGAGTTGAGGCCTGGGCTCTTTTTCTCAGTACTTTTGAAATATCATCAGTCTAATAAAATTAAACCAGTGCTGTATTCTGAGGTAAGAGTTGTGCGTATGTCAAAGTCGACTTTAGGTAAGCACTTGATGACGAGAGCCACATCTCTTCAGGGGGCTAAAGCAGTACCTCCACCAAACAGTAGCTCTTTGGTTTAAGTTCATAAAAGACCCTCCCACTTTTTACCCTTTCCTTATGATCCTTTTTTCTGTATGAAGATTTTATATATTAATGCATATATTCTTATATTCACTACTAAATTATGATTACTATTACCTGCTTACTTTGTGCTCAAATTTATACTGACAGCATTGTAGAATATAAGTAATGATAAACTGTGCTTCTACTAAAAATATAAAACTTATATACATAAAGTGCTTTGAGAATTGTTAAAATGGTCAGAATGCTGACATCGGGGCTGAATTAAAGTGTCTGTTGCCTTTTAGAGGATACAGGAACATCTCTTTTCAGATCATCTCTCTCTGCTTAAACCCTGTGGTTTATTGTTTGTCATTTCTAAAATCATCTTTTTTAGGTTGCTTGTTAAAAGTATGTCATTTCCATTCAGGATCCTCAGTGTCCCTCGTGTGTGGTTGCTGGACCATGAGCTTCCAGGGCAGCAGCCAGGCCTCAGTGCTGTTTCTCTTTCCAGGTCCAGCACAGAGTCCAGCTCAGAAAGGGGAGAAGGGGGGTGAGGTTTTCCCTGAGCTGCTGACTGCAGATGACAGTAGGGATTGAGCATGAGGAAGGAGCAGCACAAGCTGGGCAAATTAGAGGCTCTGTCAAGAAAGCAGAGCAGGACCTCAGGACTGTGTACAACAACATAGAATAGAAGCCCCAGAAGATTTATAAAGTCCTGTGGTCCTTACAGAAGGGCAAACCTTGTATGTGCACCTGTATGTTAGTGGTTTGCATGCGGACTAACTCTGTGGGGTGCTCTGAACAAACAAGATCCTCGCACACCTCATACTCCTCTATGTTGGGCCATGTGTGCCCTTTTCTCCAAGTTGGGGCAGGGGAACTGAGGAACAGCAAGAAGGTAGGCGAATAAAAGGGGCATAAATTAAGCAAGAGCTTGGCAGCCTATGGGTTTCTGGGAATAATGAAGGTAATCAATCCCTAAAGTGTAAGACAGGTTGGGGTGAGTAGTCACTGAGACATGATGTGGTAACATTGTGTAGAGAATGTTGTGATGCAGTGACATTCTGAGTTGGCAGGGGACTGGGAAGCCAGAATGTCATGTAGTTCATGAATACTGGTCAGGGAAAGAAGACCTTTCTTTTTCTTTTTATAATCACCAACGATTGCTAGACAAGTCAACAACATCTCTGGGCAGAGGACACATTAAGTTAAAATGAGTGAGTAGTAAACCCAGAGCCACAAAAGGCAGAGCAGAGGGAAGCAACACATTCCACAGCTCACACGTAGTGGGCTCGTCACCCCCAGGCTGTCTGAAATGCAGAGCACCTCCAGCCTGCTTTTCTGTCAACCAACCTGTACGAATGAGGTGACTTGTTTTTCAGGATCCTCTAAAGCAGGCTCGCTAGATTTGGCAAATAAAGGTATAGGGTGCCCAATTCCATTTCATTTCAGATAGACAAGAAATGATTCTTTAAGGATGTCCCAGATATTTTGTTTCTTGTCGTTTATCTGATGCTCCTTCTGGTTGCTCCTACTGACCTGAAGAAACCAAAACAAAGCAGTAGCAACAGAGAACTCAAGATTTTGCAAGCATGTTATGATTTAAATATGAGTTGTCCCCACAAACCTCATTATGAGACTATGCAAGGAGGTTGAGAGGTGAAATGACTGGGTTATAAGCGCCTTAACCTAATGAGCACATTAATCCACTGATAGGGATTAACTGTGGTGTATCTGCAAGCAGTTAGGGTGTGGCTGGAGGAGGTGAGTCATTGGGAACGTGCCTTGGGGGTATATATTTTGTCTCTGCTGAGGGTCATCTCTGCTTTCTAATCACCTTGAGTTGTTTTCCTGTGCCATGACCCTCCATCTTGATGTTCTGCCTCAGCTGTGGCACAGAGCAAAGGAATTGGCTGTCTCTGGACTGAGGCTTCTGAAACTGAACCCCAAATAAATTTTTCTCCTCTAAATTGTTCTTGTCAGGTCATTTGGTCACAGCAGTGAAAAAAACTGACTAAAACATGTATTTTCTAAAGATGACACAAAGAGTAGAGATTGAAATACAGTAGGTTGCATAGCGATTGAGCCAATGGTTAGACCAGTAGTTCTCAGCCAGGGGCAGGAGACATTCGCAGGGTTCGGAGGCATGTAGGGTTGTCACAGTTTTGTGGAGGGAGGAAGCTACTGGCACCTAATGGTGGGAGGCCAGGCAGCTGCTATAATCCTACAGTGCACAGGTTAGTCCTCACTGCCAAAAGCAGTGTGACCCCAGATATCAGCAGTGCCAAGGTGAAAACAAAAAGTCAAAGAAAAAGTCAAAGAAAAAGAAAGGTGGCAGTGGGGAGCACATTGCAGGCTTCAGAGCCAGGCATCAAATCGATCCTCGTCTCCACTCGCCTTCGTAGGCAGCCCGAATTCTCAGAGCCTCATTTCCTCAAAACCGAAATGGAGCTGCTCCTCTGCAGAGAGTTTTAAAGACTGAAGAAAATAAAATCAGTTGGCTTCCGTGAGCATTGCTCCACATTTAGTGCATGCTTGGTCTCGGTCGGTGGTGGAGCTGGTACGTAAAGCTGGCCATGGTAGTTGGGACGACATGCAGGCAGAGGCCCACTGCAGCTGCCTGGATGGAGGAAAGCCCTGGGCCACCACAGAGACAACTCACCTGAGCACTCCCTGTGGGCCAGAGAGGGCTCACTCCTCCCAGTGAGGGTGGGGAGCTAACACCATCAAATTTGAGCTTCCTTCCAGCTTTGCAGGCTTGTATGTTTGAAAGTACATAGATTTGTTATTTCTGATGTGGATCCATTTGCAGTTTGTCTGTTGAACTCTTCATGATTGAAATCATTTAATGACAAAACATTCTAACTAGAGGGTTCTGAATGTGGATTTCTCAGCGGTGGCTTCCCTTTCTCTCTCTGGCCCCACTTCCCTTCTCCAGCCCTAGGAGTGCCATGGTGGTCAGGCAGTAGTATCTGTGGAGGGAGGAAGATTGGGTTCTGGTTCTCACCATATCCCTCCCAAACCTGGTGACCCTGGGTCACCAGCCCCTCAGCTCCTTTGCACCCCTCTGCCTTAAAGGTGCCTTGCGTGTTAAATGGAGGAGCAGATCAAAGTGTTTCACAAATAAAAGGCAGTATCACTGCTTTCCCCACTGGATTTCTTTTAGGCATTTTGTTGGAAGATCAGCTTTAACAGCTTACCAAGGCAACTTCAGCTGCAGCAGGCTTTGTCCTTGGAACATAAACCTCTAAATTCTTTTTTGTTTATATCTGAAAATAGTAGATGGTATATTTATTAAACAACATCATCTCAATATTTGGGGGGCGGGGAATAGGGCTTTCCTATTCCAGTTATTTCAAGTAATTATTTTAAAAGCCTCAAGATAGTGTCTCGTGCTTCCACATTGAAGGAGTGACTTCTGGCAAACATGAAGCGTAATGTTTCAGCGGTGTTCTGACTGGAGCCCTGCCCTTCTGCTCACCAGGTACCACTCGACTCAGTTGTTCGACAGCTGTGGACTACACACAGAATTTTCTAAGTAGCTCCATTGCTCCCTTTCCTTCAGGGAGTCTATTTTTATATTATTAATGGGTGGGAATTGTTTGCAACACGACAGGTTCTTACAGCCTTGGATAGGGTGCTATGCGGTGTTTAGAATTTATTTCAAAAAAGTACTGGGAAGATCAGAGAAATGATTTCTTTAAGACAGCCCCTTTTTCTCCTTTTGCCTTTCCTGTTATTCCTTGTCCTAATTCCACAGAGGAAGAAAAAGAAGTAGACTTCCATCTCACTTAACTTCTTTTTTTAGTTGACTTTAAACATTCTACTAGAAAGAAAAAAATTCTGAGTGACTTGCCTGATCCCAAGTGAGAGCAGCTCAGTGAGGGACCAGGGTCAGCCACTGCCTGGACTGGACGTGTGCCAGGCTCCCCACACTCTTGACTCCTGCTGACGGTAGAGTGCCGAAAGGTGCCCGGGGACCTGTAAGAATCCCGCAGCTGCTCGTCTTCTTCATTCCCCAGAAGGTGTGGCTTCATAAGTAGAACCCAAGTAGAGCAGTAAAGTTGTAAAGCAGACTTCACAGGGATGCTGTTTCTGTTTGTTTCATGAAACTAAAGTGAGCATTAACAACCCCTTTCCCTCTCTGTACCTCTCTCAGCACCACTAAGTTGTGGCCACCATGGATCATCATTGGACCATGTGCTTCTTGGCCGTCCTTCCCATTATGTGGGCCATACCCCAAGAGAAGTGGCAGTGATCAAATGGGCTTTCTCAGAGGATGAGGTAGCCTTCTCAGAAGTGTGTCTGCTTTTGCTGTACCAACTAGTTCCTAAGACCAGCTTTCATTGGTGACTTAAGATTCCATTGCCCACAAAGCTAAACGGTGGTAATGTTATTTTTCTATGGCTATAAATTATCTCAAGGGTCCTTCACCATTTTCCATTGTTCTCAGTGAATTCCTTCACTGGGGACAACAGCAAGGCAGAGCAGGGAAGGTCCATGTCACTGAAATGCAAACACCTCACAGTGTTTATCAGCTGATATCTCCTTGTCAGGTAAAATGATAGCAGTGCTGGGGTCACAGAACCAGCTCACCTGACCTCGTCATATAGCAGATGTCCCCTTCCAGGGGCGGGGGAGATCTCCCATCTCACTCATTCCATCAAGCTTATCCTACAGCCGTTAAAGTTCACAAGGCCTGGGCAGTTTCCATGATTTTCAAGTGTTATTCGTGTGTGTGCGTGGTTTTTTTTTTTTTTTTTTTTTAATCACACTTAATACTTTCTGTGTAAAACCAAAGATGCAATATCTTCTGTTACTTTTGTTTTACTTCAGCCATAATCAACCATAACTTTTCAAGCATATGTTTCTACTTTGTGTTGCAAGGCCCTGGGTGCAGGGCCAGGTGCTCACCTTACCCTCCCCTCCTAGAGCTGCTGATGGCCCCTTCTTGGCCACACTGGGTGGCTGGGAGCACACATGACCTCAGACTCCTGAGGGCCTCTATCAGTTGTGTCCCCATTATTGATAGTAGCAGAGATATTGACAGTCTGTGCTTGGAAGGAAAATAGGAGTTTGATATGACATATTGTGTGTCTCAGCAAGACTCATAAATAATTTTGACAAGTTTTTGTATGCATGGGAAAGTCCTTGATTCAGCCTCCCATAAAAATAAACTTCTATTATGGAATGTATTTGTCAAGTGGCTGCTTGATGGATGGAGCTGCGTTTACCCCTTGGCAGTTCGATGAGTTTTAGATGCACAGCTTACCAGAGAGGATTTACGGGCAGTACAGAAATAATTATTCAGTATGAAATGCATAATTCCTGTACCTGAATTTTCATTTTTTATTATATTTAGTTTCTGTTGCACTTCTGGTCTCTAAAACAAAAGAACTTTCCTTTTTTAAAGTTTTTTTTTTTTTGAGATCTATTGTTTGTATAAGGTTTTATGTTGAAGGCAGTGAGCAATCTGATTCAGCCCAGACCATGTCCCAACTTACCTGGCCTATTTTTATTGAATGTACAGTTTTCTTTTTTCCCTTAAGAGAGATTTGCCAAAAATACCAAAAAACCACACATACACACACACACACAGTCAGACACACACACAACTATGTAGAAAATTCATTTTTATTGAGCTTGAAAATCTTGGACATAGATTGTCATTCTTTTCCCCTGAGGTTATCACAGATATTTACTTATTTCAATATCATTATATCCCCTCATTTCTGTTGCAGAAAACAGAATATTAAATTCTTGTCTCCTTAAACTAAAGCTAAAACATGTCTTTTTCCCCCCTAAATCATACTTAGAACTACTTTCTCATCAATCATGCACTCTCTGGCTAAGTCAGTGCCCTTGAATAAGCTGAGAACTTTAGAAAGCATTCAGTTCCCACACTCCTGTGATCCTGTCCAGTTTCTTGCAATAGGTGACTGACTTGTCACCTGGTCAGCCTGTGGTAAACTTGATTGTAAACATGTAGGCTCAGGAAGACTACAGTGGCGTTGAGTGTGTAGGAGTGTTTGACTTTTCATTAGAAGCTGTCACTCAGTTTATATTATTATCAGGTGTATATTATTTATTCAGAATGGTGGGTTCCATTGTGATACATCTGTATGTACATAAAGCATGATCTGATCAGTTTCCTCAGCACCTGCCCACCTCTCTACTCTAATGGTCTACCTTTTACTTCCTTGATGTCCCTTTTTCCTGTTTCCCTCTGCCTTCCACATATGAGAGAAAATGTACAATATTTTTTCTCTCCAAATCTCACTTATTTTACTCAAAATCATGGTCTCCAGTTCCATCCATTTTACTGCAATGACATAATTTTGTTCTTTGTGCCTGAGTAAGAAGACTCCATTGTTTATATACACCACATTTTCTTCATCCATGCATCTGTTGATGGACACCTAGGTTGATTCCATAACTTTGCTCTTGTGGATTTTCACTTAGTTTTTATATGAATTTTCTTTTGTTGTATCTGTTTAAAGTCTGGAGACAGATGGATGCTGTGGTAAAACAGTCATTATGAGTGGTGTGTTGGGTACGCTGGACCTGTGTACCATCTCTTAGGAAGATGCCTCTGACCTGACTCATCTGCTGTGTCCCCTGTCATTCTCAATAATGTTCCTCTGTGCTGCCTCTCAGTTTATGAGAGTGCTTTGCTAATTTTGTGACCCTCTTCAGAATGGCAGCTTTTAGCTTTGTTGGTCCTTTTTGTTATGTGCTTTATGTTTAATAATTTCTGCTCTTTTATTTTCATTTACACTTATTCTTTTTCTGACTTCTCAAGTTGAATGCTTAGTTAATAAATGTTCTTACTTCTTTTCTTTTATGGACTCTAACAATAAATATTCTGAATTTTCCTCATAGTTATGCCTTAGCTGCATCCTATAAGTTTTAATATTCTAGAACTTTTATAATCCTTTATCCCTTAATATTTTCTGATTTCCACTTTGATTTCTTTTTTTTATCTCTTAAATTTTCTTAAATTGTTCTTATACTTCCTGGTGTTTGGAGGTTTTACATTTCTTTGACTTGTTATCTGTAATTTAATTGCACTGCAGTCAGAGAACACAATCTCTATAAACCAGTTCTTCATGCCAAAGCTTGCCTTTTTGGTATAGTGAGCAGGCATTTTCGTAAATTTTCGTTGTGAGCATGCCAGGAAGTTGTATTTACCCGTGTTGGATGCCATTTTCTGTATGTTCTCTGGGCTATGGATTAAGCTTCTAAGTTGGACGCCATATTCAATGTGTTAGGTGGGCCATTGGATTAAGCTTCTGTTGGATGCCATCTTCTGTGTGTTCTGTGGACTGTTGGATTAAGCTTCTTTATTGGGTGCCATATTGTATATGTTCTGTGGGCTACTGGATAAAGCTTCTTCATTGCATGGTTCAGATTGTCTGTGTCCTTACTGATTTGTTTGTCTGACACTCACCAAATACTGAGATAGATGTATGTAATTTTTCCACTGCACTTGTGGATTTGTTGGTTTTCTTTGGTTTATTTGCTTTAATTTTAATTTTAATTTTTTTTTTTTTTTGCTTTTCATAGTTTAAAGCTACAAGATATAACCATGTTGAACGTTATTTATTCCTCTAATTTAGATTTTTTTCTAGAATGCTTTTTCCCTAAAATTGTGAACTGTCTTTTGCTAATATCACTTTTCTTTTTCTCAGTGGTCAGATGATAGATACATCTTCACCATTTCAGTTTTGTCTTGAGATTAATGTAGAGCTCGTGAAAGTTGCATAGAGCTGATTGGTTGTTTAATAATACTAAGTTTTGTGTTTCACTGATATCATTGAGTTATGTTTACTTATTTCTGCCATCTCAAAAAGGGTGAGCACAGCACAGTTAGGGTATTTTGAGAGAGAGAAAGGAAAAACCCATTCAAATAATGTATATTACAGTATGTTGTTATAGTTGTTCTAATTTATCAGCTATCCTTGTTAATGTCTTGCTACATCTAATGTATAAATTAAACTTCATCATGCATACAAACTGGACGTGTTGACGCATGCCTATACTACCCGCCACTCAGGAGTCTGTGACAGGAGGATCACAAGTTTGAGGCCAGCCTAGGCAGGTTAGCTAGACACTGACTCAAATAGAGATTGAAAAAGAACTGGGGACGTAATTCAGTGGTAAGAACTTGCCTAACATGCAAGGTGCCGGGTTCCATTGCCAGCACTGCAAAAACAAAAAACAAAACTTTTACCATAGATACATATGCATGGTACAGAAGAGTATATATAGGTCTTGGTGCCATCCATGGTTCCAGACATCCGTTGAGGGTCTTGGGACACACCTCTCAAAGAAAATGGGTGCGACTATACATCTTGGTATTTTTGTGGTCTTACTTTTTGTATATTTAAACTCTTAATCCATTTGGGACATATTTTGACATAGAAAGTGACAGCAAAATATGTTCATTTTTACCCCCAAATGGTTACTCTCCCAATATTTTTCAGAATGATCCATACTTTTCCCTCTCTTATTCGAAATGCTCATATTTGATCCCACATGCACTTTATTTTCTTCAGACTCTTTATTCTGTTCCATGTACTTTCTTCTTCTATTCTATCAGGAACCCATTCTTTTCCCAACTACATTTCTGTTTTCTTGATTAATGTAGATATTCTATTTTGTTTCTTTCAGAATAAACTTTAAGGAAGTTGGCATCTTTATAATATTAAAAGTTCATTTACAGAAACACTTTTTCTCACCAGGTACTCAAGTTTTTAAGTCCCTCGACCAGTTGTTTTTCCTAGGGACATGTGTCTCCAAAGAGCTCCCTGGGACTGGCCAGGTTCAGGGTGGGATATTCTAGTTAACACTTTGTGGTACTTGTGAGTATAATTCTTCACTTTATTTATAATTCATTTTTATTGGTATATAGGAAAGTTATTGATTTTTTTGTCTGTTTTTATGTCACACTGCTGTACTCTGCACTATTAATTCAGAGCTGATTTTTTTACATTTTATAGATAGTTTTACATAATCCACAAACTATAAATAATAGGCAGATAAATAAAAAAACTATAAGACCTAACATGATCAGATGAATAAAAATAAAACTCCCAGGCTCAAACATATCAGCCCTATGTGTCCCAGCACTTGAGAATACATATTTGTCAACAAATTATTTTTTAAATATAAATACCTCAAGGGCAATTAGCCCATGTATCCCCTTGCTCAGTTAACTTGATTCCTAGCTAAGTGTTGGTAATATATAGTAAGATGACTGCTTTTATAAGGGTGGATTTAGAAAGAGAGAAAAGGAATTTTTTTTTTTTTTTTTTTTTTTTTTAACAATGCAAACAAGAATGATAGCTGACACCTGTTAAACACTTAGGATGCTGGGCACTGTTGTAAGCTTTCCACAAACATCCGATCATGCAGTCTTCACCATGATTCCTAACACAGTAGTCAAGCAAACCCAGATACAGACAGTTTCAGTCACCTGTTCTTGGTGCAAATGGCAGAGCCTGGGTTGGAACCCATTCTACACCCAGCTCTTCACCACTGCTCTATCCAAAAAGGTAAACATGTCACATTTCTACAATCATAGGGGATTTGGGCATTTTGTTATTTCTGAAATCAGAAATCCCAGTAATTTGTTCTAAATCAGAAGTATAGCTTACAGTCAGTGCCTTGTTAAAGAAATAAAGTAAAATGTCTTGAAATTAGCAGGCGGTGACAGTACAGAAGAACTGAAAGGCATACGGTGGGAGGAGACTTCAGAAGAGGACCTTGTGCACATTTGTCATTTTGCTTGTGACCTTTCCTTTGGCCACTGCCCTGGAAACTCTGGCGGTAGTGCTGTGTTCTGTGCATACCTGTTCTGATCCTGCATTTCCCAGTAGCGGGAAAGTATGACCTGACTTCCCTGAATCCCCAGTTACACACCTGCTCTCTGCTGGTGAGATTTCCTGAGAGAAAGGCCCAGGGACATGTGTCTCCAAAGAGCTCCCTGGGACTGGCCAGGTTCAGGGTGGGATATTCTAGAAGTCTGGACAGATGAGATGGGATATGCACAGATTTGTGTGAACTGTTAATAAAATAAGATAGATGATTCACAAGATAGAGCTGTGTGCACAACTAAATTCTCAGAAAGTACAACAGTCATGTGTCACCAAAATAACAAGAGGGTCACTGGGGATGATTTTTCTGCCACTTCTTTGTGATTGCTGAGTACAAGCCACACATGTTGATCTTTTTGTATCCCTGCTGCTTATACACTCGTCTAGGGTTAAGGCAAGCATGCTGAAAATTTCAGTTACATTGGAATCACAGCAGTTGTAATGAAACCAGCTGTATTCAAAACATCACAGATGCCCCAGGTGACAGTAGGGTACACCTGTGGTGGAAGGGGAAGCCTGCCATTCTCCCATTTTTCCCAGAGTTGGGAGTGCATGGATTGCTGCATGCACCTCTCCCTTATGTATTTGACTAATGCATGTCTCACTCCCCGCCCCCATTTATAGTTCTAGCTAAATGAATATTTTTCTTGAGGGAGAGGCACACATTTGGATAGCAAATAAGTCTTGAATTTGTAAAACACTGCCCTTTCACATTGGTAAAGAGTGGTACCTTTTCAAGTGCAGTCAAATCTCCGTTAAAACAACAGAGGATGGGATATCCCTGAATGGCCCAAAATAAACCTGTATCCACTGTCCTTTCCCAGGCTGTGAACAGGAAACTTTGCAGGAATGAAGCATTTAGAATACTTGCATGAGATTGGTTGAAAATCTGCCTCATTTAATTAATCTTTTTTAAAAACATTGGCTTTGTGCTTGCTTTTTGTCTTCTCTCTTGGATATTTTAAATGTACAAAAGTGATAATGAACTTATTACACAAATAAAACAACACAAAAATGATAACCTCAGATTCCTGCAAATTGCAACTCACAGCTAGGTGTGCCTCTGTAATTAGAAAGTATATGTCCCTTATAATTTTTTTGGAAGGTGATAGAAATATTACTAGATGCCTAAATCTGTAATTTGCTTTTTCTCCTCCAAATCAGTAGATAGAGATCTACCTGTTCATCTGAATAAGCACATAACATATAATAGTGTGGACATACCATAGTTGTATTCATCCATTTCCAGTGTCCTTGTATGTGCACATTTGGGTTGCTTCTCCTGTTCATCATACTACAAACAATGCTCTGTTAAATATTTTTGCTTTGCTTACAAACAATGTGAATCCATGTAATCAAGAAAGTAGGTGATAGGAAAATATTAATCCATTTGAATATTTTTTTCCAAAATTGGCTTATAGTCAGTTTTTAATGATGTTTTTTAAATGAATGAATGCAAGAGTTACTTTGGGTCTCAATATTCTTAAAATGTCAAATAGAATCTACCTAAGTGGTTTTTTTAATAAATTTCATGTATCTTAACTTGCATTATAATTCCCCTTTGAAAAGGCTTATAAGGTATCAGGGCAAATTTGGTATATTTGTTTGAAATATATTCTGTGTAAATTATGCCCAGTAACAAACTGACTTTTTCTGGCAAGTGTTCAGGAAAACTTTTTACTAGCCCAGTAAGATTCACAAAAATATTCGCTGAGAATAGTGGGATTTAAGTTTATATTTTGTGTTTAAATATATATTGTGTGACGTATTAAGCCTCTTTTTAAACCTGCAAAAACAAGTTTCCACCTGGTTATTGATACAGTTTAGTAAATTGATCACAGCAACACTGGTGCAATTGTGTGATGGGCCAGTTGAGCTCTCAGACCACCTAGTATGCCATCCATACTTGCTATTCAGAGTATCTTGGGCACCTGTACTGAAATCCATTTCTAAACATTTCGTGAATTAACTGAAATGGACGTCACTGTGCTTTAAAGCCCGTCAGAACAGATAGTGTTACTAACAGGCTGGGAGATTAGAGTGTGTGGTGCTCACATGATTTATAGCATTTTAACCTCCAGGATTTTCTTTTACAGTTTTACTTCCCTTTGCAGAAGGCTCATAGAAGTGACTTTAAATAAAAATATTTGTTCCAAATCATTAAAAACCTTAATCAGTTTGGTAGTAATGTAAAGGTTAGAAGTAATTCTTTCCTCAAACTTTCAACTGGTAATGCACCTTGGTGGATTTGACCATTTCAAAACCTCTGTAGTAGAAGAATGAAGAGAAAAAAGTTCTAACTTTGTTGTGAACTTGCTGTTTTGCAATTCAGTTTGTTACAGAAATGTTAGCCTAATTTCATAATAGTAAAAGAGGGATATAGATCTTTTATTTCATCAGTGGCTTATTTTACTTATTAAAGTAAGCTGTATTCACTGGGAAAACATGCAGTTTTCAAAGTTTAGCAATTAGCTCCTTGAAGTCTTTTGTTTTGTTTTGTTTTTTATTTTTCAAAATTAACTCAGTATCAGTAATGACAGAAAGAGCTCTTTTTTTTTTTTTTTCCTAAATGACTCATAGGAGGTTCCACACATAACAGCACAACAGCTTTCATAATAGGCATACAGCACCCCCAGTTCTGCACTGGAAGAAGCACTTGGTGCTTATTGGTAGCTTTTTCCTTAATGTCTGCTATATTTGTTTAGCCTATTGTTGAAAACACAGCCATTTTGCTGTGCTTCAGATCATCTACATGGGAGTCCAAATGCATATTTAATCCCTGATTTGAAACGAAAAATAGATGCAGTGACATGTGAGCAATTGTAGGAAAGTGTGCTCCCTGCAAAGTCACGTCAGGGCTAGGGGACTCACAGAAGACATGGTGTCACGCAGCAGGAATCGATCTAGACCCATATCTTTTAAGTGATGAGTAGTCATTTTTCTCCTTTGCACTTTTAATGACATATTTAAATGGCAGCAGAGGAAAGAGGTTTTGTCTAAACAGGAAATATGTGTGGTTTAGTGACTAGTGGAGAGCTTGCAGAACTGTCCTAGAGTTGTGCCCATGAAGCAGGGTGGAAACTGGAGTGCCACCTGTGCCTGCCGGTGTGTGTGGCAGGGTTGGTATTGTGTGACTTGACTCCACAGTCAGGCAGAGAGCTGAGGGGACCACTCACCCCACAGCGATAAAGCTTCTCTAAAAATGATTAAGCAAGTGTGCTGTTTATTTTTGTTTCTTGTCTCCTGTGTTTTCTTGACTCCTGCCTGTTATGATCACAGATAAATGGCATCCAGAGCCTTAAGTTGCCCAGCTTAGGTCAAGTACATCACCGACAGAATCCTGTTTTTCTTTAGCTTGAATACTTGTGAAAATCTGCTCGGTACTCAACATTTCTGTTGGCAGAAAGACTTGAGATCATGGGTCGAGTCCTGTGGAAGTTTCACATTTTCTAGGAAAAAACTTTGAACTACGTGTAACTGCTCCCAGATGGATAGTCGTGTTTGTTTGGGGTATCTTGATCCTAGCTTACTGAAGATATGAGATGGGGGAAAAATAAGTTTCAGAATGCTCTCCCAGTGTTTACCTTTACATAGTGTTTTAACAATTTACTTTCTAAAGAAAATAGGTAAAGTTTTTCCTTTGAGGTTCTGGGGTCTTAGGAAATCACACTGTCACGTTGCATTTGGGGTTTCCTTTCCTGCCTTTCTGTCTTCCTTCAAGTGACTAGAAGCTTGCTTTTAATGAGAAAGGTGCACGCAACTACACATTTTTAGCCAAATTAAAGCTTTTATTCCAGATACATTATTCCTCTAATCTTGTTGTTTCTTATTCTTCTTACGTGGTCATATTCTTATTCCTTTTGACCATTTTTGAACCCTCACCCAAAATATCTGGTAAATGAAGTTTCATGTGTTGACTGACGATAAGGGACATGAGATACTTAGTCTCCATTAATGCTTTTTCATTGCTCTTTCTAGTACTTTTACTTGTTTTCTTTTTAAAATTTGACAAGATATTATCCCTATTACAATTTTTTCTTCTTTAAAACATCAAAGAACTGAATAGGACTATGCAGATGAGAACCAGTTCATGAGCACCATGTTCCAAGAGTCATAGCCATTCCCACCAACGAGTGGGAAATTTCGTAGTAGCTTAAGAAGTGTGCATCCCATTGTCTGGTTTCAAGAACTGAGACAAATGTTGTACAGTGGAAGCTGGAACCTGAATGGAATGTTTATACAGTACCTTATACAGTTTTTTCTATGTATATATTCCATAAGCAGGCTGATGTGGGCTAGGATACCAGCGTTTACCTTTTGCCTTAGCTGTTTTCAGAAGAGTACTAAATGTATGTAATTTCTATATTATTTTTCTGTAATACAAAGGAATACTAAAAAATAGATTTTTATATTAGAAATTTGACAATAAATATTCTAGCTGAAAATCAATTACAAAATGAATTTAATAGTTATTAGTAATTTAATTAGGTCTGTGCCATGTGTAAAATCACCCTCAGAAGTCAGAGTATAATGCTCATACTTATTGAATATAGCACTCATACTCCACTTGAAAACAAGATGACATATAACAAGCTATAAAAAACAAAAGAAATATTCTGTGATCTCCACTATATTTCTAACTAAACGAGATGTGCTCCAGTCTAAGGAAAGAAAAACAACTTAGAGTTTTCTAAAGAATTACATGAAGAAAATGGAAAGTTTATACATTTTTTTTTATTGATCATTCACAAAACTTCAGGCTTCCCAGCTAGATTGACAGCTGAGTTATTTGCCCTTCCCTAGTGACTGACAACAGGTAATGGAAAGGCTTTTACTGTGATGTAACAGCACAGAATCTTTCCTAATTTACTACTATGGTTCTCATCAAAAGTAGCTGGCACAAAAACACTAGATTTATCACTTCAATTACTGGAATTTCACATTTAGTTTAAGAAGACGTGTTTCTACACTGTGACAGGCCCTCCAGATCCTGAGCTTCTTCAGACATGTGGCTATTGGGGTAATCAGAGAGAGAGAAATGAAAGCCATTGTTAGTTTTATAACTTAATGGTGTCTTCTGGCAAGAAATAAGAGATAGTTTTATTTTAAAACTGATAGGGCATTTTTAAAAAACTTTTTTTGTTCAACAATCTGAAAATAGACAAGAACTATATTTAAACCATCATGATATTATAAACAGATCTTTTTGTTCACATAATTAAGTGGGTACAGTCACTTCACCCATGTTTTCTACACTGGCTAGAAGGATACTTTGTCATCTTGCAGAAGGTTCATTGGTCTTGTTTAAGGGTTAGTAATTTATGTGCCTTCAGGCTTAAGGAAAGTTTTGAAATTTTTTTTTTTCCAATTCCCATATGACTCTGACTTATAGGAACACTGGACATCCACTAATTTTAGGGGTAAAATCGATAGGGCCAAGGTTTTCCTTATTTTGTGTGGAAAAGCTGTAACTGGAATGCAAGGCCACAGGCCCAACTCTGGGGGCCCTAATGAATCAGGTCTAGTCATTCACCCCAGAAACCAAAAGGAAAATGTAATGATAAAAGACAGAAAAGGAATTTATTCAATGCAGCTCTCTCAGGAAGACAAGGGGGATCAAAGTCTTCAGTCTTGTGTTAAGGAACTGACATGAACTTCAGGTTTAAACAGGGAAGGAACAAAAGTGGGGACGGGACGTATGCAGTCAAGCCTTCCAGGTCAGAAGGTTGATCATCTTGCGGGGCCTTGTGCATGACAGGAAAGTTGCTGTTACTTGGGGGATGGTTTGAACTCTCCTCACAAGACGTTTATTCATCACTTTTGTTCCTGGAGTTCACAGCAACTCAGAGCAAAGGAGATAGGTACAAAGTGGAGGCAGACATGCCAAGACTTCATCCTGCTTTTAGTGACCCATCAGGCAGCTTCAGGCCCAAGTGAAGAGTCAGTGCTTTTAACCAGAAGAGCCTGTAAGTCTTTCTCACGTAGCCAAGATGTTGCTACAGGTTGGATCCCTGACCAGAAGGGTTTCAAATTTCAGATGGGTCTGTCACAGTTAAAACCTAACATAAAGTTAGGTGTGGAATTTCCCACCTGTTGCTCAGAGTTTTTTATTGTGGCACATTTGGATTCCGCATTTTTATGTTTGGGATATTTAGCCTAAATGATCCAGTAACCACTCTCCCAATGCCTTTCCTTGAGGTAAACAGTGATTGATAAAATCAGGTTGGTGCACAGTACTTCATTTTTGAAGAACTGATTGGCTCTGCGTGCTGCCCAACAAATGCTCATGACTAATCTTAAAAAATGTCACTGTGCCTTCCTTCCATTGTACACTCTGGTCCACACAGCCATCGTTTCTCATCAGTAGCCTCCATTTCACCTCCGCTGTTTCCACCCTTGCTCTGCTGCCGGATGTTTTCTGTATAACCCAGAGTCATTCTTCTCAAATGGCCCTGTCCAGGAGCATAGAAAATGCTACTCTGTCTGTACTTTCCATAGTAGCTACTCAAATGTGGACCTAAACTCAGGATCTGAGTTTTAAATTAATTTTTAATTAAACATTGGCTAGTGGACACTGCAGGTCTAACACATGTCAATTCCTATTCCTTTTCTGCTCAAAACCCTCCCATGACTTCCCTTTTTACTCAACAGTAAAAGTGAAACTTGCACGGTAGGTAATGTAGTTCCCAGGCTCATTGCTCACTGCCCTTTGACTGCCTTGCTGCAGCCTTGCTGCCTCCTTGC
Source organism: Sciurus vulgaris (assembly GCF_902686455.1). Taxonomy (NCBI): domain Eukaryota; kingdom Metazoa; phylum Chordata; class Mammalia; order Rodentia; family Sciuridae; genus Sciurus; species Sciurus vulgaris. The sequence continues at coordinate 96,728,317 of NC_136474.1, forward strand.
TGGCCCTAGCACGCAGACCTGCTTCCACCTCTGGCTTTGCACTTGATCTCCCTCCTCAGATAGGCATTGGTCTGTTCTCCCACCTGTTTCCAGTCTTTGCCACTTGACAGCTCTCATCAAAGCCTTTTCTGATGGTGCTGCAGCATCCCCTGTGTGTCCACAAGGTGCTGTCGCAGGCCTGGTGAAAACTACTTAGTGATCTCTTTTGTTTCAACAGATCCATGTCTAGGCTTTCAGGAAATGCTCTTGGCTTATCTTCAAAATACCCCTGAAATCATCTGAAACACTTTGTATTTTACTTATTTAATTTCTATTATTTTCCTCAGGTTGGAGGCTGTTCCCTGCTGTAGCCCCAGATCCAAAAAAAAATATCTAGCACATTATGGGGGTTTAATGAAGTTTTGATGTTTAAACAAATATATGAAAATAAAGCATTATGAGTTATCTAATGAAAGGAGTACTAAGCAAACCATATTGAGTTCAAAAAGAACATGCTATGAACACACTGGTGGAGATGTAAGAGTTTAATCCTCGGCAGTTGATGATATATCAATAAAAAGGGAAAAGTCATGGTTTCAACAGTTGATATTTCAACTCTTATTATTCAGATTATATAATTGAAATGGAATTAATAGATATACAGTTAACTTGTAGTTATTTAACAGCATTAACTTTATGATCAAGCATCTATTGAAAAATATATAGAACTTATTTTAAGGAAAATTTATAAATTTAAGAAACCAGAAATTATGAAATCATATTCTCTCATATGATTAACAATAAAAATTTAAACAGGGAAAAAAACCCAACTACCTGAAAATATTAATATACTATCCCACATAATAGGGAAAAGCAAGTAAATCAAGAGTGTAGTTGAGGACTTTTTTTAAGTAATGAAAAACAAAATATGTCATATTAGAACCTATAGGATTTATCTGATGTTGATCTTAGAAATAAATTCACAATTTCAAATGCTTTTATAATTAAACAGAAGGTAAAGTGAAATAAATAATTTAAAATAACAATATAAAAATGCCATATCAAAACAGAGTAATGAAATAATCAAATGAAATAAATTATCTAGAAAACAAAAATTAATAAATTCAAGATAGTTTGAGTAGAAATTAGGCAAACATGATGAATCAAGAAAAATTTTGAAATAAAAATTTAATGTAGCAATTGATAATGCACTGCTTTTATGAAAATAAACTGTGATTTAAGGTTGACACATCTTGAAAATGTCAATTAAATGATGCAGGAATAAATCTGAACCCTTTTCATTTCTTAATGTTTTGGGAGGTTTATGGGGCATAGGAATTGCAGTTTTTGCAAGTTTAGTAAACTTCAAAAGTGCATTTTTTTTTTGCATCTGTGGTCTTTGTGTGCACTCATACAAAATTCTTCAAAATTTTTCAATCACTTTCTCAATTATCAGATAAACTCAGAGTGTAGACCTTAAGGTCCCCAGTAGAACCTAGTAAATAGAATAATCTACTCAGGCCCATTTAAGACTATAGAATGTTAGAAAATGTCTTAATTACATCAGCTGGTTAAGTGAGAAGATAAAAATGAATACCTCAAGGGATGCCAAAAAGAATCACTTGATTTAAAACCATTTTCAAATAACTCAAAAACTGAGCAAACTGAATTTATTATATTTGTGTATTGTCCTTATCCTATTAAAAATTATGAAGTAACTTATATGAAGTATGTAAACATATACAGAACACATAAAATAAAATTCAAAAGTATAAGAAAATGGTAAAATTTTTGTCAAGATGAGTAACCCAGTGAGGGAGGAGAAAATGAATTCTTTTACTGAGTGTTAGTCAGTTGGCAACCAAAACCATCTGATGAGAAACACCCACCTGGGAAAGGAGAGCAGGGCCATGTGCAGTTCGTAGCAGCATCCAAAGTGCTAAAAGCTCTGGTCATTGAGAGTAGGATTAAAACCACAGAGAAAGGAAGCCACTGGACAGAGGAAAGTCATTTGCTCAGAAACTATTCTGTGCACAGAAAATTCCCTAGGAGTTTTTATTAAACTATGAGATTAAAAGTTTAGTGAAATGGTTGACTACAAGATAAATATACAAAAATTGAAGACCTTCCCATAGATAGGCATGACAAATGAGAAAAATAGGTGTAAAAAATAGATTAAATAGATTGATTAAAAGCAGAGTGTTACATGAAATCATTAAAATAATGTACTTATATTTGCACGTACATATATGTGGACACATATATATGCATTCTTAACAGGACTCAAAATCAATGTAAAAGGAAAATACTATTTAATTCTTAATAAATCTGTGAGGCTGTCCGAGATAGCAGTTTAACAGAGAACTCAATTTAGATTTTTATTGGATATAGTTCATAAAGATACATGTAAGCATTTAAGAGTTAAATATAAAAACAAAATTATAAAATCCTATAGAGAAGTAGAATAAAGCCAAAATCATGATGAGAGAACTTACCAGAATTTGAGCAAATAAAGGAAATAATAAAAGAACAGATAGTTAGTTGTCTGATAAACTAAATCCTGTACATGATTTTTCCAAATAAAAAGCCAACTTCAACACTGATGAAATACCTTCTGATCAAATAATACACTAAAATTATATAACCTTGTATATAAAGAACTCATACAAATCAATGGGAAGAATGCTACAAACTCACTAAAAGATGACAGATTAGTCATCAGATAGGAAATAAAAACATCTGGAAATGTATTCATAACTTGTAACTAAATAAATGCCGGCTCTTTTTTTGAAAGAAAACAACAATTATATACTTTTTCTCATCAAATTAGCAAAAGAAAAAGTATATGAACAGATTCTTATGATGTGCCTTTATTGCAGGTAATGGTTTAGTTGGTCCCAGTATTTTGAAGGATGATATGAATTGAGTACCTTAAAAGTATTCTTATCCTTTGATGAGAGAGACAGAGAAATATTTCCACAGTGCTACTTATTGAAAGCATCCTGGATATTGGAGTTCGGAGCCACATCATTCCTTGAGTGCTTTTTATCCCAGAGCCAGCTGTAACACACAGTGATTCAGAGCACCCCATGGGAGGCAGACAGGCCTGGGTTCAAATTCTCAGTACAGCAATTTACAGTTACTCTTAAATTTAATCATGAAAGGAGATAATAGATAAGATAATAGACAAAGGTGATAATTAATGCCATCTAAGAATATATGAATTAAATACCTGTGAAAATTACTGATCAGTGTATATCTTATAATAAGCCTTAAATTTGCTATTAATATACTATCAATTATGATTAGTTTATATTATTATAAATGGAATCGTAATGATATAGTCACAATTATAATTGATAACATTGATGTTTGATATAACTAAATAATTGATCCTATTTAAGTATAATTGATTAATAATTTATTATAGAAATTTTAATAATTCCATGTCTCAGTAAATCAAGGGGCAAATCAGCCACTAAATCATCTCACTTCTTAGGGTCCAACTAATCAGAGCTACCCTGCTCCCCTTTGATTTAACTGCTGACAACTGCTGCTTCCTGACTTACCACCTTCCCCTCCTGGAGCAACCAGAAATTGTCTCTCTGGGATCAGTGTTACTTCTGTTTTTAGAACTCTCTGGTGTGTGGTAGATCTGAGGTTCTCATGGCCAGGAAATTGTGGTTGTGAAATATTATCAGCTACTCTGTACCTACACAGATACCTCTTTGACTGTAAGTATTGGTGGTATAATTTATTTCATCCATCTCTGTTTGGTAGAACCTCTGCTTTGAAATAGGAAACTCCTTATTAGCTTGCCTCATTTAGCTTGTTTTACATATTTTCCAGCTTATTGCAGTTGGAATAGTTCAAATTGGTTATTATGTGGATAACTAGTTTTTGGTTGGTTTGGGTTATGTGCAGTAAATACTGGGCATGTTCGTCTCAGAAAGCACCATGCTAATGTTGAAGCAGTTTTGTTTGGAGACCTGGACTAGGAGAAGGAAAAGAGAGGACACGTGGGAAACTCAGACTTTCCCTCAAAAATTCCTTATCTAGCCAGGGAACCAAAGACTGTTACACAAATTAAATTTATCAAAAGGTGTGAATTCATGATTTGTTTTGAAAATAAGATTTTTGTCTGTGCTTTAGTAAGAATGTTACCTTAAAAGTACTTAAGCCACTTGAAGGGTTTTTATGTTTTTAAGTGCTCCTCTTTCCATCTCTGAAAAAGAACCCAACATGGGTAGGCTGGTTTCAAGCCCTCCTCACTTGTTAATAAGGCAGAATACTTGAGCTGTAGTGGTGAAGAATTCTACTGATGCTGATTAACCTAGTTGCAGAGGACATTCTTTAATCGGTCCCCTGTCTTTTGATCAGTTCATCATTTTTTCCTAACTTCTAATCACATCATACAGAAAATTTACCTAAAGCATACAGAAAAAAGAATGTATTGCATTTTTCTTTCTATGTTAAGTCAAGGATAGTGAAATGAGATAGTGTGAAATTCCAGGGTATGAGTTTCAGACAAGCCCTCACTTTTTTTAAATTTATTTTTTAAATATATTTGTTCCTTTTAGTTGTACATGACAGTAGAATGTATTTTGACATATCATACATACAATGGAGTATAACTTCCCATTCTTGTGCTTGTGCAGGATGTGGAGTTGAACCCTCACTTTTCGTGACCTATTATCCATATTCATTTTCAAGTGTGCTACATATTCTTGTATTTTACTTTTACAACTAGTAATTATAAAAATTTAGTTTAAAGGGTGATAAATTTAAAGCTCATATATAGTGTGTATTTTTAAAGGAAATTTTCTCAAATAATTTCATCTCATAGGCATACACTGTGACAGATGTTTGCAAATCTTGGTTTTAAACTGATTGAAGTATTTTAAGAAAACTGAAAAAATGTCAGTGGTAAAATTTATTTTACCAAGTGCAGATGTAAGACATCAAGTTCTCAGACTGATGGCAGAATTAACAAAAAACACCATCTGGTTCAATAATTATCTGAAAATACCCATATTCTTGGATTTGTTAATACCACTTAGTTCCCAGCTTTATTTTATCTGAGTTTGCACACCAACCAGACTAGGTTGTACAAAATGAAGACTATTTCCATCTGATCATTTTAAAAAATGTGTGTTTGCATGAATAATGAATCTTTGAATTGTTACTAAACAAGCAAATTATTTGCGTCTGTGTCACATCGGTTATCAAGTTTGCACATGTGACAGCTTCAACAGCCGTCACGTAAAATGCATAGAGCTTGTAACCATATGTTTTTGCTTGACAAAAAGCTAAAACTCAAGATCCATTTTCAATATGGAATGCACAAATTAACACTTTAAAATGCACCACAATATGTACAGCTTGGCAAAATTTGCAGAAATAGCACGTTTCTAGATATTAACTGATATCTTTGGATTCGACCTTAAGGTATTCAATCATTTTGATTAAAAGACTGATTTCTCATAAAACCACAGTCTGTTGGAGGCGCAAAGCCAATGACATTTGAGCATTCATATATTTTCATAAACTTTGAACAATGTCAGTGAGACACCTCTTCAATCTTGGCCACACAACAGCGGGGTATTCAATCTTTCTTTAGCTTAAGACAGAAAATTTGAATATCAGCATAGGGTTATAAATGTGGCAGGTCGGGTAGTGTGCTCCGTGTTGATTGTTAAGGAGCAGACTGTGCAGTGTTCAGAACATTCTGCTTTGCACTCTTAGCCAGCATTTTCCCTTCCCTTCCCTTTTCCCCACCCCTACTCCCCCAAAGGCATCATAGGAAGAAAGTGTTTTGTGTTTCATGTGAAGACTTTCTCAGGTGTGAGAAGGATGCCTTTAAAAACGGCTACTCCTATTGTTGGAATTGCTCTGAGGACTGTGATGCTGTAGATGTCCTGATACTTCTTCAGCAGCTTTTTCATCCTTTGAACATAATAATTAGTCTTTATGGTGCCAAGTATGTCTATTCCCCTTTGGCCTCCCAAGCAGAAATTGGATGTTCTTCAAATATTTCTTTTTTTGGTTGCATAGTTCCGTGCAGAGTGATTATCCTATATGATCAGTGAGATGCGAGGTTTTCAGTTTGTTGTAAATAACAGTGTTAAGTGTATTAACATCCTCTACAAATCGCATGTCTCTCTCTTTAGAGTGTTGTCTTGCAGACAGCTTGGGCAAAAAGCAGATGGGCTGTGAGGGGAAGATGAGCAATTCTGTCTGGCCCAGACAGAAAATGCAGCAACATTCTGTTAAGTAGAGACAAGGAAGGCTTATTTTAATATATTGTAATACACGACAGATGCCTCAAAGTGTTTACCTAAAATTCCTTTAATCTTGCTAATCCTCACATTGAACGTAGCCTGAGTATTAGAATGCAAAGCATTGTTAGTACTCTTAGACAAAGGAGAGCAAAATAATCCAAGAGTTGGCTTCACTTGGTGTGATCCCACAGAATTAGACTTTATAACAAAACCACCTGAGCCATTCATAATAGTCCAAATTTTTGTATTTTTTATTATTATGTAATATATAGCCACCTCCAGAGAAGATCAGATGAAATGTTTACTTTGGTAAGGTAGAATCCATATCAGAAGAGGTGCTTATTAATTGTGTTCTTAATTTCAATAAAATCTGCTATGTGAGACATGGGAGTAAATTGTTCAACTGAATAGACTTGCAGCTCTTCTAAACCAGTACAGCTTGATTCAGTAACCTATGGATTCAGTGACCAGCAACTCATAGTTCAAGGGGTATGGGTGTTGGTTCAGCTGCTGTAGTCTTCATTAGTTCCTACTGTAGCTGACCACATGCACACCTTCAGTATTTTGAGCATAGGCCATATCTAAAGATAAAAGATTTCCCTTGCCTAAGTAGATGATCGCTTCTGCAGGGCTTTGCCCTCACAGTCCTGGTTCACTACGCTGATGCATCCACTAATCCAGCAGTCATAAAGGAGCATCTGCCGGGTGCCAGTCACTGTGCTGAGTGCAGGACTCCATCAGGAAGCACTGTCATCCCTGTGCCTGTGGAGTTTGCACTTTAGGTACAAAGACTAAAATGACCCGCCACAAGTGGTGGCAAGGCCACACTTGAAAGACCACAGCAGGTGGCCTGTGATGAGGACTAACTAGACACTTGCACAGGAATTGGAGGCTTGTACCTTCACTGAGGACAAGCCCTTGGAGGGGAGGAGGACTCAAGAGCATTCAGGAAGAGGGTGACCAAGTCCAAGGACCTTCAGAGGGAGAGAGCCTTTGGCACACAGAAGCAGTGAGAGTTCAGACCAGTGTGACTGAGAGTGAGGAAGCTAAAGCATGTGACCTGTGAGGAGGAGCAGACAGGCTGTGGGAGAGTTTCAGACTCGCATCGTGGAAATGACAAGAGCAAATTTTAATTTTAGGGTTCAGTCTTCTCATCTATGCAGAATGGATTAGGGAGTGTAGACTTAGGAAACTAGTTAGGAGATGGTGATCAGAAAGATACAGGTGGTCTAGACTAAGCCTTGGTTATAAAGCAAAGAGGGAAGATGCAGGGTACATGCTGGAGATGGAGTTGGCAGGACTCACCAGCGAATTATAAATGGAAGGCAGGGTAGTTGGGTGGATTGAGAAAGATTGCTGGTTTTCTGTCTTGTGATGGACAAGTGTTGATGCTTTTGATCTCTGATTTGGAGCAGACAACAGATTTAGGAGACAGTCACCTCAGGAGAAAGTGAGGAGACAGAAGAGAGGGTCCAAGTGAAACCCTGAGGACCACAGAGTTCAAGGCCAGTCCAAGGATAGTGAGTCAGCACAGGAGGTGGTGAGAGGGAGCAGTGTCCACGTTAAGGAGAGCAAAGTCTCCGAGAAGGAAGTCGAGCAGTCTGGGTGCCATGTACCTGTGATCCCAGAAACTCAGAGTCTGAAGCAGGAGGATTGCAAGTTCCAGGCCACCTTGGGCAACTGAGTGAGACCGTGTCTCAAAACTAAAAAGGAAAAGGACTGGGGCCCTTGGGTTCAATTCCCAGTAAAAAAAAAAGGGTGGGGGGGGAGGGAGGGAGGGAGGAAGGAAGATAGGGAAGGAGGGAGGGAGAGAGGGAGAGAAAAGGAAAGGGAAAAGGAAATGGAGGCAGAAGAGAGACGGAGTCAGGATGCCCTATGGCTTCTCTTGAGCACTTCCAACACCTCCCACATGGACTATATGCTGATTGTCACACTACCTGGTGATGGACTTGTGTCAGCAGTGAGATGAAGAGCAGAGTGCTGTCTACTCTGGCCTCTGCTAGGCTGCTGCAGCCCTGGAAGAATCAGATTGTATTTAGTCATCTGACAAGCCATATTGTGTTTCCAGAATGTTCCCAATCATTGTATTTCTGCACTTTACTCTGGAAATTCTGAGTGACTGCCCTCTGTCCATATGCCAGGACTGCCATAATAAGGCTCCAGAGTCTGGAAAGCTTAACAGCAGGATGTACGTCTGAGACGGGTTTCAGCAGGAGTGGCTCCCCTGAGGCCTCATGCCATCTCCCTGTGTCTTCATGTGATCGTCCTCTGAATATCTGTGGCTTAACTCCCTCCTCTTAGAAGGACATCAGCCACGTTGGATTCAGATCCATCCTAATGGCCTCATTTTTCCTTAATTACCTTTTTAAAGAACTTATCTTCAAATCCAGTCAAATTCTAAAGTACTGGTGTATGGGACTTCAACAAATGAATTTTGGAGGACATAATTCAGCCTCTAACAGACTCAAAATGTGCATTTGAAGCAAATACCCCAAGTGACTCTAATGCTATCAGGCCTCAAACCAACCTTAAGAAACCCTGAATGAACTACGACGTACAGAAAACTGCTGAGATAAAAGGGACAAATGTGGTCCTTCCCCTGTAGGGAGGGATATCCCATGGGGAGATAACCCATGAGTTTGAGAACGTGTTCTCATGGTCAGGTCGTCACACCCTTCTTGCCATTTGTGTCTGGTTCCCAGACAAGGCAAAATGGGGCGGGTGGGGGGTTCATCTACGAACATGAATAATTCATGTGCTGTGAGCAACCATATCTTACGTGAGACGTACATATAGATCAGACAGATTATTTTGTAGAATAACTGAAAATCTGTGTCAGGACACTTTGCCCACAAAAATCAATCAGTTGGTTTGTACCTTCAGGTGTATTTGTTGTGGTTACTAATAAAGTTAGCACAGCTAGTTGTTTATTAGAATAAATACTGGCACTTTGCTCTAAATGGACATAATACAGGGTCACTTTTAGCTTGATTCTTTCTGTGTTTTTCTGACTTGGTGTGTTCATATGTGTACACATTCACATCTGTGAATAAGGTAAAGAAAATTTTGGAAAATTCTTTAAAGATTAAAATTTTGAAATAGTGTTATGTCTGAGACACTATTTGTCATGAATGTTTTAAACAACCTGGTTTACTTCCTTTCAGATTATCCCAAGCAGTGGCAGGTTCAGTTTGGTTTCAGAGAATAAAAATTGTCAATACCAAAATCCTTGTGCTCATGGATCCGTTCTTCTCCCTCCACAAAGGAAGTGCTCCTTGCTGGTGGCCACTGGTCAGGGCAGACTGGTGTTCATTCTTTCTGTTCACATGCCATGCTGCCTCTGCAGGGATGGAGAAGCATGCTGTCCATCCTCACTTGGGGCAATAGTGTGTGTGTGTGTGTGTGAGCGCACGCGTGTGCACGCACACACGTGCAGGGAGAAGGGAAAGAGTATGCATGGGGGAAGCTCCATTTCTCCAGCATCCCCATAGTCTCCTGTTTCAGCATGTGGCTTATATTGCCAGTTTCTATGGTTTGTTGCATGTTTGTGCAAATCATTGTCAACACACATGAGTACAGTGAACGAATACTTTCAAATGTACAGTTGCAACTGTATTAACAAAAAATACCTCCAAACTCAAAGTGTATAATAAAATGTAAAAAATGTGTCTTGCAGGAAAATTGCCTCTTTAAAGAAACAGTAAGAATTTGTTTATGTATCCAAGTCACCAGGAATCTTACAAGTATATGAAGATAACAACAATAAAGTAGTGAAAAGGATTTCAAAAATAGATATGTCAAATCAGTAGTTATATAAAAAATTAATTTTGAAAGTCACATTATTGGGGCAGAATGTTCATAGACAAAAGAAAAAAATGTTACACCACGCTCCTTAGTCTACCTGAGTTATTAATTTTCATGTTGGACATTTAAAAGTTTTTATCCATGGACTGGACGGGACTTAATAATTTCCAACAGCAGTCAGAGCCATACATTAGATCTTGCTCTATTGACTAAAATGTATTATGTTGTTATTACCTAAAGGATTGAGACGATATCTCCACAAATCACATTGTGGATTAAATTAAGGTTTTTCACAGATTCTGTCTCTATAATTGGGCATTATCTGTATAATGTGGGTTGCTTTTTGTGAGTTATTGGAAATATGAATTGTTAACCTGGCATTTATTATATATGTCACATTTCTCTGATTTCTGTAACCTGAAAGGGCAAGGGAAATGCTCTAGAAATATATTCAGTTCAGCAGACTTGTTTACAGATATATGCCAGGCAACACATTAGGTACCATGTCAACAGTGAATGGGCAGGAGCACCCCTGGCCTCAATGGACTTATCTGGAAGAGGTAATCACAGAAGGTGGCCAGGACTGCAGGACCCATATGCAGAGCATAACTTTGGGGCAGGCTTTTTTGGTTTGAACAGAACAAGGAAAGGCTCTGGAGAAAACAGTATGGTGGGATGAGAAAACCTGCCAGGTTAGCCCCACAGCTCTCTGCTGCTGAGAGGCCTCACCACCCTGCCAAGCATTCTCTTCCCCATCTTGTCCCCAAGCATGAGAGCTTAGCCCCCAGCCACTGATAGAAGAGCAGAATCTCTTCTTCCCTACTGAACCACAGTGACTTGTCCATTCTTTAGTGACTTCCTATCATTAATAAACCCTCATTGATTCAAGGTCACTTGGCCCACTGGAATCATGGGTCAACTGACCTGAAAGACATCATTCCCTCAAGCAGGTCTCGGCAATTCACTCACCTGCAAAACCCCATGCACATGAAATGAAAACACAGATTGTAGATCTCCTAGATTACCTGTTAAGGGCCAGGTGAGCAGATTAGTCAAGGAAGTTTAACTTCCTGTACTACTAAGTAGTATAATGGTCATCATTTTGAAAATACCTTTAGGTGGTATAAAAAGTCATTAAAATTATAATGCTGAGAGGTTATATAATCACTGAATTTCAATAATATGTATTTTTTGTTTGTTTGTTTAACTGTTTTTGTTTTTGTTTTTGTTTTTTTGCACAAACTAACCCCACAGTGGCTCAGCCCATTTTTCTCTTCCTTACCTTTTTCCTATATAAGAAGAAAATGGATCATTTTTTTTTTAAAGGACATTGATAGTCATTAGAGTGTGGAGAAAATTGATCAAAATATTAATTAGACTTTTGTTTTGCTAGTTTGCAGTAGACAGATGGAGTTCTGATCTTTAACAGCACCATGACTCATGAAACTGCTTGTGTACTAAAATGCCATTATTAACACAACAGTAGTTTTCAGCAGTTGGTAATTATTGGCATAATTAAACATTTATCAAGAAACAAGTATTTATCATTCATTAAACTTTCATTAAAAATCCATCTTAGCAAAGGCTAGATCAGCCAGTGATTTTCACACGATAGCTTCTTAACGTCTGGCAGGAACATGGAGCACTTTCATAATGACCTACACAGTGCACAGGTGATGCTGAAGAAGTGGGCAGCTACTGAATCTGGACTCCCTGTGTAATCAGAGTCATTAGGTTGGACCCAGAGTTCACAGCATTTGGCACTCTGTAGCAGCCTCTAGGAAATCATGTTACCCTTGGCAAAGAAAAGTTACTTCTATTCAAGCTCTGTAATGACATTTACATAATTTGAATTCCCCCAAAAATGGGGCTTTTTGTATTTTAGGGCATGAAATTTTGTATTGTAAATAGAAACTGGAACAGAAGTAGAGACTGATAGAATCACACTCTAAATACCTGACTTGAAGGTTCGACACAAGGAATCCTCCTCCGGTTCCTTTGTCACCCTGCAGGCCTCTGAAAAGCTGTCTGTCAATCAGAGGTTTTACCATGTCACAGAGCATGTGTCACTTGATGTACAGTGATGGCAGTCTTGGTGTTATGTCCAGATTTTTTTACTTATTTAGATTACATACTTTTTTCCTAAAATAAAGGAATGAAATATGATAGAATGTGACATACAGAGAGTTCCATCTGACAGCTGCTCTCAGCTCCTCTGTAGTGAGTGTGTTTCCTGTTTAACTGCATACCACTCCCAACTGGGCAGTCGTCATGTAGAACTGCTCCATGTTTTTGTAAAAAAACTGATACATAACAATTGTCGGTGTTTGTGGGGAATCGTGATATTCAATACATGTATATATTATATGATGTTCAAATCAAGGTACGTATTTCTGTCATTTATCATCTCTTTATGGTGAAAATATTCAAAACCCTGTTTTCTAGCTTTTGAGAAGATTGTAGAAAACCTTATTCCTATCTGTAGTCATCCTGCTCTACAGTAGCACACCAGAGCTGCTTCCTCAGTAACTGTGGAATTTCCACTTGGTGCCGTGGATCAGCCTTGCCCATCCCCACTCCTTCCTGTTCTCCCCAGTCTCCCCATTCGACTCTGAGCATCTGTGAGATCAACTTTTCAAATGCCACATATGAGTGAGATCTTATGGTATTTGTCCTTCCGTGCCTGCCTTATTGCAGTTAACATAATGATCTCCAGTTCTACCCATGTTTTCACAAATGACACAATGTCATTCTTTCATACAGCTAAGTAGTATTTGATGATGTGTATGAACCACGTTTTCTTTAACCATTCAGCAGTTGATGGGCACACTAAGACTTTATGATTAGTATTTGTAGTGTAAGTGTATATTGTTATATTTTCTTCATGTTCATCCAGTATGATAAGATGGCAGTTTTGACTAATACCACAGTAAGCATGGTATGCAGATGTCTCTTTGACCCCTGATTTTATTTCCTTTGGATTTGTACCCAGTAGTGGGACTGTTGCATCATAGGGTGTTTCTCTTTTAATTTTTTGTGAAACTACCATACCATTTTCCACAAGGGCTGTGCAAGGAAAACTACTCAGTGTTATCGTGCTTTTGTTTTATTCAAAACTGAAATATTGGGTGTGTCACCTTATAGCCTTCCAGGGTTCTCTTCTCTAGCCTGAAAGTGGGTGTAGAGTTCCAGCCTGTGGTCTAGACCTGCCTGCACAACAGTTGCCTGTGCCCTGCACACTCACTGAAAAGCTCCACATACAGTTAACATGCTGGGTACCCTCGTCAGGACTAGACACTTGGGAAAAAGCAAAGATTAGATAAACAAAGATTGCTCAGAATGCCTCTTCGCATAGATGCTAGTGCTTCAAATCCTATTCTATATTCAGCAACTTTGTTTTTGTTTTCTCCTGGGCAAAAAATTTACTGTATCAGTGCTTTTATGTCACGAGAATGAATTGAATTTGTACCCTTTAGTGCAAACAACAATAGACAGAGTGGTAACCTAGTGGAAAACAAATAGACACCCCGTCCCTTTTGGGGATTCAGAGAGGTTCAGAAGGATGGAGCTGACGGTGGAGAGGTGGCAGATAAAAAGAGGCCAAAGCAGGAAAGAATCCCGCGGTCATTTATTACCATGCCATCTTCATAGTGTTTGCTGAACCAAGGTGCAGAGTAATGATTCAGACAAATGACGTTAATCATAATAGCTGGCCCTTTGGCAAAAATGGAACACCCAGCATCACAGCGGGAGACCTAATCAGATTCCCAAAACCTGCTTCAGAAGGAGAGAATGTTCTGCCTTCAGTTTTTCTGTCAATGGCTTCCCGTGGGATACATCATCTTTAAAAGAAACAGAGTGGTAAGAAGCTGTACCCTCTTACTTTCTGCCCTTCCCAGACCCCCGAGAAATAATCACATTAAACTTTATGATTACTATTTATAGTGAAAGCACATTTTTTTGTTATTCTTATTCATCCAGTGTGATGAGATGACAAGAGCTGTTGAGACTAGTCATGTTTTTCATAATCCCAATGGTCAGTTCTGTACTTACTTGAAATCATCTTTAATGGCCACGAGCATCATGGAACCAGCTGGTAACATGTACGCATCAGTGTTCTAGGTCTTGTGTGAAATGAGGAGATCCACTCAGGTGGGCTGACCATTAGGGCATCCTAAGCACATTGGTCAGTATCTGGTCAAAGGATATGATTGATGTCCTTTTTGGTCTTTGAGACATATGAAAAGCTAGAGAAAATAATTTCATTTGTTACTGTGCATTTAGTTTTTATGGATTTTCATAATTAGCCTAATTGGTTGTGTTTTAAGGATACAGTTTCATTAGCAAAATCAAAGAAATTGTTTAGTTCTACATACTTGCAGATTTATTAATTGCATATATTTTGTCGTCTCTTTATCACACATGCTTTGGCACTTAATGCTGGTGTGTAGACAGGAGAACAATTGAGAGACTGGTCATACATCATCTCTTGGGGAAAATTAAGTTGACATGTGGGAGGCTAATGTACACACTTCAGATTCTTTGTTGATTTGCTGTTTTTGTCTTCATAACTCTAGGTAAACAGTGTGTGCTGCCATCTAATGCACAGGTTAAGTGTAGTTTCAGGCTATTATACGTCATTAGCGTAAGTAATATGCAGTCACAGAAGAAAGATGGAAGCTCTTCACTTGTAGCCGCCTGGACATTCCATTTATCATCTGGTACAGCACTGCAAAAATTAGTTGCAGCAGTCCTTCCTATAATTTATAGCTTAGTGCAATGAAATTAAGCAGTGAGCCACACTATTTTGGCTGATTAGTGTTAATGTGTTTTGCATCCCTCTTTCCAATGATAAATTTGGCAAAAACAAAACAACAACATCAAAAAACCCTGTTTATTCAAAACATCATCTCTGATACCCTGTTTTTGTTACTAGTTTCGACCAGACACTAGACTCATCTTTGAACACAGAGCTGCTTTCAACAATTATTAAAAAGGCATATATCTGTTAGATTCAGGAAGTGACCTCATGCCTTCTCCCATTATTTCATTATGATACTTTTACCCCTCATATGAGGAAATAAGGAAAATAATGGCTTAGCAACGTTGATTCAGGGCAGTACGGCAGATGGAATAGATGGATACCAGCAGACTAGACCTTAGGCCCTGGCCTTCTCTATCTGGCCAATAACCAATTCATTGTTGATCATAGAATAAACAGAATACTGTAGATGTGTACTTTTATCTAGCACCTGGCAGGCATGGAATAATTTTTTAAAGGTAAAAAAACACCATGTGCAAAAAGGAACAGTGACTGTTGAGATCTGCATCTAGAACTGTGGTATGTTGTAGCTGGACAGCTTGTCCTGGGATTTCTTGTATGTATGTGATCACCAGTGGGCAGTGTGTCCCCCTTGCCTTTGGAATACATTGCAAGTGCCAGTTCCTGACTTCTTAGGATTCTGTTAGCCAAGATATCTTGTGATGGGGAGCAGTATCACAGGAGAATAGGATCCGTCGGTATTAGTGTCAAGAAGAAGAATGTCTTGCTTGCCCTTTCTCCTGGGTTATTATATGGGTTATACAAAGATTGGGACAAGTTAATAGAAAACAAAGAAACTAGTGGTGGCAGGAGCAGGTAAGGGGTGGGGAAGTAATGACATTGCACAAAACATGGCTCTTGCTGATGCCACAAATAAAGTAACAGATTTTTTTTCTTCCAAAGCAGTAGCATGCATAAGCACACCTGTCATAATCATGATAGGCATCTGACACTGGGTAAAACTGAGCCTGGGCAGAGGATACTAATGCAGAGGGAATGTCAAGAGTTCTAACAACCCACGTGAAAGCTTTCAAACCTTTGCAGATGAATTGCAGCAGTGATGAGAAGAATAGTGCAACTCTTTGGTTTCATTTCATTGTGATTTACATAGAAGAAAACATGTTGGTAGAAAAAAAATTATGATTTAGGTGTGGAGGGTAGTGTCACCTAGCAGTTCTGTACTGAGTGGAGCCCTCATTGTTTCACAAGAGAGAATTCATACTGTTCGTTGTTAAAATGACATACCTGAATGAATCAGACCTACCTTGTTCACACCCAAGATGAGAAAAATGATTTATTATCTGTCCTTTGAATTTCTCTGAGCATTCTGTCTAAACTTTAAAGGAGGATTACATTTGCGATTAAATCTTAACAAATGTTGTTTTAACTAGACTGCAATATATGTTATTGACAACAAGCGACTTTTCTTCTCAAAATAACATTGGTGCTTAGGCATACAATTTACAAAAATGACAAGAAAGGGTGGTACTTTTTCCAAGGTGAATGTGAGTTGACTGATTAGCTGGTATTTTAACTTAGATTCTTGCAAATTATAGACATAAGAAACCCTGCAATTTATATGTACTTTAGAAGTGAAAGCTTTAATCCCATGATTCATGAAAGTAAAGTGGTAATAATTTAAGTACCATATTTTATTTATCCCTCAGAGTTGTCGACTGATTCAGAAGTATTTCCACTGTTTTGGGGTTCTGCCTTTGGCCACCTAATTGCTTCTTAGGAAGTCAGAGGGAAACTGCTTATATAACTGCACGGATTGTCTTTGGCAGCATCGAGCCAAGGCATCAATCAGTCCATCTGGGTAAAATCACAAGCTGACTCCGATATTGCTAAATATTTATACTGTCAAATACACACAGACATCCAGATGAAAAGAGGCATTCATTAGGAATTCTCCAGCTTGTCAGTTTAAAGATGTAGATTAGAGCAAAACCTCCCACTATGTTACTGAGTGCTCAAGAAAAGTCTATATTTAGCTATTCTGAGCAATAAATATCATCATATTGCCTCATTTAGGTAAATAGAGAATAAATATTGTCAAGATGATCTAGAGATAATGTAAACAGATCCCTGTTCAGAGTCTGTGTTACAGGGGAAATTCCAGGACAGTGATGAGCCAGTGATGCTTTGGGTTTAACCCTTTTTCTTAATCACACACCCCCCCCTTTTTGGTGACAAAGATTGTGTTGCTGACAGATTGGGGGGAAAAGATGAAGGGAAAAAAAATTAACCACAAAGGTGATTTCAAGTTACGTGAATCAGAGCACTAATTAGTGCTCGTACTGCAGTATTGTCTTGATAGTTCCAAAAGCTGCTGCTGCCGAAAATAAAGATATCTGTAGCAATGCCAAAGTTCATTTCAGAGTTTACCAGAGCTGATGAGGCCCATCAATCTCAGGGGAACACGGGAGCTCAAAGGTTGAGACAGTGTTTGACAGGACACAGAGGCAGCGCCCATCCCGGAGCCCCTCTGTGGCACTGTCCTGCGTAAGATTTCTCACACTGAGAATTTTCCACAGAAGACTGAGATCTTACCTTGACATGGCTCAGTTTCGGTGCTGAAACCGCAGGCACCTTGCATGACAGCGTGCCTCACACGTGTTCTGACTGAGCAGAGGATGTGTTCCTTCTCGGGGGCACGCGCTCACTGCTCTTTCCTGATAATTGATAATCTTAGAATTTATACTCAATGGGAATTTTAACTGATGTCAAAGTTTTAGTTAATTACACTAGATGATTTTTTGAGATTAATAATTAACATCTCTCTTTATAACTAAATATCCATAATTAATCAGCAAATCATAATGTGAAGACTAATTAACTTCAAACTCAAATTTTAACAGAAAATCCATATTACATTCTAGCATCATTAATTGCCAGAGTAATCATAGTTACCCCTCATGGGATAAAACATAAAGCTTTGTGGGTTTATCAACTATGCTGTTAGCTCAGAAGAATTTCCAGAGTAACTTCCAAGTGGCCTCACCAATTATGAGATTACCAGATTGTTGAGACCCTGTTCACTGGCCACATGCTGCATTATCAGTAAGCTGCTTCTACAGCTTGGATGAGAAGCCAGTAAAGCAAAAATCCCCCCCCCCACCCTGGTGTCTGCGTTTTTTTCCATGGGACTTAACCCAGCGATTCCTGGTGAGCGGGTGACTTGGTTCCCTGTCTTTAAAACCACACCCTGCTCCTTTGTCTCTCTGCTGGTTAGCTAGTTTAAAATCGATTACTAGCAAGCCAAAGTGTACATCCAACATTGTTCATAGAGGGATTTTTTTCAATAATACAAATGTAAAGTGTGTTATCTGTCGGTTGTAAAGGAGGCAGTGTGTGAAAGGAGGAACTACTGAGCGTGGCAGACGGCTCACATGGCCACTGCAGGGCTTCCTGTGGGCCCAGGTCCTCAGAGGTAGGGCAATGCCACTGTTAACAATGGAAGCGTGTCTTCAGGGCTTCATTTAGAAATTTCAAAGTTAAAAGTATATTTAAAAATCTACATTTCAATTATTATATCACCTAGTCTTCCAAGTGCACACATGGAATACTATTCTTTTGTGTGGCAGCTGTAAAAATCCTAAGCAATTTTTACTGTCAAGAAAACTCTGGATAAATAGGGGCTGTTAACTTAGGCAGATATCTAAGGTTATTTGGTGGCAATCAAGAACTCACAGCACTTCAACTAATGGGTTATGATCAGAAACTGTTCCTAATAGCCAGCTAGACGGATCTGAATATGAAGATTTCTATAATTTTGTTGTCAGCTTGTGATGTACTCTAGTGCTAATTATTTGGAACAATTATGTTTTCCTAATAACAAAAGAAGAAGCAGTGAATTAAGCAGG
Organism: Sciurus vulgaris; assembly: GCF_902686455.1. Lineage (NCBI taxonomy): Eukaryota > Metazoa > Chordata > Mammalia > Rodentia > Sciuridae > Sciurus > Sciurus vulgaris. The sequence goes on from NC_136474.1 coordinate 96,747,069, forward strand.
CTTACCTTCAGATCTTTAGATAACAGTTTAAATGCACTTGCCATTAAGAAATAACATTTCTTTTTGCTTTACGGAACCCTAATTATTTAAGATGCTGTCTTTTAAAACCCGCGGCTTCCACTTCTGTTAAACCTGCTCCATGTGTCAGTTTGCACTGATGACTTCAGTAACTAGTATTTTCTCAGTCTTAGGTTTATGCCTGTACCTCCCATAGACTGCTTACTTCATTTAGTTATTCAAAAACCATAATTAGTGCAGTAATTAATGTGTGGATCCTTCAAAGGAAGACTGCTGGAATCACGGGACGTCTCTCGTCATCCTGACTGACGTGTGGATGATGAAGAGACTGGGCGATGTGGCGACAGGAAGTGTATTCTTGCAAGGTAGCTGTGCTGCAGGGAAGTTCAGACAGGACCTTGGTCCACAGGGCCCTCACGTTCGGAAAAGTAATTATCCACACTGTTTCTATAATTCAACTAGGTGTTATCCTGCATTTGCAGCTGTCAAATCATTTGTTTTAAATGTTTTTTTTTTTTTTTAACATCTTATGAATACTTGAAAGTTTCAAGTTTTTTACAATGTCTCTTAACCAGTTTCTAAACAGAGGCCAGGGCTTGTTCTCTCCTCCGCTGCACACCTTCCTTTTCTCTCTTCCTTCATTTCTCCATTATACAGAGAGTCCTTCCTAACCCCTGATTTCAGGCCTCTGGTGATATATGGGTTGACACAGGTCACAATCATAGTCACAAGGAAAAGGCCTGACTTAACACATTTCCCTGGAGATTTTCTTTGGTTGAACTTCACTTTCCATATGAGCTGTGTGGGCTGTTTTCAAGCCATGGTAAATGAGTTGCATGTAGTTAAACTTGACTTGTGTAATGGAGAGGCACAATAAGGGCTCTGCTGGGCTCACTGCTATGCAGGCCACCACTCTGGGCTTGGTTTGTCTGGACTGTTGGGCCTTTAACCTGCTGTGAACAGCAGCACATCTGGCACACTGTGGCACCCCTGGACATCTGCCAAGATGCAAGAGCTTAGCCCTCAGGGAGCCCAGGGCCTGCTCTTCCTCACCAAAGATACTGAAACCCAGGCATGCTGCTCTATTGTGGCTTTAAGGCACAGACTGAAGTGGGAATAGGATACTGAGTATTAGATATTGGGTATTGGTGGGAACAATCATATAAAAAGAACTTTATTCAAACTGAAGGACTCTGTGGTTTTATTCCCTGTATTTACTACATGAAAGAAAGATTCTAGGTACTAACCTATATTCAGAATGAAGAGGAAGATTCTATCTTCCTTTGTGTGTAATCAAATGGATTTCTGTCTTTCACATCTGTAATCTGTCAGTTCATTCTGAGTTTATAGTACATCTTTATATACTGCCTCAGTTGCTGAGGTCAAGAGTTGACTACACTTGATTTTGAACCACAAGAAATCAAACTGCTAAGCATTATCAAGTCTTTAATAACTTGTAGCTGAGTGTGTATATTCAGTAGACCCTCTTACTATTTGGAACACCAACTTGCCCTGCTGTGCTGTGTACCTTTTTCCTAAAGCATACAGTATTTAAACCTATACTGATGCTGCTGCAATTAATTAACTATAAATTCAGTAAATTTTGTACAAACTCTCTAACACATAGTCTTCTACTTCATGAACAACAGTTTTGAAAAGTGCCTTCAGAAGATGCATGGAAAGGAGCAGAGTGCCACATGATGCCACCAGCACCCGACTCGCCATGTCGTGCTTTCTGTTTGCAGAAGCTGTAATTGCTTTGGAAGTGAGCAGTTTTTGGTGTTTGAGGCATGAGGGTATTCTCCACGTGTTAAACACTATCACCAGTGAGCACATGCCACCAAGACGCCTTACACAGTCCTTTCCTAATACAGTGTCCCTGTACTGCAGACACAGAAACTGAAGCCTGGAGAATTAAACATGCTGCCTGAGCACACGAACTGAGTTAGGGATGAGCAGACCTGCCCAGATCCTGAAGTCTACCAGAAATCATATTGTTAAGGAAAAGGTAGCATTATTGACAGTTAAAAGCCATACCACGTTCCTAAGTGGTTGTCAGAATTATTTTTTTAAAGCTGACCCTAATAACCATAGGAAAAGCCATAGAGTTCCCGGTCTCTCTTCAGGCGTTTGTTTCAGTGATTCCGAGCTCATGCGTGTGTGTGCGTGGCTCTCTCTCTCTCTCTCTCTCTCTCTCTCTCTCTCTCTCTCTCTCTCTCTCTCTCTCTCTCTCTCTCTCTCTCTCTCTCCCTCTCCCTCCCTCCCTCCCTCCCTCCTTCCCTCCCTCCCTCTCTCTCTCTCCCTCTCTCCCCATCTCTCCCTCCACACACACACACACCACCTAAATGTCCTAAAAGCCATGAGATCACTGAGGCCTGGTGAGAAAGAACTCCAGTCTCTCACATTTGGCTGGAATTAGAGCACACACACACAAAAAAAAAACCAAAACCAGCAGAAAGTATTTGTTCAGCTGTACTGTAACTGAAGGACACATAGAAAATAAAAAGCAATTTTAATTGACCACAATTACAGCCACCTAGTGGACACTCCGCATCACCATTTTTATATAAAGACATGTTCATTTTAGAGCTGACCTTTCCTTAAGGAGATGGAGTGCAGTATGCATTTACAAAGGTCAGTACCAAGGGCAGCGAGAACCTCCAGCATCCCACAGACATATACCAGCCCTAGCCTGAAAGATGATTTCTTGCTTCAGACAGCTTGCAGTTCATCCTGTTAAGTGTCGAATGCTTGCATACCTGGTTTCTGTGAATACCCCTTGCCCTTTGAGTTAGCCTTACTCATTTCAGTGTCATTAATGAAAACAAAAGCTGGAAGTAAATAATTTAGCCTAATGCTTCTGTACTTCCTACATTTCAGAAGATTATATAAACCCTAAGGCTTGAATTGTTTCTGGAAAATAAGTATGAAACAGTACATGTGAGTTTTTTACAGGTACTAAATCAAGTTGTCGAATTGCTCTAAATATGTAGAGATAAAAAAAAAAAAAAAAGAAAGCATCATGTATGAGTTAGAGTCCTGAAAGTCCCCAGGTAAAGAGGATCCCACTGCTGGCTTCATTCAGGATTGTCCCATAGCACTTGTGACAGGAGACCTTTGCATTCGCTCCTAAGGGCACACCCAGCATAGGCTGTTGCTTCCGCTCCTGGGTCACGTTCCCTTGTGTGGGGCGCCACAGCATGTCTGTCTCTTCTCCTGGTCATTGGCATCTGGGCTGCTTCTACCTGTGCATGATTATGAATAGAACTACTCTAAATGTTTGGCAAGAGATCTTTGTGCGGGCTTGTATTTTCTTTTCCTTAGGACTAGGGTGATGTGGTGAGAAATTGCCAAACTGTTTTCCAAAGTGTCTGCACCTTTATTTTTGTACTCCCACCAACATCTGTGAGAGTTCCAGTTTCTCCCTATCCCCTCAGCACTTGGTATATGGATTTTATTTTTTATCTTACCCATTCTAGTGGGTGTGTTATGTATCTCATCATGATTTTAAGTTGTATTTTTAATTTGTATTTTCTAGTATCTGCTGGTGCTGAGCGTCTTTTCCTGTATGTGTTTATGTGTGACCTGCTCTAGCTGTTGGGAAAACTTTCCCTCAAAATGAGTTAAGACATCCCTCCTGTACTCTAGGCTGCACAGGTCACACACAGCCCCTTCCTGTATGACAACTTGCTGAGATGGGAAACATTTTTATATCCCTTTTTGCACCCCCCAGTCTCTCTGCCAGGCCAGCCTGCTTGCTTCTACCTCATTGGTCGCATGGTGTGGTCTCTAGGCCAGCACTTTGTCTTCCCTGTCTGATTCATGTAGATGTGCTCCTGACTTTGCACTTGAGTGAAATTCCTTCACTGAAACATGTTCCCTGGCATTGAGTACAGAACACTCCTTTGCAAGCACTGTCTTAAAGCAGCTAGAGGTTGGGTTTTCTTCTGTTGCACAATATCAGGTTTCTCTCTGCAAGAAATTGACTCTGGCTTATCTAAGCTAATGATGAATATGCTTAACTTGCCTGGTAAAGAGCCCCATATCATAATGTTGAGGATAACCCTTCAACTGAGTAAATGTAATTGACAAATGTTAGTACATAAAAATATTTACAGGGGAGTCAGCTCTTCGGTAATTGAAGGCAGAATTTTAAAAATTGCCTTCCTGCCACTAGGTTTCCTTTGTACACCAAGAGTTACTAAGCAGTTATAAATTATTTTTGATTATCTTTAATCCTTCTACTCTATGCTTCTGTAAAAAGTATTGAAGAACATACAAATATGGTCAGTATAAGATTTTAAACCATGGGCCAAAAATAAACACCACTGAAAACATTCTGGTGAATGAGAGCATATGGCCTTTCCTGACATCTGTAGACCCTCCAGTGAAGTTTTCATGATTTATGGAACGGGCATTAGATTGAATAATTCCACTCCCCCACCTTTAGCAATATATAGTAGTGTGGGGGATTCTTGTCCTTTGGAAAAAATACATATTGGCATGTTTACATATAGCTTCATGAAAGAATTTTGCAGTTTTTTCCTCAATAAAAGACAAGAACTTTAGGGTTCCCTGACAATTCCTCTTTGACCACAGTACCCACTAGAAGGTTCCATTTTGTTCGTGGATTATGTTGCCATGGGCACTTTTCCGACTGATGCAATTTGCTTGGCTCAATGTTTGCATCTGTTCTTTCATTCTTATTCTTCTAGTGTTAGGAAGAACCCCTGGTAATGTTTCTAAATGGTGGAATGTTTCGGAACTTAAAATAACCCTGTACTGTTATCATCTGTACAGACCTTGAATAAAACTTGCAAATTGTTAGTGATAATTACTTAGTCATTAATATGTTTGATAGGTAGTATTAATTGTATTTTACTGTAACTAAGTTTTACAAATATGCAGGTTATGACTAAAACCATATGATATTTGACTGCCTTATTGAAAAAACTAATATATCATCACCATATGTGTGTTGCTGTTTAAAATTTCTTACTTTCTATTAAAGTTCATCAGGTGCCTAATTTTCAGGCAAAGACTAAAGAATTATTTATTTGTCAGAGTTCTTCGGGCATTTAACACCCATTACAGCTATTCTTAACATTCAATTTAAATACACTGTTGTAAATTCTATTACAGCAAAGGATTTGTCCTAGGATATTGTAAACCAAAAGAATGCAGTGTCAGCTATGTGTTTAGGTCAGGAATGAAAATTTGCTTCATCTTGATTAGTAAAAATGTGTGTGTTGTGTGTGCATGTATATGTGCACTGTATAAAGGCACAGGCAAGTGTGTAAAATATGCAGATAAAATCATCTCAACAGAAAGTTTCAAAGTAGATCATTTAACTGGGACCTAGTTATTCATTTTCACTAAAAATGCATGTTAGTAAGTGAACTATCCAACTTACATTGTTTACATAAGATTCTAAAAACTCAACTTACTTGAGGGCTTAAATTCCCCTTTCTGGCTTAATTTAGGGCCAAAACACTGACAAGTCACCGCCTCGTACACATAGGCCCTTTACCTGCAGACAGTGGAAACGCTGCCCTGGAAATGTGGCTGAAGTTTCCTGAAGGTGAAACGTGAAGCATGCCAAGCCCATCTGTGCCAGCCTCGTGAGACAAAGCACCCAATTTTATCATCATTGCCTTTGTTCTCCACAGTGCTGTTCATGTGGCTGCTTCGTGAATGCCAGAGTCTGGGGCATCCATTGATCCGCCGCTTTCTCTGCTGCACTGTTTGTTCCGTTATAATACTTGTCACCCTTGCACCCTGCTCCTCCTTAAAAATGGAAACTTTAATGTCAAGAATCTTGAGTAATTTTATAAGGTTTTGGGCTGAAAGACCGAAGGACTCTATTTTACATTGCAGATCAAATATAAACTGGAGTAGGGTGGATGAGTGTGCTTTTAAGCAGAAGGAAAAAAAAAATCTAGTTCTTGTGCAGGTCGCAGAATTTATAAAGTGTTATTTTATTTTATTATTGGTCAGTTTTCATTATCTTCATGAGTGGGTATTTTCTATCTTAATGCGCAGTATTTGCATTTGATGAACCAATCAGCTTAAACATGGCTTCTTTTAATGTTTCCGAATTTCCACTCAAATGATCAGAAGTAATTTTTATTTGAAATCACACTGGGCCAAGTATGATAACTAAATCCTTTTGAGCTGTGATGCTACTACAATCAGCCCAGTAATTTCCAGATCTTGATAACATAGTCAGGTGCTGTACTGTGGAGGTGGAAGTATGCTAAATGTATAGGAGAATCTGTATTTTCATACCCTAACAGGAATTTTAGAAAGATAATATGGAACCGAGCAAAAGGTCGTGTTTTCTGTGGGCTAAGCAGGAAGCAGCCAGGTTGCTGGGCTGATCCCTGCAGGTGTCAACATTAACGTGGGATCACAGAAGCGTGCAGCTGTGAGGGAGCCTGGTGGCACCTAACCCTGTGGGTTGAAACCACACATAAAGAGCCCCAGGGCTTGGGGAAACAAATTGCTCTGGGCACCCCTGCCCATTTTAGCCAGTGCTGCATCATTTTTAATGTCTTAGATTTGGTAGTTCTCAGGGCAAGTTTAATAGTTCTGATAGCTAAAAATTAAAATCCACTCACAATCCAACAGATAGACTCAATATATATCTAAATTGTGACTGTCAGCATGCAGGTGTCCTTCCTCCCTGAAACAAGGTCTTGAAACCTGTCTTGGGTAAATCTGCAGCATCTTCCTTGACTTGGCCCCTTTGAATGAATCTAATGCAACTTTCCTTTCTTTTATTGTTTTCTTTTCATAGAGTTGGATTTTAAACCGTCAAAGAACTCTTCTCTCCAATAAGCATTTTCTGTTGTAGGTTTGAGCTGAAATGTTTTGTCAGGATTTGTCATTTGCCTCCCAAATGTCCCCTGCCTCTGTTCTTCATATCTTCAGCTGAGTTTGGGTCAAATAACTTGTTATATTCATGGAAGTTTCTCTTCAGGTTGAAAAATATTTGGGGGAAAAAAAAAGAATGGTAACTTCTTTATTTAATAAAGCCAGACCCAAAATCCATACTAAACGAGTGTATTTCTCAGGACGTTAAGGATCTTGATTCACCATGTAAATAAATTTCAAAAGTTGGACAGTAAAACCAAAAACTTGAATAATAAAAGCACGTTTTAAGGAAGAACTAATCCCCAGTGAGTTGGGTTGACTCACTGTAGGGATTGATTGGGTGTGTATACGTTGTATTGGGAAAACTGGGTGTGTATGGTTGATTTGATTACTAGCAGGACTGTGTCAGAATAGGAGCAGAAAAAGGAAATGGTATTCTTCTAGCCAGTAGGCATTAACTAGTAAAACGAGGCGTAGAGACCCAGAGTTAACCAGAGCATTGAAAAGCTGTATTTTCTAGTCAAAGGTAGTAGCTGGGGCACAGAGAGCCAGGGTCCCTGCCCCTGCAGCCTACCCCATAGGCACCCACGTGGCAGCTTTGGGATGGTTTCCTAGGAGGATTCCCCCCACCTTCATTTTCTGTATGCAGTTTATCCACTGAACTTTGTGGACTTCCTATTAAAAATCTCAGACATTTTAGTAATACATTGCAGCATAGTTTCTACTAGGAGATACCTTGGCACTCAGTAAATTAAGTAAAATAACAATTGTTAGATCATGGGGACAATACAAATGTGCAAGCACAGTAATCAAATGGACATACATAAAAGCTGAGATGTATAGTGTCACTCTCTGTATTTTGCCCTTTGGCCATTCTACTTCGAGTTTCTTGCAGCCAGCAAATGAGGAATTAATTCACTACTGTCATTCTGATTGTCTTGCCGCTCCAAGAAAAAGCTGAACATTTTTGTTCAGAAAAATACTCGACAGTGTTTAATAATGAATAGGAATGAAGGTAAGCATGTGAATTTCTGTAACTTGGTGAACATCATTCCAAGTTTCACATGCTTTCCTTTTCTCTCTCCTAATCACAATTGTCTTGTCTTCCGATTTTGTATAGGATGTGGTACGTGTGGGCGTCCTAACACATTGATCCTCTGTGTGTGTGAGAGAGGTGGACACAGCGGCAGTGACGCTGCAGGACCCCATTCTGGTTTATCTGCAGTAGGTCAGGGCACTTTGGCAATCTGTTCAGTCACTTCCCTTTGGCTCTCAGCAGCATTCTGGTTTGAATGAGAAACTTTATGGGCTACCTACAGGGGAGATGTAGTTCTGTCCTGTGACTTCTCCTTTTAGCACTTGACATGGGTGTTCACCCCTTCTTTCTTGCCCTCTGTGACCCCGAGGTCTGACTTTCCAGTCTTCTTTACAGGCGCTAATGTTTCTTCAGTAGTCAGTGTACCCAGATTGCTCTTTTTTATTTTTAATTAGTTGTCAGTGGACCTTTAATTTACTTATTTACATGTGGTGCTGAGAATCAAACTTAGCACCTCACACATGCTAGGCAAGCACTCTACTACTGAGCCACAACCGCAGCCGCCCCTGGATCTCTTTTATTCAACCTTGTTCTTCTCTCTCAACTTCCTGTACACCACCTGGATGACCTCACACCTCAGATATTTTGGACTCCTGCCTCTATTCTGGTAACAGCCAAATGTGAAATTTCCAAAGAAGCCCATCCTGTCCCCTGGCCCAGAGCATGTTGTCCACAGTAACTGACTAAACACCTCTTCCTGGTTTCCCACAGAAATCTAACCCAAAACTTGTTGCTCAAGCAAAAGTTGCTTTTATGAGCTGATGATTGGAACCCTTGACATTTTGTGTCTTTAGAAATAATCAACTAGATTGTTTTCATAAATTTTTGTATTATGTTTAAAATATTTGCTTTGTTTTGAAATGCGTATTTGTGAGCAGTGTTGTTTTTTTTTGTTTTGTTTTTTTTTTTTTTTTGTTTTTTTTTTTTGTACACATTCATTATTCCTGAAAACTGGAAAATTAACCTGGAGTGTTTTTTTTCCCTTTTGGATATGGTGTGTGTGTGTGTGTGTGTGTGTGTGTGTGTGTGTGTGTGTAGAGAGAGAGAGAGAATAGTTGCCCCTTTTACATTGACTTTGAAGAGATTAGAAATACCTTTATCGGCTGTATAAGATCAGTTGAACACAACTTAAGGATCTTCTGAGAGTTGGTGTGAAGCTAATTTGCAGAATCACTATCCTGGCAGTTTATCCCTTGACTTATACTTTACTGTCAACATCTCCTGTGCTGGAGTCACTAAATAGGAGTCCACTATGGGTGTAATTTGAACAATGTATGACTGAGAATAAACACATTAAAATTCTATAATGGTCAAAACCACCAATGCATATCATCCTGTGGAAACCCAGTGGGTACACAGAGTAGCCACTCTTCAAACTCAATAGATCTTGGAAGATCTTAAGCCCTTCACTGTTATAGGAGAAAGTATTCAAACACTTGTTTGATTTGTTTTCTTGAAATAAAATTTGAAACAGTGAACCTGCTGCCTTTAAGGACTTGCATTCCCCCACAGCACCTTTGCACACCTCAGAGAGCACTAGCTGAGTCAAATGCTTCCATGGACCCACTTTATCTTCAAGATAGTACCACTTAAATAGTGAAAAGAGAGGAGGATCCCATAGAGTGTGAACTGAAGAGATGTTCTGTACAGAGGCTGAAGCCACCAGGGAGAAGCCAAGCCCGGTCCCTGTGTCATGAGTGCCATCAGTCTCTTCATGGGACCAGAGGCTTCAGCCAAAAGCATCAGACATTTGCCGTCTCTGCACCACTTTCTCTTCCCTCCCACCTCCTTTATTCCCCTTCTTCTCCACTGGCCTCAGCCCCTGCTTCCCGTTGGTTTGATCGAACATTGGAGGCCGACTGTGTCTCAGACTGTGCTGACCTGTTCTCTGCCTCCTTGCCAACTTCCTCACAGTATCCGGCTCTGTGAAGGCTCCTTTTTTCCCTGCCTAGGGAAATGGCACTCCCACTCCATCATCCACCACAGTAATTTGGAAAATGCTAGTTTACCTCACACATGCTAAGTACCCAGAGTCCACAACAGTCAAGATTGCTTCTCATGTGGAGTTTATGTTCTAGGAAGGATACAGAACAAAATAGTGAGCAGGTGTGATGCAAACTGAGGGTGTGGCTTTGCCTGGAAGGACACAGGCAAGGAACTGAGCCACAGCTTGCTTCTCTCCTGCTTCACATCAGTAGCCTCCCTGGTCTTCTTGATTGCTTCTTGAACACCTTTGAGATTCTCCACATCTTTGCCCCCACTGAAACTGCCCCATCTATCTTGTCTTCATCTTTTATTCTCCTCCATCTAGGCTGCTGAATGAATCCCTGTATGAAGCAATCCTCCATATTCCTGCCAGTTTCCTTCTACCAATATTTCAATCCTGTTATTTCCTTGCTTAAATTTCTTCAATGCACCCTGTCCCCATGGGATACCCAAGTTTAAAGCCCTGAACACTGCACAGCTTCACAGCTCTTATCTCTTTACATTTTTCCATCTGAACATCTTACCCTCACTGAGAACTTGGCAGCCATGCCGCACTGCCTCCTGGGTTCAGCATCTACTTAGAATAAGGGGAATGTTCTCCACTATTGCTACACTCCCTATCAGATTCTTACTCACCTTTCAAGACCCAGGGTTTCTGTGAGCACTTTCATGACTGCTTCCCTAGACCAAGGGAGTTGTCCTTTCTATGAAGGCATGGCTATTTGAACGTGTTATTCAGTTTATATTTTATTTACTACAGTTACCTGTAATGTTAGCATCTTCAGATAAATTATGAATTCCTTAAAAACCAGGGCTACAGTTCACTGTTGCCTTGCCAATGTAGTAGGTTCTCAATATTGATATTTATTGAATAAATAGTTTAGAAAATAAATGAACTTTCAAGACCCAGGGTTTCTGTGAGCACTTTCATGACTGCTTCCCTAGACCAAGGGAGTTGTCCTTTCTATGAAGGCATGGCTATTTGAACGTGTTATTCAGTTTATATTTTATTTACTACAGTTACCTGTAATGTTAGCATCTTCAGATAAATTATGAATTCCTTAAAAACCAGGGCTACAGTTCACTGTTGCCTTGCCAATGTAGTAGGTTCTCAATATTGATATTTATTGAATAAATAGTTTAGAAAATAAATGAACTTATACCTAAGTTACTGGATGGAGCATTCCGGAAATTTTAATAGTAATATAAGTAGAACTAAACCTCAGGATATTATCTAGAGACTAGGGGAATAACCATAGTAGATAACTGCTAATTTACTGGAAAATTATCTCAACACTGGTTTTGAAATCTACTAAAGAAATCCTTGTTTTTTCTGTTATTAGTGTACAGTTTCTGTCTTGCTAGAATCCAAATAGTAAATGCTCTTCCATCTTTCTTTGATGACTTAGTACCCGTCAATGCCCACGTCTGTTTTTTGGAAGGGGAGTGCTCATGGTACAGTTCAGTAGGTAATGATGAGGTAGTTGTGCTCGAAGAGTGCTCATCTTCTGGCTTCTTAGGAAATGTTTGTTTGGGATCACTTAAAACCCCTAATGTTTGTCTGCTGGACAGTGCAAGGTCCCCGCACACAGCTCACACAGCTTCCTCAGGTTCCTGGCCTACTCGGTCTTCATTCAAGAAGTTCTGCTTCCATCTGATGATGGACTGTTGCTGGGCCTTTGATGACCTTATGACTTGGGAAGCACCACAGAACCCAGAATGGGCAGCTGTAGACACGTGGCAAGTCTGTCAGAACCCAACTTAGTGGGAGATCTGTGCCATGGCCACTAATACTCCATGATTAAGTGACCTGTCTCTCACAGTCAGCAATGTTTCTCAGAGGCTTGTGATTTTGCTTTGGGTGGCATGACCTAGCTCCAAAATCCCAAGGGACTTGCACTGTAGTTCTCTACTGGAGTTTACCAAGGTTCATCCTCTCTGTCCACCACTGAGCCTCCAGGCTCACACCATCTAGCAGTCGGGCTGTTGGCAGAGATTGATTGTGTGTTATATGTGTTGTATTGGGAAAACTAGGCATACGTGCCCCAGAGCTTTGTGTGCTCCAGGCCCTGCTCAGAGCTGGTAGCTGCCCACATTACCCAGCATGTAGATTGAAATAGTACTCTTAGGGGTAGGCTGTCAGGCCTGCAGTGCCCAAAGAGGCCTACCAGGCATTCTCCTTGTTTCTTTGTGTGAGAAGATACAAGATGGAGCAATTTGATTTTCACATTGGAAGAGATGTCTCTATAGTCCCTGTCCAATGCACCCTATACTCAACTGAAGTGATTGGTACCTAAATCTTTGTGGGCCTGGACTGTGATACCAAAACAGCATTCCCCTCCATTGGAGCATTTTCTCAGGCAACAATTGGACTGTTACTTTGTGCCTAGAACCAAATGCCCCCTTCCCACCCAGAAGACATGTGGCTCTAGATTGATTCTGCATTGGGTGCCTGGCCATTTGAGTAAGAAGTATTATGGTAGAGAAGGCCCATGAAACCTCCCATCCAGGAGGGCAACTAACGACATTGTAGCCTGATCAAAAGCCGAGATCAGTGCATCATTGAAGGCTGAGAGGAGCAAGAGGTGGCCCCTCACACATTCACTTAATTCACCAGACTGGCCCTGCATGCAGGCATACGACCAGTGTCCCGTGCAGTTTCAGACATGCACCAGGTTGGGTCTGGGGTCAGCCTTCGCTTGGGCTTTCCATTGTGCTTTTTGAGGATGAGGATTCCCTACTGCACTCCCCTCATCGCTCACGACCAGGCCAGGTGAGTAGAGGGAGGACTGCTGGCGTTTACTCACTGTGCCACACGTGCCTCAGGCTCTAAGAGCTGGCAGTTCACCTTTGATTTTATTCTGTGTCTTCTACTCTTTGCAGAGTAAGTCTTATCGTTTGTTTGACTTCCTAAAATCAGTCCTAAACTTTATTGTTCCAAGCACGTATTATTCTCAAGGACTTGAGTCACAGACATTCTGTGATTTTTAAATAGGAGGTTCATGTACATATTTAGGAAAATGTTCTAAGTAAACATTGTAGTATCCTCTGGTTAAAAAGAAAATGTTATGTTTTCCACCTTGACCACAGCAGCATCCAAGCCATCCTGCCCAGCACTGTGCCCATGTGTGGGTTCCACCGTAAACGGGGTACAGCACCAAGCTATTCTCCACAAGACGTGGCTGTCATTCATTCTCACAGACCCTGTTTTCTCACCTTGGCTTCTGTGTTAATCATCTTTGTGACCCAAATACTTGACAAGAACAGCGTAGAGGAGGGAGGATTTATTTTGGCTTAAGGTTTCAGAGTTTTAGTCCATGGTGGGCCAGTTCATTTCTCTGGGCCCAAGGTTAGGCAGAACATCATGGCAGCAGGGTGTGATGGAGGAAAGCTACTCAGGACAGTGTGGCCAGGAAACACAGGGAGAGAAGGGGAAGGTTCTGCAGGGAAGATCCCTTCCACGGGCACATCCCAGTGACCCTCCTCCTTCAGCCACACCCCAGCTGCCCACAGTTAACCCCCCAGTTAGTACATTCAAATCAGGGCGAACTGATTATGTTACAGCCTCATAGTCCAGTTATTTCACCTCTGAATATTCCTGCATTAACACAGGAGCTTTTAGGGGATACCACCTCATTTCCAACCGTAACAGCTTCGTTCTGTGGGACCCATCCTACACGTGGTTATAAAGCACCATAACCAGCCCCTCATGCCAACATATAGTGGCATCAAAGGGCATACCCAGGCCAACACTGGCCTCTGGCTCTACCTCTGATGTTTTCACTTCGTAGTCTCAGGGAGTTTTGGTGACTTTGGGTCTCCTCCCTGTGAAGAGGTCAGCCTGCTGCCTTGTCACACACATGATGCTCTGGTCCCCTTTCACAGCCAGCTCAGGAGGAAATGACAGACATGTGCCCAGAACATACAATTCATTTTAAGATGTGAGAAGAAACTGCACTGCTCTAAGTGAACACAAGCAGCTGCTGTCATGTGGCTACGAGCAGATGTTAGACCTCTGAAAGCCTTGCAGATAATTAAACTACTAACAGTTAGTGTGCTACCCCAGCTGTAGGTTCTGTTTACTGTAAATTTGATTTTAATGGTGCCTCTGTGCTGTTACTATGAAGCAGTTTTCTTTTTACCTACATACAAAAGTGTCTGCAATGAAGACAAATATCTGTTTCCCCTCATTTCCTCAGGAAAGACATGAAGATGCTGTAATAGAAAGGAAATACGAACGTGACTACAACAGGGGATGTGGTCTTTTCATAGGGTTTGCCAGGAACGCGAAAGAGACCAGCCGACGGCCTTGTTGGTCCTCTGGAGTCAGCCTCCTCAGAGGCAGGCCCTCCAAGGACATCGGCAGGGCTTATTTGCATAGTTTTAAGGTGTGTGTAATGTGAAAAATAGGCCTTGTCTCCCAGCGTTGTGTTATCTGTATTAGGTGTTTACACACTGTCAGAGGACATTCAGGGAAAGGTCATTGGGCTTCCTAATTTCCTAACTCCCTAATGCAGAAAAGAGTGTCCATACTTGTCTGTCGAGTCTTGATGTCGAGGAAGCCTCACCGTGAGCAACAGAGTGTCGCCTCTCTGGTAGAGTGTCAAGGTCTTCAGGAGGCCTGACGTTCCCCAGCTGTTTTCCAAGCCTCCAGGTTCCCCTGCGCAGAAGTGGGAAGGGCACTCCTGCTGTCAGTGTTGTAGGCTATTGTCACGAATGCTGAACAGGTGGCGGTGCACTGGGGAGGGCCAAGCTTGGTTCCTGAGACCGCATGCTCCCAGGGAGGCTGCAGGGAAAAGAAAGAGCATCCACAGCCGGCCTGCCCGGTGCGGGCCAGTGTGGATCCCAGCACCCAAAAAGGTATGCCGCACTCCCCACCTGGTTTGTTCCACTGGGATGAAGACATTTGGAAGGCTTTGCTAGTAAACCAACCGGCTGTGTTTAAGATGTACTCTGCGCAGGTAAATGACAAGATCAGAGCGCTTTGCAGTCTAACTTTAAAGTGCTGCTTAATCACCCTCTGTGAAACTCAATGATGCTATTTCTGTCGTATGAGTCCAATTTCCAAGGTTAGGTTGATGCGTTGTGACATATCACAGCTCATAGGCTGCTGCACAGCAGAGAAACAGTTAACACTGCCCTCCCCTCACCCCCAAAAGCCTGTCGAGATAACCTTAACAGACACAGCCCTGCCTCACTGAGTGAGATTTGTGTGCACAGCTCCCATGACTGTTAGATCTTCATGCATGAAAATGATAATATATACCTAGGAGTCTGATATAACACAAAATTTCTTAGGGTTTGTGACTTTAAAGGTAAAATATTGTCTTTTTTTCTTTGTCACTCTTCAGTGCCCATGGAAATATCTAGGCCCATGGAGACTATTCTTGGTCAAGTTGGAAACCTGGGCAATTATGTATTTCCAACTCAAGACAAAATTTATTCTTCATTTTTTCTGGATACCTTAGAGTTCTTTTCAGGGATGGTATTTTGATTATCTTCATTCACCTCTACTGTTAAGCATAGTGTTGATGTTAATTAAGAAAGCAGGGCTGAAACTTGTGGTACTAAATTTGTGACCTGGACTGTTGTAAATATTCCTTCACTAAAAATTGCACAGTGTCTTAAGAAATTGTATATTTGAGCTTTTAAGAGCTTCTCAGAAATGGTGTGGACTTCAGTTCATTTTTCACAGAAAAGTAATTTCCCCTCTCTCTTCTTATAAAACATAGGCCTTCATGAAATTGAGGGCATAGCAACGACCTTTACTGTAACTCTTCAACATAATCCTTTGTATGGGTGTATGTGGTTTAGACACCCTTTAATTACCTTTGTAATCTTTCTGACACATGCTTAGGCCAGTGCGGGTTGGCTTAGGTTTGCCTTGGGTTTAGGATGACCAGAACAAGCCTGCACTCTGAAACTGGCTCCCCCTGCAGCTGTCCTGTTTAACAAGCATGTCAAGGGCTCAAAGTAATTCTTGATTTTTGTATCTCAAGTAACCTGTTTATTTCTGTTTTGTGTGTAGATTTTAGCAGCACTGACCAGAATGTGTTTCCAACCCTGGAAGTAATGGAGACATGAGGCATTGACCAACCTGTGTTCTCAAAGGAGGAGTTGCCGTTTAGTTGTGGGGATGTGAGGCCAAGAGGTTTCTTGACCCCTGTCGTGATTACTTCACCAGATTCATGATCGCAGACAAGTCCCTGGACCCCATGACAGGCTTTCCCTCCAGAAGCTTGAGGACCTTGGGAGTGGTGAGGGAAGCTGCTCAGAGGCGAGAGGGCCCCTGGGTGGCAGCTCTGCCTGGAGCTGGGGTGGAGGGCGTCCTGTAGGATGCCGGGATCATCACTGTCTGTAGAATGAGTGAGTTACAGAGCAGGTATCGACATGATTTGACTGGCTGAGCTATTGGTGACTGCTACTGTAAGAGTAATGTATTTCCTTCTTTGAAATTTCTAAAAGGTTATATTTCATTGAATTTTAATTTGTCATTTTTCCTGCTTTCACTTGAGAAACTTATAAGCTTTTGTGACATTAAAATATGGCTCTAATTTATTAGCATAATCTGTTAATATTGTTTCATTTTAATAGATATTAAGTATAATTTCTTAACATCCCTGTTAAAATTACATTTTAAGATTGAAGTTGAGAAAAATTACATGTGGCTTAAGAATCACAGTGTCACGTGGGTCCCAAATTTTTATATGAAAAGTATTATTTTTTGGATCGCCTCATATTCAAGGTGCTTTAATTATTACAGCAAAGCCACCCAACCTTTTCAAGCTTCGGGACCCTACCAGAACGTACGATCTGAACTATGCAGTGTCTGAGACTTAACCTAGCAAGGCATAAACACTTAGTTTCTGGAGGGGCTTGGAAATGTAAAATAAGTGCTGGCTCATGGGAACAGCGGTTTACAGAGGGTATTAGCACAGGCGCTCGCAGGCGTGAGGCCTGTCACCCCACGCCGTGTCTTTTTAATGCCATCTTTATCTGCTACGCGATGCATGAAATCTACTTTCAGTTTTAGAACTGCTGGCAACCTTTGACCCCTTCAGTGCAGACACAATGTGACCTTTCTATTGTCATCAGCTTTCATTCTCCTGAAAATTCTATGAATTTTTATTACAAGTTTTTTTTAAACCAAGCTGAGGCTTCCACAAATTACTTGCCACAGATGAGATGAAGTTGTTGAAGTGGTGTTAGATAAGTTTTACAGCCAGCATGTGTGCTGCCGAGGAGCCCAAGCCTGTGTCCTACAATGTCATACACCAGTAACTGCTGAGCCTACTATTGGATAAATACATCATTTTATGGAACATTGATTGTTCTATAAACCCAATGGAGTATTATGCTCTATGATCAAACCATTTAGATTGTGTGTAGAGCACAGAAAATGCCATATTCAGGATGGTACTAAAAGTGCCATTTGTGTATTTTATGGATGTCATTACAGGGGAAACTTCTCTCTGTAGGCCCTGTTTACTGCAAAATTTTTTAGTCTGTAATGACATTTTTCATTCACAACGTATGCCTTCAAGAGAGGGGGCCCTTGTTTTATTTGTTTCATTCGAGTTTACTGCACAGATTCTGTACATTTTAATTAAATGTAAGCTTAACAAAAGCATAAGGTATTTATTTTGTGGGAAGAAGAGATGGCAGTAAGGAAAGGGTAGCTCACCCCAGGAGGAGGGTCAGGTGCTCAGAGCTCATCCCAGAAGCACCACACAGAAGCGCGGTCAGCGCGGTGTGGGGAGCCCCAGTCTCAGCACCTCACCACCCCTCCAGCAGGGAGAAGCTGTGCTTTCCACATCTGGGGCTGTTCACTTCCAGAAAGAGCTGCAGCTTCATGATGGAATTCTGGAAGGGGGAGCCTAACTTTAAATCACTTCCCCCAAAATGAGCTCTCAGACACCCCAAAAAACTTTTGATTTTGACCAAATTGTGAACTTGTGATGCATTCGGCTATGAGAAGGCAGTGTGATGATGGGAGCAAATGAGACCCAGCTGGGGTTTCAGGGACAGTCAGTCCTGAAACTGTGTTTTAGCTCCATTTGCATCTTCTGCCCTATTGGAAACAGGTCTAGAAGGGACTGAATTTTGTCATTGTTTGGCTAGCTACTCTTTTACTGAAATCTGACAAGGTCTTTAAAAAATGTGAAGTGCATCACAAATGCTGCTCTGGGCTGCCGTGCCCCACTGAGGATCTGTGCTCACGTGGAGCCACACCAGGGACTAAGCTGCGCGGAATAAAACTTGTACCGTAGTCCTGTTTTCCAAAGGCCATATCCATTTGGCCATTTGCATTGGTGAGGTTTACAGTTCATATTTACTAGAAAGAACTCAGAAACTGAAGTCGATGTGCCCAGTAAATTCTTGGTCATAGCCCAGTTGGAATTTAAAGTTGCACTAGAGATTCACATTCGTTTAAATGACACTTGAACTTCTACATAGCTCCACATTAATTCATTATGGTTGAAATGGAAGAATCTTCAGTGGGTGAATCTTTTTCAATCTGATTGAGGCTGTTACATTTTATAGGTGCTATTTTTCAAAGCCGTACTGACAGCACTCGAAGTTATTAAATTGCTGAATCAAAAGATGGACCTGCACGCACATTTATGAACTGTGATGGACTAGCGGGCATGTGCTGCCGGAGGTGAAGGCGCTGGTGCCGTTAAGCGTCTTCATGGCCCGGCTGACAGCAGTATTTACCCACGTAGTTTACTTTAATGGTCTGGAAGTGGCTTAACCCACCTCTGGATTCAAATAAATTCAGTAAGTAGTTCAGAAGAGCATAATTATCAGTGCCGCAGGGATTCAAAGGATCATTCTGCACCCAAGAGGTTTTCCTCCTGTTGCTGGGGGCGGGGACTGCCTGGACTCGGCTTGTGGCACTTCTCCGGGAGCCTACCTGGGAGAGGAGTTGGCGCGTCCTTTCCCAGCTGCCGTGGTTTCTCCTGCTGTCTGATGTAATGGTAGTATGTCCTTTTTCTGTAATTAGTCGGGAGGGGAATGATGTGAAGGCTACCTTCTTTGTTTTTGTTTTTGTGTTATTATTTCCTTTTTTTTTTTTTCTTTTTCAAATTCTGAATAGACTAAGAATGAGCTTGAAATTAGAGAATGGGCAGAAACAAATCAAGTTCAGAATATAAAGACGACAAGCAGAATATTGTATCCTGGGGAGAAAAGCAGGGACGAGAGGAGAAATTGCTCCAGACTCGAGGAAGAGTTTTTCAAGCACAAGAGCTAGTGGGTGGCAGACCGACCAGGGACGGACCACTCCAGGCCCAGCCCAAACTCAAGCGTAAGTGGGATAGGAGTGTGGCATCTCTGTGAACTCCAGTCGTGCCAGGCCTCCGCTCATAGGCCGAGCCCCTTCCGAACTCTGGAGGAGAGAGAATCCAGGGAGGCCTGAAGTTCAGAAGGCGACATGAGGCCAGGGAGAGCGTGTCAGCAGTAGTTGAGCCTTTCCTCTCTGGATCCCTGTGCTTCAGCCGCTCTCAGGCTTATCTTCCACCTCTCGTCCTCGCCAGGCCAGATGCTGCTCCTCTTTCGTAAAGGGGGGGGGAGGCAAGAAGGCGCTGAGCTCAGGGGTCACAGCGATGCCTACAAACCGCCGGCCTGAGCACCACAACGGGTGGACTGCTAGTGCTGCACACGGACCTGGAGTTGCTGAGTGCTTGTCAGGGGACGCTGCCGCCCACACCCTGGGGGCCCCAGGGCACCAGCTGTTCTCTGTCCTTGAAGGGGAGTCAACAGGAAGAAGCAAGGATGCACCCTAAGTAGGGAGTCCTAACTAGACATAGGGACTCTGGGTCCCTCCTCTGGAAAGGGTTACTTGCCCTGGAGACGTGGTGATATCTGCCAGGCTTGCCCATGAGCTCCCAGGCATGCCGCGGTTGCTACACACGCAGGAGGAGCTCGGGGAGTGGAGCTAGCCTAGCAGCCTCTGGGTCTTTTCTTGACCTATGATTCCGTGATTCACACTGTGTTCACACTTTCCAAGAAAGAATCAATGATAATACTTAGCAGTTAATTCTTTCAAATCCAGGACCACCGTCCTGCTGTCTGAGTGTGATCCCGGACAGGTCCTCTTGGTGGAAACCACCGGCAGCTTCTGCAGTCCCTCCGGCAGTGCTGACCCTGCTGGAAGACAGGCCTCCGCCTGGGGTCTGTGCTCAGAATTACCTCAGTGTTGAAAGAAATGTTTTCTTGCAGAACACCACCAGTGTGGTAAGCAAAATTGTTGTGTCTGAGGGATCCAGTCACAGTCTGTAGAATTCTTAACCCTTTTCCCTTGGGTAAATGTAAAGTACCCTTAAAAACTGGCCCACATCAAAGAGTGAAGTGGAATATCTCGCAAATGTAGTTGCTATTGGTACGTGGAATGCTGAACACAGATCATTTGTTTTTAGGTCATCTCTGATTTGAGAGGGAAGAAGACAATGGTAACAAAACAGAAAAGTTGCGATTTTAAAAAGAAAACAGAAGCTCTGTTTAAAGAATCTGTCTCTTTTTCCATGAAAATAAAGCTTACAATTTCCAGTGTCCCTTGTCCTGTTGAGTTAGGAACCGGTTAGTTGACCTGATGGAGACTCGAGTGTCACTCTGCCCACTCTCTGCAGCCCCCCACCCCCTGTCCCTGTGAGACCCTTTCTGGCATCTTCCCCCCGCCCCAGTGCTGCTGCCAGTTTTCTTCCTGCAGTTCAGATGGCAGTTCAGTCCCCACCCTGGTCTGCAGGATGGGGTGAAGCTCTACTCCTACCACTGCCCCAGCCTGTCAGGACTGCCGTCTTCCCAGGTGGCAGGCACCGTATACCAGTGGTATCCAGGGAGGAACCATGGGTTGGGAGGACTGGGATGCACCGGCCCTTCCTGACCCGTCACTGCCCAGGCCAGGGGATTCCCCTGGCTCCACTCCTTGTCCCTGTCCCTGTGCTTCCTTCCTTTCCCCACCGTGTCTCACAAACAGTGCAGCTAAGCCATCTCTGCTGTTGCCCCTGCCTGGGTCCCAAGAGGCCTATTGTGGCATTTCCTAAAGAGTCACAGTGTTTTTACTACTAAAAGAAATTCAGAGATGAGCTGGAAAATTATAAATTATGCTTCCTCTGTAAAAATTCTATACTTTTTTTGCTTGAAATCACTCAGTAGGTTTCTTCTCTCTACAGCCTGTAACCACGGTGTCTTAGCACAGGGCGGGAGGCCTGGAGCAGCCTGACTGGCCACGAACGGTCTCATCTGGAAGTCTGAGCTGTGATCGCAGCAGAGAAGCCTCCGTGCTTGGCTTCTCTCTGGGAGGCCCCTCCTCTCCAGTCTCTGCATCTTAGGGAGGCCATGTCTCAATGATAGAGCACCCCAAATTCAATACCCAGCACCACAGAAGAAAAGGGCTGGTGCTCTGTTTTTGATGGACCTACACTGGCAGACCCCTTCTGTGTACCCAAACATCTAGGCCCCACATCCACCTTTGTGTGCCCAAGACCCAGCAGAGTGCCAGGCACAGCACCCAGCCCTCAGGAACTCGCTGCGGCCTTCCAGGGCTGTCTTTCACCAGGCCAGTACCTGACACACAGGAGACACGCAGTGTGTGCCGAGTTACATTTAACAGCTGTTTACTGCTGCCATGTTTAAAAGTCTAATCTGGAAGACTTTCGTTCTCTTTGTTGACTAAACACATATACTGTATGTGATATTTGGACATTGAAGAAAGGTCTTCCTTGGGTCAGAGGATCCTGCTCCTCCTTGCTGAGTTTCCTTAACTTTAGTCACTGCATGTGCTGTGAGCGCTGGAGGTGACGGGGAGCAGCCGTGCTCCTCCCCAGCAGCTGGTGGGAGAGCACTCCCCTGAAGCAGTTCGTGCAGAAGTGTGGGAAATGCACACTGAACATACAGCTGCTTACACCCTCAGACCTGTCGCACACCTGTAAGCGGCTGTGAGTGGGGGCAAACGGCCTCCTCGACGCTGCTGGCAGGGAGAGCCAGGTCGCTCCTGCAGGTGGGCCCGTGTGCGTGAGGCTGCAGAGCGCAGCCGCCTTGCTGTCAGTCCAAAAGTCCTGGTTCTGAGGCTCTAACTGGTCCTGTCTCCCACAGGCATCGTGTCCAAGTCCTATGAGTGCCGTCTGAAGGGACAAGGAGCCACCTTTGTCGAGACGGACAGCCCCTTCACTGCGGCCACCCTGGCAGAGGAGTCCCCCATCAGAGAGAAGGCCCTCGGGAGCAGCAAGAGGCAGGCCCAGCCCCCCGAGCAAGTCCAGCAAGTCATCATCATCCAGGGCTATGATGGCGAGTTTGCCCTGGATGCCTCTGTGGAGGAGACAGCCGCGGCCACGCTGCAGACCCTGGCGATGGCCGGCCAGGTGGCCAGGGTGGTGCACATCACAGAAGACGGGCAAGTCATCGCCACGAGTCAGAACGGGGCCCACGTGGGCAATGTGGTGCCAGGGCCCCTCATCCCTGAGCAGCTGGCCGACGGAGCCACCCAGGTGGTTGTGGTGGGGGGCTCAGGGGAAGGTCACGGCACGGACGAGTCCCTGAGTGCAGGGGGCACTGTTATACAGCAGGTGACCAAGCAGCAGGTTCTGAGCCTCTGTGAGGCTGGGGCCTCCCCTGCCGATGCCTCCTCAGCTCTAGATGCCTTGCTGTGTGCCGTCACTGAGTTGGGGGAGGTGGAGGGCAGGCCTGGGCATGAGGAGAAGGCCAGACCAGGCCACAAGGATGTGCTGATCCAGCTGCCCAGTCAGGAGGCACCCCACACCCCCACCGACCCTGAGGCCCCAGAGATCCAGGTGTTCCAGGATGCTCAAGAGAGCCCAGCAGCCATGGAGGTGCTGGCCCAGGTTGTTCGGCCTTCGGCCATTGTTGCCTCTCAGGAGCGAGCCCAGGTGGCCTTGAAGAAGATGGTCCAAGGAGTCCTGCAGTTTGCTGTGTGTGACACGGCCGCAGCCAGCCAGCTGGTCAAGGACGGTGTCACCCAGGTCATCCTGAACGAGGAGGGTGCTGTCCACATGGTGGCCGGGGAGGGCTCCCAGTTCATCATGCAAGAGGCGGATGCCCATGGCCTGCGGGTGCCAGCTGAGCACGTGGACCTGGTGGAGTCTGATGGGGAGATCTCGCAGATCATCGTGACGGAGGAGCTGGTCCAGGCCATGGTCCGGGAGTCGGGCAGCAGCTTCCCGGAGGGCGCCACTCACTACATCGTGACGGAACTGCCCCCAGGGGAGCAGGAGGATGGCGGCGTGTACTCCCACACCGTGATAGAGACGGCCGGCTCTCAGGAGATCCTGCAGGCCGGGGCTGCGCTCCGCGCTGAGGCTGTGGCCCCCAGTGGCACGGAGCAGCTGACCAGCATGGTCATTTACACCCAGGAGGGCACCCCGGCAGCCACGGTGATTCAGAGCCAAAGAGAAAGTAGTGAGCTCCAGGAAGCCTGAGGTGGGCCTGCTGTTGGGCGCAGGGCCAGCCTGGAGAGACCCCTGAGGTTGGCGTGCCCTGAGCTTCCTGTAACCCCTCTGAACACCAGGCACTTGGCCCCAGCAAGTGCCACACCTGTCCTCTGGCAGGGGTGGTGACGGCGGACACTAGAAATGCACTCGGGGGCACAGAGCTAGTACCTGGAGTAGCCGAGGATCATGGGAGAAGGGCGGGAGCGTGCTGTGGGGACAGGGCCTGTGCCTTTGAGCCCTTTGCTCCTGGGCTCGCCCTCTGCCCTGCACCGAGGGGAAGCAGTTCCTGGTGTCCCCTTCCTGCGTGGGAGATAGGAAGTGTCCCTGTCCCCAGCTGCCTGGCCTGCAGCTCTATGCACACTCCCTTGAGTGTCTGGCTGGAAATCGCAGCTGCGATGGTCACATCCTGCAGCAGCCGCCCCCATCGGTGGTGGGTGTTTTTTTTCTATTTTAGGATAATGTATCCCCAGACCAAAGGAAGCCTGTTGGTTGATTTCATGTATAGATTCCCTCTTCCAGCATTTCAGGTGTGTCCATGGCTCTGGTTGTATTCTGCTTAAGAGAAATCTCATGACTGGTTAAGAAAAGCGTTGATGTTCATAATCAGTTTAAACATACCTTGGTTAAGACAACTGATACTTCTGATTTTGACTTGCCATATCATAAAGTCTAAACATGAAATGTACACCTCCGGAAAATATTGTTCATATCAACATTTTGCTTTTTATAACAGCTGTTTGTATTAACATCATTTTGCAGGATCTATTTGTAATAGTGTCAGTATGGAAAAGCTGACATTGAACATTAACAAATAGAAACCACGCCCTGAAGCCCTCGCCTGGCCAGCATCGTCTGTGTAGTTGTGGATTCACCGCAACTGTTGGGTGCAAGTTTAAGTTCCAGTGATTTGTTTCTTGATACTATTGGTCTTATTTTTTTTCCAGAACTGTAAAATGCAAAAGTTGTTTTTGTTCTGTTTCTGTTTCCTTTGAAATAAAATGACAGCATTAAAGACGATGATGTTTGCTCCAAGTGACTGGCTGTGGGCAGCTGTGACAGCTCAGGAGAGCCACCGTGGGGCAGTTGCTCCTGTCCCCCGCCCATTGCACTGTCCAGCCAGCACCTCCTGCAGGTCGGGGCTCTCTGTGAACATGTGGCAAATGGCGCAGGCACATTCTGGCGACAGTATCCTATTCTCTCATGGTTCCTATCTAGAACCCGAGGGGAACAAACGGGAAGGGAAGCTGGTCCTCCCTCCTGTCAGCACAGCACCGCGTAAAGCCTCTGCCTGAGGCGGGGGATGAGCGCCCCTGGGAGGGCGCCCACGCGCTCTGCCTGGCTTCCGCACTTTGCTCTGAGTTCAGCCCATTCCAGGGCCACCTCTCTATACCATCACCCCTCCAAAAATAAATAAGTAAATAAAAGGTAAAACTTCAGGTTGACACTGAGATTCGTAATTAGCTGAGTGTGACTAGCTCGTGTTTCCTAAAAATGGCAGGGCTACTCGGCTCTTCCTCAACCCTGTCTTGGGCAAACAGTGACAGGATCAGCTCCCGTTGTTATCAGGATAGAGGTGACCTTTACAAAGTGATGGCCCTCTCCACGCTTCTCATACATGTTAGGAAGGGAGGGGTGTTTTTCAGTGGAAGTATTTCTTCTTGATCATTTCTCCTGTTAGCGGCGGCCCTGCGGCCCTGCGGCTCTGATGCTAATGCCTGACTGTGCTTAGTCCTGTGTGGCTAACCTTTCCGCTGCAGTCCAGGGTGTTGACACTGACATGCTGCAGTTTACCGTTTGTGATTTATTTAGGATAAATATGTCTCAGGTGGCATTTAATCCTTCATAAAACCAGTGTAGCCTGCAGTGTCAAACCAGCAATCACGTTGTATGCACAATGAAAAGAGCAGGCCTTTGCATAAAAAGAATTGTACAGAAGGTGTTTCTAGGCTCAGAAGGATTGCGGAGGCTTCACCAGGCTATTGTAATCTGTAATTACCTGTAGAGCTGGGTTAATGTCACCTCTCCCTTCTCTCTCATTACACAACTACTGGAATGTAAGGGGGTTTAAGAAGCGCATACACAAATGTGTGCCTCAGAACAATGAGGCGTGGCGGGGCTCAGGAGCCAGGGACATTCATCGCAGCATGGATTGTCTGAGAAAAGATGCAACAAGCTTGTAGCTTTCTTTGAGGTTTTTGCCAGGGAATCTTAACAAGTTTAAAGAAGTGGAAAGCAGAGACAATGAATATTTACTTGGAGACTGGCCCCGAAAGACCACCTTGTATTAAACTATGACCAATAGTTTAATGACCGTGCCCAAAGGATGACCAGGCCCGAAGGATGGATGCCCTGCAAAGACCAGTTTTCCAAGGCAGCCTCTAGAAATGGCTCAGTTCCATGGCAAAAGTTGACTAGTTTTTACTAGTGTGGTGGAGATTTGCAGAGTGAGATGGCCATTTCCAGGCCAAGGGCGTTTTAGCCATTCAAGGTCACTGCTGCGATGCTGTGGCTGGAGCAGGCGGCGGGGGACGGGTGGGGGCAGTTTGCTACAAAGCAAACCAGCAAACAAAACCACACCACTGGTGCCGAGAGTATCCTTTCTGCTCCCTGGTTTGCTTCAAAAGTAAGTGTGCTAAGATGGCGTCAGCGTAATGCCGGAAGCCCCAAAACGTGAAGCCTGAAGCTGGACGGCCCCACCGGGTGGACACGGTTTATTCAGGACGAGTATGGTAGGAGAAAAGCACCTCAGAATATAACGGGGTCGGTTCTGAAGACAGAGCCATCGAGGACCCCTAACACGGGGGAGGACTCCGGCTAAGTCCACCTAACAGGACTCCTGAAGGCCGGCCAGGGTCACCAGACATCTCCTGGGGGTGGGAGGGAGGGTGTGGCACCTGATCAGATGTCCTGGCTGGTCAGATGGAGACGGCAAAGCTCTGACTTAGCAGGGTTCTTACTAAAGGATGTTTATGAGGAATACCCAGATATGTGGGCCAGACTGAAGTTTGTTCAAGCAAAGAAACTTTGTCAAGGGCCTAGAGCTTAGAGGACCAGAAGCCCTGGTGGATCTTTGCTCCATTGTCTCCCAGAAGATAGCCACAACTCGCATCGAGGCCCAGGCAGCTCCACCCCACCACTCCCACCGTGAGGAGCAAGGCCCCTCACCTCCTAGTGCGACAGCTGGGAAATTCTACGACCACACGACAGCACCCAGATTCCTAGTGTTAGCCCGGCTTTTTGTGTTCCTGAACATAAAGGTGAAGTTATGTCCGAGGCAGAGAACCGCGCCAGTGTAGAACCTGCCCCAGAGTGGGCTCTAGCCAGAGAAGCGGGGCAGAGGGCATTCGCTGGGCACACTGGACGAGAGCTCGGGTTGCCACTTCTTTTACTGTTGAACATCGGCACATAACTGAAGAGTGTGCACAGCCCGCTGGAGCCGCCTCCTCCGCCATGCTGGAGAACACAATTCGTTTTCTACTCCTCTAGGGTGATATCATTTTACATGAAGAAAAAAGTTAGCTCGGGTGGCAGTTATACGTTTCGGAAGCACCTTCTAATCAGGGATTGGTGATTCATTATTAGCTTCAGCAGGCGATCCATCTGACATGTAAGGGGGAAAAATTAGCAGCTGTCACTGCATGACGAGTTAATTTCCTGATGGGCCTGACACTGAAAGCCATTTGGAGACATGGCGGTGGCTGACGAGAAAACCTGGCGCTGCTTTATAATTGGAGATAAAGACAGAGAAGCAGGCTTGGGGAGGGCCTGTGGGCCTGCGAGCTGGGGTGTTGGTGTCTCCAGGGCTCAGTGCAGGCCCACGCTGCCCGCCAGCGCTGGCCGAGGCGGCGACTGAGGCGAGGAGGCCGTGACTCACTGGCTGCGACCCTGGCACCGGGTCGGGGGTGATGGCTCTGCTTCCTCTGCCTCCACCCCAGGTCCGTCATGAGACCAGAGTGACAGCTCCCTTGAGAGCCTCAGGGGGTGCGCAGAGTGGGACTGGATCCTCCCCTTGGCAGTGGTCACAGTTGGAGCTCGGGATTTCAGCTGTGGCATGATTTTTGTCACCGTGAGAAAGTAGCCCCCAGAATAAACATCTGGAACTGAGGGTGGGAGGGAGGGCAGCAAGGGTGAGCCGGGGTGCGTGAGGAGTCTGGACCTCGGCCCCCACGGGACCGGCTCTTCCCAGAGCACCCGTTGCAGCCCAGCATGGGGAAATGAGACGTTCCAGTATCCTGAAGAGGGAGTGTCCAAACAGAAATCCGAGTACAAAGCTGACCATTAGGTCTCCCCAGGCTGGGCTGCCATGGCGTCCGCTGGAGGCTGAGACTGTGGATCGAAGAATCAGGACTAGCGTCTGGCCGAGGCCCTCCGGTGTTTACCAAGTGTGAGAACACAGGTTCTGTGTCCACGGTGACCCAGGGTAGATCACTTCATTACTCTTGTTTTTCTTGGGTTCTGGGTCTGTAAAATCAACACAGGGGAGACCTCTTCGGGGACCTTGAGAAATAAGCATAAGGTAAAATTTTCCCTGCCTTCCAAGGCTCCTAGCTCCCAGCTAGGACACATCCTAGTTTCTGTTTCTCTCCCCTCAGCTGGAAGCGAAGGGCATACCGTACAGAACTTGGCCGGGGTGGGGAGAGAGGCCAGAATCGTGTGCTGGTGAGTAGCCACGAAGGCCCATTCCAGAATTGAACAAATCCACCCTGAATCTCTCAGGCAGAGAACCACTCACTTCCCCCATGGCCCCGCATCTGCAATACCTTTTAATAAATTCTTTTAAAATGACCTAATTTCAACATGGCAAGAAGACGATTTACAACCAGGATAAACATGAACATGTGGACCAGTCCCTGTGTCTGCCACTCTCGCTTCTCCCTGATTCCTAGTGCTCCTCTTCAAAGAACGTTTTAAGTGCAGAATAAAAACCAACACAAAGTAAAGCCTTGCTTTCGAATCTCCAAACAGCTCCAGCTGAGAGGAGAGGCTCCTCAGAGGCTCCTGGGCAGCCCGGGCCAGCCAGTGGCCTCCTGGCAGCACAGAGCCTTCGGGGCACTCACGGTGCCCAGGGTGCCCTGGGCAGAAGGAACCTCCTCCTAGTCACCAGCCTGGGCAGCTTTCAGAGCAGGCCTGACTGAGAGAGCAGCCAAACCCAGGAGGAAATGCTCTGCCAGCCCTGGTCCCCTGCCTGCTGGGACCCTGCTGTGGCTTCGCGAGAGGGAAGGTGTTTTACCCTGTGACCCTTCAGAGGACCTGGCTTTCCTAGCGTAGCCAGGAAGTGGTGACTACCCGTCACTCCTGGCCCAGGGGCGGCTCTGGGGCTGGAGCCCTCTGCTTGCCAGGCTGAGCTCCCCCTGCCTCCCGTGGCCTGGCCTTCACTGCAGGGCCCCGCTGAGCAGTGCTGGAGGAACGGATCAGAACATGAGCTCTCGGTTCCTCAACAGTTGTTCAAATTTTCTTACTTTCCTTTCTGTTTTTTTACTTCTAATTTCTCAACACAACTCTCAGGTAGGAATTGAACAGAGCAAGGGCATCGTGAATGCGTCTTTTGGTCAAACTGGTTCAATCACATTCTCTTCTTGCTCCCACCCTTCTACGGAACGTTCCTCCATGAGGAGGTCCTGGGGTCACCCTGAGGACCCGCACCAGGTTCACAGCTCTCTTGTCAAACACAGCAAGGTGACCTCCAGCTTTCCATCAATGAATAGCCCGCGGAAGAGGGTTTTCTCTTCATACAGGATTGTCATGATCTTAAAGGAAGCATCAGAGTTGGTGCCTCTGGCGCCAGGCTGGATTCGCTGTGTTCCCATTAACATTTGTGTTGCCTATGTCCTGATTCCTTTCTGACCCTGAGGACCGGGCCAGTGCTATTTATTCCACTCAACATTCCTTCCTTGACCTGCTGTGAAAAGAAATGTGCTGTTCTGGGTGGATTTCAGTGATCATGGCCTCTTCTTTTCTGGAGAAAGATCTTTGACCCAGGGCAGAAAACGATTAAAGGGGAACAAGCAAGCAAGGATGTGCCCAGTGGCCCCGGGGCTCTAAGACTGTCCCACAAGGAAGCAGATCCACCAGTGGAGAGAAGCTCAGGAGGTGGGGGACTGCCTGCCTGTGACTCCTCCCGATCCCACGTCTGAACGCAGGGCCCAGCAGTGGTGCCCGCGGTTTGAGGAACAGTGAACCTCCTGGTGAAGCGCCTCTGGAGGGAGGGGGAGCTGGGGGTGTCCCCAGGCTGGGATATCCGGATCTGCCACAGCGAGGCGTTGACACCCCTGAGGCAAGCCGGGACGTCTGCAGGGGTGGAGTTTGCGGGCACTAAGGAAATCTGAGCAGGAAGGCTCCTGGTGCTGATGGCTCTGAGGTTCTGTCCTCGTGGGCACCCAGCTGGTCCCACAGGTGCAGTCCTGAAGCAGGGGGTAGGCTTGCTTCTGGAAAGAAGGTGCTCTGGAAGGTTCTCCCAGAGGCTGGTGGGCTACACAGAGGGTAGATTTGGAAAGCAGTGTCCCTGCTGGCCTGCCTGACTTCTGGACCCTTCCAGAGGACACGTTCTGCCATTCTAGATAGCAGATGCTATCTAGATCCTGAGCCGAGGCCCTTGAGGGTCTGGACTTACAGTCAGTGAGTCTAAGATGACTTCAGATGGACCGCTGTGTATGTCATGAGTTTTTCTTGCATCTGGGGCTCAGTTGGCCTTAGAATGGAGTTGTGAGTAGGACAGGCCCAATGTCAATACCAGTTCCAGAGACCCGTGGCTTGTGTGCAAGGCTAGGCAAGTGCCCACAGACGTGAGGAGAATTTCCAGCAAGATCACATTGCTTGTCCACCGATGGCAGTTGTCCCCAAAGAAGTTGCATTGAAGTAAGAGGCTTGCAGCAGGCATGTGTGACTGTGGACGCCGAGAAGTGGGACCTCTCAGCACCAAGCCTGTACTGCAGCCTCCGCAGTGGCACGCACGGCACCGGAGGAGGAAGGCCGGGCCTACGGGGAGGCCAGCAGGAGAGGAAGGAGGACACAGATGCTCAAGGCAGCACGTGGAGGAGGGCTCTGACCAAAGACTTCACTCCCCAAGACGCATCTAATTCAGTGCCCGACTGCTCCTGTCCCCAGGGGACAACTGGCAGTGCGTGGAGACAGTGTGGCAAGACTGCAGGCCTGGCTTCGAGATGCAGAAGCCAGGACAGGCCCCATTCCTTCAGCAGGGACAACGGGGCCCTGGGTCCACTGGCCCCCTGGCTTCCTCCGGATGCTTCCTTCCTTCCTTCCCGTCGTTAGGGGCCAGACAGATGAGGATGGCGGGAACAGGCGGGTGAGAGAACAGTTCCATACAACAGGCCCACGGTGCTGAGCCCCCGTGCTTTCTCCTCCAAGAAGCAACTCACCTGCAGCCCTCCCTGTCCTGAGTGGACAGGACATGTCACAGTCCTCAGCAAACTACCTGTTACCTGCCAGAGGACATGCAGCCCAGAATATTGTTGATAAGAGGAACCCAAGTTACCCTGAAGGGGAGACTTTTGTGACCAGATCCTGAAACTCTCAGAGATAAGGATAGTTCCTCCTAACCCTAAATCTGGAAGAATGTATAGTTAAGAATCCAGTTAGAACTGGTCAGCATGAGCCAAGGTGACCTAGAGTTGCCATGGCAGTGGGGACTTCAAAGTCTGATGTCATCTTTCTGTCAGTCAAAAGTCAAGTAGTGGACCCAGGCAGGACTCTGGAAACTTCTCTGGAATCCCCAATAAAACTGGAGTGCAGGAGAGGTACGCTGTCTCTCTCGTCTCTCAAAGTTAAAGCCCACAAATAAAAAGATAAAAAATAAATGGCAGGGGGAAGAAACTCAGCAGAATAAAATGTAAAGAATACATCGAACTCTTATATAATAAGTGATTGTATGCTTCCATGGAGTAATAAGAGAACAAAAGAAAGAGCTGGGGGGGGGGATAACAGAATGAATCAAAAACACTATTAATAACCCTAGGTAAATGCATGATTACACAAACGGTATGCCTCTACTCCATGTACAAACAGAGGAACAAGATGTATCCCATTTGTTTACAATGAAAATGAATTAAAAAAAAAAAAGAAACAAACTTTCCTGGAACCATGAGAACACTTCATCTAATCTATAGAATGAAGTGTTGCCCAATGCTAGATCTAAAAACAAAGTCAACTAAGATCTTTAAGAGAAAAAAGAAAGAAAGAAAGAAAGAGTTCCAGAAAATTAAGAGTACAATTTTTAAAATTCCCCTGCAAGGTTGGAAAACAAAAATCTCAAAGAGTAGGACCAAAAGACAAAAATACAGAATAAAGAGTCTTTTTAAGATGAGAAAGTATCAGTGTAGGAGCGCTGAATCTTACTAAAAGAAGGTCGGGAAAGAAATAATGAGGAAAACATAAAGATATTTTCAGTGTTAAATACAAGAAAATTTATTGGATGAGGAATGAGATTCTCCAACTCAGTATGAAGTAAGTACCCATCTAACCAATGTAGAGACTCGTACTGGCCTTGTTGACCAAAGTTTTGAAGTTTTAGAACTCCAGAATATGCAAATACAAAAAACCTCCACAGAGAAAAGCGAAAGAGCTCACACGAGGAGATGAAAGTGGAATCAGCCTTCTGACAGTATCACCGGGTACTAGAGATCAAAAAAGGAACATCTTCAGAATCCCAATGGCCAACCCGACAAATTCTGTACCCAGCTAAACTATCAAGGGAGTGTGGGGTGGAGGAGCGCCACTGCCAGACGTGGAAGCCCTCTGAACATGTGCCTCCGTCTGCCTTTCCAGGAAACTACTGACCATGCTGTTGGTGCTGGGGTGCAGGGCAAAAAACAGCGTAAGAGAGACAAAAGAAGGCCCAGGACAGTGGTGATCGGAACAGACAAAAGGAGGGCTGTAAGAAAAAAGATGTCTTGATAAATTTAAAAGTGTTTCAGGGCTTGGAAGGTTTAGGAAGAATGTGTGGTGGCATATAAAATAACCCCAGCTGATGAAAACAGGGAGGTGACTATTAGTGCCAGAAAAGGCTAAATAAGAGCATAATAAAGAAAATAAAAATTTAGTACAACTTAATATTTGGCCTAACAGTGGGCACTATTTATACAGTTGTAATATTCATACTGAATATGAGTTTAAGGCAAATTGTATCATCCGTAGGCAGCAGGACAGCGAGGAGGGGTGCCAGGTGAGAACACTAATCCTTGGCCATCCTAACGGGCAGCACAGACCCCCGACCGGAGATGGCCAAAGGGAGCTACCGCTTCTTCCCTCGGCGGCAAACCAGCACGGCCACGGCCTCCCCGCCAAGGTCCGCCCTGGAGAGCGATGCAGGGAGGCGGAGTGAGCAAGAGGCGCCGGCGTGCTGGGAGGCCTCTTCCAGCTGGATATTGGGGAGGTGAGCCACTGCCCCTCTTTGCGGAAACAAAGAGGAGTCCGGAATCTGTCCTTGTTCCACAAAAGCCTCAGGTAGTGCTGCTGACCTCACACTGCAGAATTCTGGGCGACAGCCCTGACTCTGGGTGCCGGAGCCCACAGGGACAGAGGGAAGCAGAGCAGGAGCTTGCGGGAGAGCGGGCACAGGTGACTGGCCTGGGCCTGCATGGGCCCTGCCCCCTCCAGGCAGATGGGGAGCGTACTCCTCCAGGGCTGCTCCCTGCTCTGTGAGAGCCGATAGCTGTCTGGACTTAAAAAATGTGAAGATATTCATGATGTAATAGAAGCAAATAGCTCCATGGCTTTTTTTTTTTTTTTTTAAGTGGCACTGTATTCTATCCAAGAAACCAAGTGAAGTGAATCGGTTCCACTTGCATCGAACTTGGCTTGGCTGCTGGGCTGGCTCTAGGCCACGCTCGTCCATCTCTCTGCCTGGAGGAATGAGCCCAGGACTGCCTGATGGCATCGGGAAATTGCCAAATCACTGGCCACAGAGCAAGATGTCCAAAAAGAGGGTTTTTCAGTCCACAGTCCATAGAATGAAAGCATTTCGTTTCCCTATTTCTAGTGTGCATTTTGGAAGTACACACACACACACACACACACACACACACACCCTTTTTGGCTATTGGGAAGTAATTGAGTCAGTTACTTCAAATGGACTGATGATAATTCCTACCAATTAGCTGTATAATAATCATCTTGGCCATGTTTAGTTATCTGAGTAAGAGACAAAATTACATACTATTGCATACCAAATAACTTTTATAATATATATTTAAATAGTCAGGAGTAGTCAGATGCCACCAGCTCTTCGCATCTCAAATGGTTTTGCTAACAAACTCTGCCATCTTGAGTCTCTCTGCGTCACTCAATTTGAGGGTGTGAAAAGGAGAAGAGTGAACACAGAACGGTGTAACTGAGAAGGGAATGAATTATGAATGATTTCCAGGAAGGCAAATCCACATGGAATAGAATGTGTGGCCAATCTCATGAGGGTGTCCGTGATGCTCCGAGGGACGTGGTGCTGGGCTTCTGTTTTACGAGTTCCCTGAACATTCTTGGCTTCTAGCACGGTTGACGTTTTGTCTCTGGCCGTTGAGGGTGGATGAGTCTTCCCACCCAGAGAAAATCCAGCTGAAGGGGAATGAGCTGCTCATGGGCGCTCCGACTTTCCTTCAGTAGCCGGTGGCCACCTGGGGCTGGGGCTCCCTAGGGCTCTATTTGGGTCCTGGCTCTGGAACGCCACCTCAGGCGTGTTCTGATGGGTCAAGATCTCCTCGCTGCGTGCAGCCTTCTCCTAGCGGACGCCTGCAGCAAGCAGCCTGGAAAGAGCCCGCCGCGGTCCTGCTGTGGGGAGGAAGGAGCAGTGTCATCCCGCGAGGGCCACCCTCCTCCCTTGGCTCCGCGCTTCATGTGGAGAGACCAGGAATCACTGGTGGGAGCCTGAGGAACCGAGCACCGGCTCTCTGGCCTCTGTCCTGTAACTGCTTGGCGGCACCTAACGTCCCCTGGGCAGCCGCTCAGAGCAGCGCCGCTCAGGCAGGAGGCCGGTGGGCGGACGGGGAGCTCCCGGCCTCCCGGCTGAGCCTGGACCCGGGCAGCCTGTCGGCAACGAATTCCGCACATTGCCAGCAACTTATTTTTCAATCTGTTCCAAACTTGGACCAAAAAAGAGCCTCATTTCCCCTTCTAACTCCCCAAGTGTACATTTGATTGCAGCCTTTAGTTCTTGATCTCCTCCCTCAGTGACAACAGCAAGTGACACGGACATGTCACCGCCTGCACTTCCATCCCATACCTGGTTGCTGCGCTGGGGAGAGTTAAGAGGGAACAGGAACTCGCTGCCCCCAGGTGTGGCCTCCTCAGGTGGAGCTGGCGAGGCTCCTGGGACTCGGAACAGGGCTTAGAAAGGGCCTCGGCAGCCCGCTGTCCTGTGGGCGTGCGCGCCCTGCGGCCCAGAAGCACCGCGACATCCAAGTGGCGCCAGAGCACGCTTGGGCTTGGCTGTCTTTGACGTGGCCTGAGATCAGGATACTCACAGACCCCCAGCGACCCTACCACGCCCATCCTGACAATCACGCCGTGGGCCAGGCCCCAGGCTGAGCCCTTACCGTGACACCAGCACTGGACTAGGTGCCCCTGGAAAGTCACAGGAGGGGAGACAGCTCTGCCCCCAGCCATTCTCACTCCAGTCCACCGCAGCTGGTCACCTGGGGGGACAGGCTATGCTTGAGTGTCCTCACTGTCAGCGAAGGCCTTGCTGTGCTACAGGGTCCGAGGGCTGCTTCCAAGCTCTGACCCCCATTGAGCCTTGAAGGAGCGTCAGGGACTGATGGGAAGAAGGGCCACTGGTGGTCCAGTGCCGTGAGGTGGCAGCTAGCGCTCACCCCACACCACTGGGGTGGACGCACTTCCCTCCTGGAGAGTGGAAAGCGCCCACAGTGAGGCCGCAGGGCCGCGCTGCGGGGGAGCCGCTGAAGGAGCAGCCTGCTGCCCGCAGCCCCCGGGAGCCCGGACCAGGCTGCCGAGGAGCTCCGGTCAGTCCCACCGGCGGGCAGCAGGCGCCCTCTGACTACGGCCGGGCCAGAGAGGACACTGGGACTTCCGCGGGCCCTCCCCACAGGAGCCGTTCTGGAGTGAGGCGCTGGGGTGCGTCCAGCACGGGGGCTGGGCCACCCACCTGAGTAGCCCCCTGCTTCTGTGAATCCACCTACTGGGTTGAAGAGAAAAGGAGGACCCTTCCGTTGAAGCACCCCAGCTTGTGCCCAGATCCGTGCAGCTGCCAGCTGGGCTCAGCCGCGTCCCCGCTGCTCCACTCAGGCCTCCTTCGTGCCAGAGCTACATTCTGCTCCACTTTGTCCCCTTTCTTTCTTTCCGTGGTATTGGGGATGGAGCCCATGGGCTGGCCCACGCATGGCGAGCAGCCTGCCACAGAGCTGCCTTCCCAATGGGAACCCGATCTGGCACGTCCCAGCCCAGGCTCCGTGCTGGGTCTCCAGTGCCTACAACATGTGTCCGTTTTCAGCACAGTTGACATGTCCCCTTTTCTCAGGACCCTGTCTCCCTGACCAGCCTCATGCGGTGCCAGGCCCCACCAGGCTTTGGGATAAGCAACCACCTCTGTGTGTCCTCAGACCCTACTCACCAGGTACTGCCCCATGTGACTGTGGATTGTGACCGCTGTGCAACTGTCCTACATCACAGCCCCTGGGCTCCTAAGGAACTATATGGAACCTTAGTGCCCACAGGAAGCCTGCTACATAGTAGATGCTCAAGGAAGAACTGTTTAATGGCAGAGGAAGATAGTGAGATGACTTAGGGAACCCAGCTGAGTGACGGCAGGGCCTGGGTGTGGGGTGGAGACCTGGAGCCAAGCTGGAACTTGCTACCTTCAGGACAGAAAACCACCAAAGCCGAGGCAGGGCTTGGTCACATGAGGAGTGGCTGCAGCTGAGCCTAGCAGGGTGGAGAGAGACGCTGGTGCATGGAGACACGTGGGGATTCTAAGAAATTATTCAGTAGCAGTCCCAAGACCGGGAACACTGGAATAGAGGGCGACACTTCTCCCCCTGCAGGGAGCTCATGTGGCTTCCTCTGTCCAAGCAGGCCAGGGGACGCAGCCCCCACAGCACCTCGTCTGTGGCAAGCTGACAAGCCAAACACCCTGGGAAGCCTTTCTCCAGGTGTGTCCCCAAGCCAGGGAGTTTGAAGCTGTTCTGGGACCCATGGAGAGGATGCACTTCCTGTGACGAAGCCATGCGTGCTCACATCCGCACAGTCCAGCCCAGCAGAGGGAGGCTCCGCAGCACGGTCTCGTCCCTGCTTCTGGGGTGCACTCTGATCATTCCCATTCTCCTCTCTTTGATTTTTGTGACATTACTCACCATAACCCCTCACCTGATTTCCAAAAGTGCCTGGAGGCCGAGCCTGCACGAGGGAGTCACTGTCTTGGACCACTGGTACCACAGGTACTGAGGATGTTTGTTAGTTTTCAGATTTTCCGATCTTGCCCCAGATCTAAGGGGGAAAATGAGTTTAATAAAGACCCAGAAATCTGCAATTTAACAGGTGTCATGGCTGGAGGAGGGGAACTGTGTCTGTTTGAAAACTGAATTTGGGGGTAATGTTAAAGTCCTTGCTTTGGAACCCTCTATTAGCACCAAGAGAACTGCTTTTACTGCTGTGTCCCATAACATTTTTAATGCATTTTCCCTGATAATGCTCCTAGGAATAATAGAGCAAAGCATTTATAAGAGTTTCTACCAAAGAAGGAATAAATATTAGCTGTTGCCATCATCTTCACATCACTATCACCATCCCCATCACCATCATCACCACCATATTACCATCATCAGCACCATATCACCATCATCCCCATCATTCCTATCAACACCCTCACTACCATCATTGCCACCATCACTATCACATCACCACCATCATCACCACCATCATCACCATCACCATCATCACCGTCACCACCATCACCACTATCACCACCATCATCACCGTCATCACCATCAACACCATCACCACCATCACATCACCATCACCACCATCACCACCATCACCACCATCACCATCATCACCACCATCACCATCACCACCACCATCACCACCATCACCACCACCATCACCACCATCACCACCATCACCACCATCACCATCATCACCACCATCACCACCATCACCACCATCACCATCATCACCATCACCACCATCACCACCACCATCACCACCACCATCACCACCATCACCACCATCACCACCATCACCATCATCACCACCATCACCACCATCACCACCATCACCACCATCACCATCACCACCATCATCACCACCATCACCATCACCACCATCACCACCACCATCACCACCACCATCACCACCACCATCACCACCATCACCACCATCATCACCATCACCACCATCATCACCACCATCACCACCACCATCACCACCATCACCATCACCACCATCACCACCACCATCACCACCATCACCATCACCACCATCATCACCACCATCATCACCATCACCACCATCACTGCCATCATCAGCATCAGCACCCTCACCCCCACACCACCATCATTTTCACCACCAGCACATCATGGCATCCCCTTTGAAGTCGACTCCTTGATTTACACATACCTGCCCTCGTCAGAAGTTTCCCCATCTCAGTAAGTGGCACCATGTTCTCCGGGTGCTCAAGTAAGAAATAAGAGCCACCTTAGACTCCTTTCCCTCATCCTTACTTCAAGTCCCAAATAGTTTGCTTCCCTACCTCTCCACCAGCTCATGCCAGCAACATCTACTCCCTGAATGACAGTAATGGCACTCGCTTCTGTGGTTTCCTTCCCACAGTTTGGAATGAGTTGTTATAAGAATGAATCAAATCATGTCCCATCCAGTTTGTATTGGTCACCAATGACTGTGTGACAAACTGCCCGTATGTAGTAGCTTAAATGGTGAGTATTTACCTCTGCAGTTGCTGTGGGTCAGGAATTCTGGAGCAGCTTAAGGAAAGGGGCTCTGACCTGGGGTCAAGGTGCAGGGGTGGCTTCCCTCATCTGAAGGCTTGATGGGGGATGGGGGATGACACACAGCACAGCTTCACTGCCATGTTGTTCCTGTCTCACCTGGAGCCCTGAGGAATGGAGCAGGCGTCTATGGATCGAGACCTCTGAAACCGTGAGCCCCTAAATAAATGCTTCCTCCTCTACAGTTGTGCTGTTGGGTCATTTAGTCTCAGCAGGGAAAAAGCCGACTAAAACAGAAGGTGTGTAATTGTAACTGGGAAGCTGAGGTAGAAGCTCGGTCCCCTCATCCTGGCCTGGCGTCTCACCATCCCGACATCTGCTTGTTACCAGATGATGAAAGAATTCACTGACGTGAGTCCCACAAAGAGGCGTGTGCACTTTTTCATGGATTAAGAAGTGCGTGTGTCTGAGTCCACACGCGTGTGAACCAATGATGTCCCAAGGTAAGCATCTTTAGGTTTTTCCTAAGTTGACCACAGAATTCTCTAGAAAAGGACTTATGACCCCACTGAGTAAGAAATTGAATCCTCGGGAAGGGAGACGTTGTGAGAAGGACTGCGGGAAGAGAATCATGCGAGTTTTCAAGATGACCTGAAGGGAGGCGGGCGGGAGGCCTGCTGAGCAGACCCACGTGTCCTTGAGGCTGCATCCTGAGCAGGCGGAGGCTGGGCAGACCAGCAGTGCACTTGCAGGAGGTGGAGGCCAGTGCCATCTGGCTGCATGTCCCTTCCTGCGCCTTAGGCCATGCGACACCACCCCTTCCGGCTGTGGTCGACTCCAAGAAGCCTCGCTCTTCCCCTGTAGGTCTGCTTTTGAGAACTTCGCTGCTGCGCAGTGCTGTCCCTTTGCTCCTGATCCTGACCTCCAAGACCACTCCTCTCACCTGGGATCCCCCGCGCCACGCAGACCTCAGCCTGCCGCCTCAGCCTGTCCTCCCTTCCCGGGTTGCGAAGGTCAGGTGTGACCCACCTCAGTGGCTTTGTTTTCTGATGTGGGGTTCTCTCCTCTCTGCCTGGTCCTCTGTCCCAGGCCTGCCACCTGCCACCTGGCCTCCCGTCTGGTTCCACGCACACGGACATCGCTGCTCTAAGCAGCTTTTGATGACTTGGATCTGCTGTTTTAAAGGATAAGATCTATATGCTCACATCCCAGTGTGGTTAGGGGTAAATAAATCCCACTGTGAGTGGAAGACCCCAGAGAGAGAGCTGCTCTTCTCCCAGAGTATCAGCAGTCGCCAATAGCGACCTGAGGCCCAGACACTATGGTTTTCAGAACCAGTGATGAAGGGTCAGAAGGCTCACAGGGCCTCTACCAGAGGCCTGGGGAAGCACGTGAGGGAATGTGTGAGCCCAGGTGCGTGCGAGAGTGGGCCTGTGTGAGTGTGAGCTGGGGAGGCAGTGCTGGGGGCCCCTGCTCAGCGGGATCTGCCTTGCCCCTTGACTCTGTCCAGAAGATTCCGTACCAACTCCTTCATGGAGACCTGGGCTTCCTGGCCATCTACAGTGGGAACAGCTATCCCGACTGGGGACTCCTGCCTGTACAGTGGGGGCCCTCCCTGCCTTTGGCTGATATCTGGTTTTAAGAGGATGCTGGGGGTGGCCCTGCCACCAAGACCCTCCTCTCCAAACAAGTGAATGCTCCTTGCCTTGGGTGCTGGGGGTGCACAGATGGGCAGCCTTGGGCCTCTTCAGGCCTCTGACCTGGTCACTCAGGACCTTTGTCCTTGCAGCTCAGGAAGGTCCTGTCCACAAGGCCAGCTCCTCCTCTTTTTCAAGCCTCAGCCCACGTCCCTCTCCCTGGGAGGACACCACCGCTCCCGTTGGCACGGTCTGAAGGCGGAATCTAAGCAGTTAAATTTAAATTGGACTCCAGATTGCTCCGGGGGCAGCGCCTGCAGGCCCTGCCCCTCCTTCCCTCCTTCACCGCGGGGCTCACGCTGAGAGAGGTTCCTACTGACAAATCACGGTGCCTCAGTGTTGCCTTTCGTTAGAGCAGGTAAGATAATGAAATAAGTATGACAAAGGGCTGTGCGCACGGCCCGCCGGGAAGGCTGCCT
The DNA here is from genome assembly GCF_902686455.1 of Sciurus vulgaris. Classification (NCBI taxonomy): domain Eukaryota; kingdom Metazoa; phylum Chordata; class Mammalia; order Rodentia; family Sciuridae; genus Sciurus; species Sciurus vulgaris. Next base: position 96,787,515 of record NC_136474.1, read on the forward strand.
AAGTGACCTTAAGTAAGATAATAAGCAGGCGAGCGAGCGAGGAGACTTTGTCTTCCCGCGGTAGAGACAGCGCTCCGGTGGCAGCCGCGGAGCTCCGCACAGCCTAATGACACGGCAGTGTGCGCGCACCGTCTAATTAATCCCATATTTTCACACAGCATAATTACGGAGCCGGAGCTGAGCTATTTGGCTACTGGCGGTGGAGTGGCGCCGGCCCTGTCCTTTGCTCTGCTCCACACAATTTATTATGCTTCCCAGCAAGACACCCAAGCCCGCGCGGCCACTGTCACCACTGTTACCAGGCACGCGCCACCTTCCGCACTGGGTACGGGCCGGAGCAAACTGTTATTTTTTGGGCTCCGATAAAGACAATGCTACCTTATGCTTGAGTCTTTAACTACCGGGTGCGTGGGACCCCGGGCCCGCTGCCCCGTGCGCAGGACGGCGAATGGGTCGGGCTTCCTGGCCACGTGCGTGCCCGCTCTACCACCCCAGGTGGAGGACTGCCAGGCTCCTCAAAGACTCGGGTCCCTTTTACAGAGATCTCCAGGCCGGCCCGGCACCCCTAAAGCCCCACTCCGGTCTCCGCTGGGTGTGCTCCGGAGCCTGCACACATTGTCATGCACCTCTGATTCGCGACTGCCATTGGTAGGCAGTAGACCCACTTCACCCAGGACCTCTGGGAGATTCGTGATGTAGGCACCTGCTCCCCTGGTGGGTCTCCTGGGCTGTTTGGGTGTTAGGGCCTCCTTGGCTCCATGGGGCAAGTGAAACCCCATGGGCTTTGGAGCAGATCCCCTGGGTGGGGCAGAGGCAGGGGTTGAGGGTCCATGAAGAGAGCTGGGGACACACAGCCCTTGGGTGAGTTAGTGCACCAGACATTGGGGGCAGTAAAGGCAGTCCACATTCAAGGTCAGGCAAGGTTAAGTGATGTTAAATGTTTACCATTTGGAGCCCGGCTCCCAAGGCGGGCCTGCTGGCAGCATCCTGGGCACTGCAGGGGCTTCCAGGCTGAGTTCCTCGGAAGGCTGCTGGAGGGAGGCCCCTGGGCCCTAAAGGAGGCCCTGGGCCAGGCAGTGCCTTTTCTGTCTCCAACACACCGGATGATTCAGCTCAGACACCTCACTCTGTCCTACCCATCGGCTAAAATTTCTTGTACCACTCCTTAGAAATAAAATTTAAAAACTGAAAGTAGAGGTGTGTACTTCCATAGATTTCTGAATATTCCTGTGAAAACATTCATCTGGGACTGTTAGCGTCTTGGGGTGTGCACAGTCATCCTCTGTAGCGCACCACGGCTGTTCCTTAACTGTGGACAGAAGCGTGTAGTTTTGAGGATGAACAGGAAACACTGAGTTCCTTGGGGAGGTGCTCTACAAAGTTTAAGATTTATATTTTGTCACATGACTATAGCCATGTGATGCAACTGGCAAATTGAAGTCAAAGTAACCATAAACATAAATGTGCACTGGATCTGTCAGAGATCTTTCGGGGGCTTATCTGAAACATGCATGTCTTTGCTGAGGTCTCTGATCATCCTGGAGTGCTGAGTCAGGGGTATTAACCCCTCCCAGCCTTTTCCAAGTAGGGAAGAAAGGGATGGAGAGGGATGCAGAATCCAAGGGTCAGTATCATCATGTGAATACCATCTGGGGGCACCAGCAGGCAGGAGCTGGACACAGGTCCCAGGTGGCCAGAGAGACCCAAAAATGTCCTTCACTCTGCTGCATAAAGAAGCACAAAGAGAGAAATAGAGATGTGGAGTTGACAGGAAAGAAGGGGAGTTGACAGTTGGAACCGTGGAAGCTCAGACCTGAAGAAATGCCAAGGGAGGTGGGAGCTGGTGGCAGAAGGTGGGGGTTTCGTGTGAGCCCAGAGGATCGCCAACATGCAGTAAAAGGACAGGAGCAAGTCCCAGTGGGAAGCAGAGCTGTTTAAACAGTGCTTCTCTGTCTTCGAAGTCCTGGGACCCTCAGAGATCTAATGAGAATGCAGACTGCCGTGCTGCCAGCACGGGCTGGGCACTTGCCCGGCCGATGAACTCCAGCCAAGGCTGTGCTGCTGCTCCACAGACTGAGCTCAGCAAAGCAAAAACTCGGGCTGGGGCTGGAGCTCAGTGGCAGAGTATTACCTGGCACGTGTGGGGCACTGGGTTTGATTCTCAGTGCTGCATAAAAATAAATAAATAAAACAAAGGCATTGTGTTCATTTACAACTAAAAAGTATTTTTTAAAAAAGCAAAACTTTACAGTATTGTGTTCACTGTGTTTTCAGTTTGACTCAATCTGTTATAAAATTTTGCATCTTGAGAAGTCAAGTTAACTCTATTTGCAGATGATATGCTCTTATTCTCAGAAGTACCAAAAGGCTGCACCAGGAGACTTCTAGAGCTGATAAACACATTCAGCAAAGAAGCAGGATACAAGATCAACATAGAAAACATCAATAGCTTTTCTATACACCAATAAGGAACCCACTGAGAAAGAAATCAGAAAAATTTCACACTAACTTCAAAAAATAACTAGGAACAAACCTAACCAAGGAGCTGAAAAACTGCTCAAGGAAAAATTTTAAATGTCAAAAAAAAAGATATTAAAGAAGACACTAAAAGATGGAAAGGTCTCCCATGTTCATGGATAGGCAAAGTTAGTACTGTTAAAATGATCCAATTACCAAGGGTCATCTTCAGATTCAATGTAATCCTATTAAAATACCAATGGCACTCTTCATAGAACTAGAAAAAATCCAAAAATTTGTGAGGAAGAACGAGACCCAGACTAGCCAAAGCAATCCTGAGCAAGAAAATCAAAACTGGAGGCATCATGATACCCAACCTCAAATTATACTGCAGAGCCATATTAACTAAAACAAGCAGCATGGTACTGGCCATAAAAACGAACACCTAGACTGGAAAAGAAGCAGAGACAAATCCACACAGATACAGTCAACTGATTCTTGACAAAGTGCTGAAAACCTATGCTGGACAAAAGGCAGCCTTTTAGACAAACGGCGCTGGGAAAACTGGTTATCCATGTGCAGAATGAATGAAACCAGATCCCTGTGTTTCACCTTGTACAAAAGTCAATCTAACATGAATCAAAGACCTGGATATAAGACCAGCTCTTTGCTCCTGCTGTGAGGAAGCATGGGAAAACACTTAAACACGAGGACACAGGCAACCGCTTCCTGAATAGGACTCCTGCAGCTCAGAAATAATAGCAGGAATTGACAAATTAAAAAGCCTTTATATAGCAAAGGGAACAGCCGTGTGAAGAGAGAGTTTCCAGAATGGAAGAAAACCTTAGCTACTCTTATGACAGAGGATTAATATCCAGAATACATGAAGAACTACAAAAATATCAAATAACCCATTCAGTGAAAGGGCGGATGAACTGAACAGACACCTCATAAAAGAAGTATAAATGGGCAATTTGCAAAGATGAAAAAACCATCCACATCTTTAGCCATCAGGAAATGCAAAGCAATACTACATTGAGATTCCATGTCACACCTGTCAGGATGGCAAACATCAAAAATACAAATAACAGTAAATGCTTGCTTGCTTGTAGGAAAAGGAACTTGTTTTAGTCATCTTTTTTCACTGTTGTGACTAAAAGACCCAACCAGAACAACAGTTGTAGAGGAGGAAAAGTTTATCTGGGGGCTCACAGTTTTAGAGATCTCAACCCATAGACAGCAGGCTCCATTCCTCAGGACTCGAGGTGAGGCAGAACAACATAGCGGGAGAGTGTGGTGGAGGGAAGCGGCTCACATGATGATCAGGAAGCAGAGACTACACTCTTTAGATACAAAATATATACCCCAAAGTCACGCACCCAGTGACCCACCTCCTCCAGCCACACCTTACCCACCTTCAGTTACCACTCAGTTAATCCCTATTAGGGGATTCATTCACCCGATGGGGTTAAGGCCCTCGTAACCCACTCATTTCTCCTCTACACTTTCTTGCATTGTCTCACACGTGAGCTTTGGGAGACACCTCACATCCAAACCACAACAGAACTCTTATGCACTGTTTCTGGGAATATAAATGGGTACAGTCGCTATGGAAGTCAGTATGGAGGGCCCTCAAAAAACGAACAATAGAATTACCTTAGGATCCTGGAGACAGTGATGCATGTCTTTTATCCCAGCAGCTCAGAAGGCTGAGGCAGGAGGATCACAAGTCTCAGCAAATTAGAGAGGCCTTAAGTAACTTAGTGAGACCCTGTCTCAAAATAAAAAATAAAAAAGGGGTGGGGATGTGGCTCAGTGGTTGAGTGACTAGATTTAATCCCTTATTCAACTAAAGAACTGCGCTAGGATCTAGCTATTACCACTCTTGAGTATTTACCCAAAAGAGTTAAAGTTGGCATGCTTTAGAGATACGTGAATGCCCACATTTCTCAGTGTCAAGGTGTGGAATCAGCCTAGGTGTCTGCCATCAGATGAAGGGGTAAAGGAAACGTTTGGACCATGTATATTGCGTCTGACTCTCTTAATGAAACACTGGAGTTTTATTCAGTGATAAATAAGAACCATATTATGTCATTTGCAGGAAAATGGATGGAACTGGAGAACATGATGTTAAATGAAATTAGCCAGACAGAAAGGTGAGAGTCACGTTTTCTCCCATGAGTGGAAGCTGTGGGGGTAAAGAGAGAAGTAGGAAGTCATGGCAGCAGAAGGGAGACTGTTGGGTGGAGGAACAGGGTCTAAAGAGGGAGGAAGGCAGAGAGAGGGAAGGTGATGGGGAGGGAAATTGATCAAACTGTGTTGTGTGCATGTACGAACGCGCCACAAAGAAGCCCGCTATCCCACACTCACGACACTCCAATCAAAACCAGAAATAAACCTCTCCCTCTGGGGTCCTTGGGTAGGGGCCGTCTTCTTCCTTAAGGGAACTCCACGTGAAAGTACACCTGTCCCAGGGCTCCGCCACCTGAGCCTCCCTCCCTTCTTCCTGAGTTCTGCTGCAGGGCTGCTCATGAAGCATCACCTGCCCGCTGTCCCCAGCCCTGTCTTTCATTTTGCCACTACCCAAGCCACTGAAATGGAAATCGCGACACTTCATATCTTTGTCAATGGAAGTCAGGCAGACAGTGCAAACACCACATGGTCTCTAACAGAAATTTAATACAAGGAATCCCACAGGATTCCTCTGGGCCACCTTGCAACCCCTGTTACTGAAGTGCCATGGATTCCCCTCCCCACTGCCATTTTAAATGTTTTATTTAAATCTAATGTGAATGTACAAACTTTGGCCGGTCGCAAGTTTCCACTAATGGACCCTCACTGGAGATCTGCACCCAGACCTACACGTAGCCCCGGGCCTGTCGGTCACAGCCCCAGGGCCCACTCAGCCACCCAACGCCATACCTTATCTTTGCCCGCTTTGTGCTGTAGTTAGACGGTGTGTGTCCGTCTGTCTCTCGACATCATGTTTGTGATACTCATCCACATCGTGTGTGTATAGATCACACACACACCACTGATGAGTCTGAGAAGATACGGTAGACAGCGGTCAGACCCCACGGGAACAGCACTCTGCCCCGCCTCCGCCACCTGCCCAGGATGCCAGCCCTTGCTGCGGCAGGCCACCTGGGAAGCCACCCTGCTCAAGACAGACATGGAGCAGCACCAGTGGCATCTCCAGTGACAACCCAGGGAGCTGAAAAATAACTCCTATGACGATCCACCCTAAGTGGCAGACTCGGTCAGTTACTGACAGCATCCTTAAGTATCGTCTCCAATTCTTAGGACCAACCAGAGAAGCCAACTTTTCCCCCAGCTGTTCCCATAAATAACCAGCTTTAGGCAACCAGTCTCACAGGTAATCAGGCGCACGTAGGACGGGATGCCACTGCGGGCCACCTCCAGCTGCCTGGGCCAGAGCCTCCCTGCAGTGCATACTGTGGTCTCCCTTTTTTCCAATAAAAGGTTTGCCACTCCTCTTCTTGCCCTTGAGTCTCTGGCAGAAAGCACGTGGCAGTGGCTGACTGCCTAGCCAAGCACTCTGATGAAATCACATTTGCTTTCCCATTTGGTTTGACTTTGCTTTTTTCCATACTCCATGTTGGCAGGTAGATGGCCCACATCTGTCATGATGTGTACACGTTTTAATGTATCACTCTCTGTCCAGTCCATTGTGGTTGGGCATGTGGGCAGTTTCAGGTTTGAGGCTAGCAAGAAATAATTTCAAAGAAATGCAGAGTGTGTCCATGAACATTCTGTGCGCCTCTCGGTGAGCACACACTTCTGTTGAGTGTGAGCCAGGCGTGAGGTTGCTGAGCATGGGTAACTCCGTCAGTTCACGAGTTTCCCCCACACGGGCCCTGAGCATGCAGTTGTTCTGCATCCTTGTCAACACTTGGTATTATGTTCATTTTCATTTTAGCCATTGTGGTTCGTATGTAGTAAAATTGACATGGGATTTTAATTTGCAGTTACCTAGTGACAATTGTGGCTGTGCAGTTTTTCATGTGTTTATTGACCACTTAGCTATCACCTTTTACAAAACAGCTTTATTGAGATATAACCCACAACAGCATAAAATGCACCCATTTAAATCGATGGTTTTTAGTGTATTTGCAGACTTGTGCAACCATCAGCACATCTAATCTTAGAATATTTGTATCAAGAGAAAAGAAATTCCAAGCGGTATGGATGTAGCTCTGTGGTAGAGTACTAACCCAGCATGCATGAGACCCCAGGAAAGAAAGGAAGAAAGAAAAAGAGAGAGAAAGAGAGAGGGCGGGGGAGAGGGAGGGAGGAGAAGAAGGAGGAGGAGAGGAAGAAAAAAGAAGAAGGAGGAGGAGGAGGAGGAGGAGGAGGAGGAAGAAGGGGAAGGGGAAGAAGAGGAAGAAGAAAAGAAAGGAGGAGAAAGAAGAAGAAAAGAAAAGAAGAGGGGGAGGAAGAGGAGGAGAAGGAGGAGGGGAAGGGGAAGAAATGATTCAGGACCCATGACAATCACTCTCCAATTCTAGGAAGCCCTAGTGTCCTGTTTTCTTGGAGGACTTTATCATCTCCTGCATGCACTTAGGACGACCGCCATTCTCGATTCATTGCCATGGTAGCTGAGCTGGGGCCCAGCTCCACCGCTTGAGATGCACATCCTGTGTGTGGCGTCCCCACACCATTTGCCAAAAGATGGTTCTTCCTAACAAGCTGACCCCACGCCATGTCAGGACCCAGCTGATTGCTAATGTGAGGGTTTGTTTCTGGGCTCCCAGTGGCCCTGTGGGTCTATGGCTGTCCTTGGGTCAGTGCCACAGATCTTGTTCACTGAGTTTTATAGTAAACTTTGGACTTGGGGATTCCTTTTCTTTCTTTTTTTTTTTGGGTGCTGGGGATTGAACCCAGGGCCTTCTGCTTGCAAGGCAAGCACTCTACCAACTGAGCTATCTCCCCAGCCCCCCCTTTTCTTTTTTTAATTAATAACATTTTTTAGTTGTCAATAGACCTTTTATTTATTTATATATGGTGCTGAGAATGGAAGCCAGTGCCTCACACCAGCCTGTGGATGTGGGGATTCTGAGTCTTCAACTTTGTTCTTTTTCAAGATGGCTTGGCTCTTTGGGGTCCATTGCATTTCCATATAGACTCTAGGATCAGCGTCTTTTCTGCAGAACTGCATCTGGGGTTCTGATAGTTGCATTGGTTCTATGCTATTAGGTGGAGGGACATTACCACTTTAGTAATGTTAATTCACCTGATCTATGAACATGGGATGGGACCATTTATTTAGATTTTTCTTAATTTCTTTCACCGGTGTTTTGTAGTTTTCAATGTGTAAACCTTGCATCTACTTTAAGTGTTTTTCTAAGTATTTTATTATTTTCATGTTATTGTTAATGTAATCATTTTATTTTCATTTTCAAATACTTATTGCTAGTGTATATGAACAATTAACTTTTATATCTCAAGCTCGTATCTCAACATGCTTGCTAAACAATCTATGAGCTCTGAAAGGGACTTTGTGAATTCCTTAGCATGTTTTTTACCTATGAGATGATGTCATCTGAAAATGTAGATAGTTTTACTTCTTCCTCTCTAGTCCAGATGCCTTCTTTCTTCTCTTGTCTGCAGCCCCGTGGAACCTGCAGTACAACACCCCACAAGCCACAAGCGTGGCAGTGCTTGCGTGGCTTCCTGGTAGGCGTCTGTCCTGCGGCCTCACTCACGATGTCAGCTGCGAGTTTGTGGTAGGTGTCTTCCTCAGGGGGACCATGTTCCCAGTACATCTTATTAGGTTTGGTTGGTTTTTCTGCTCCTCCTCGTCCTCCTCCTCCTCCTCCTCCTCCTTCTCCTCCTCCTCCTCCTCCTGCACGCGTGTGTGTGTTTGTGTGTGTGTGTGTGTGTGATTGCGATGCTGCTCCTGCATCTGTTGAAATGACCAGGTGAGCTGTTCTTTATTCTAACGACATGCTGTATTCTGCAGTTTTTAATATGAATCCAGGCTTACACCTGGGATAAGCCCCAGCTGGTTGGGGTGTGCACCCATTTTTCTATGAGGGTGGGTGCAGTTACTAGTGTTTTGTTGGGTTTTCATCAGTGTTCGTGGGGACAGGGTCTGCAGTTCTGCGACCACGGGGTTGCTGCCCTTGGTGCCGGGGGATGCTGACCTCACAGTAGCACACACTGAGAGGTGTGCTCTCCTCTCCTGAGCCTTGGATGGTTTTGTCAGGAGTAGTCTTCATTCTTGACATGCTTTGGTAGAGATCACCAGTGAAGCCAAGGCAGGCTTGGGCTTCTCATGGTGGAAAGTTTCCAGATTATGAATTCAGTTTCCTCCCTTTCACAGGTCTATTTAGATCTTCTGTTTCTTTCTTTATTTTTTTTTATGTGGTGCTGAGAATCGAACTCAGTGCCTCACACATGCTAGGCAAGCGCTCTACCACTGAGCCTCGACCCCAGCCCTAGATCTTGTTTCTTCTACTCAGTTTCAGGGGTTTTGATCTTATTGGAATCTGCACATTTTACCTCTGTCATGTAATTTTGCGACATGTGGTTAGTTGTTCATTATTTTCCCTTAGAATACTTTTCTATATGGTTGTTTTTACTATTCCTGCTTTATTTCTGGTTTTAGAACTCTGAGTTTTTTTATTCTTGACCAATCTTGCTAAATGTTGATTTTTGTTGATCTTTTCAAAAGATCTTTTTGAAAGTTAAAAAGCTGGTGTTGATGATATTTTTCTAAATTTTTCCATTTTGTTTGTTTCATTTATTTTTGTTCTAACCTTTATTACTTCCTTCATTTACCTTGCTTTGAATTTAGTTTCCTCTTTTTCTAGTTTCTTAAGGTAGAAGGTAAGGTTTTTGATTTGAAATCTTCTATTTTTAAAATATAGGTATATACAGCTATAATTTTTTTTCTGGACAATGCTTTACCATATCCCACAAGTTTTGGTATGTTGTATTTTCATTTTCATTCATGCAAAAGGATGTTTTAATCTTATTTAATCTTCTGACCCATGGGTTATTCAGGAGTGTGTCCTTTAATTTCTATATACCTTGCATTTCCCAGATTTCCTCTTTTGTTGATTTTCAATTTCCTTCCATTAAACTATGGAATGAACACATTTGTGTGGCTTTGATTCTTTAAGCTGATTGGGTCGTCTCTTCTGGGCTGGCATGTGATCTCTCCTGGGAAGGTCCGGTTGGCCCCTGGAGGTGTGTGGGTCTTCTCCAGATGACCGTCAGGTCTTGGTGACTCATAGCCCTGTGGCAATGCCCAGCTTCCTTCTTGGGCTACCGAAGGTGGAGTGGAGTCTCCAGCTGTTGTTGCTGGACTCTGCGTTTCTCCCCTCGGTCGTGTCAGCGTGGCGTCCTGCCATCGGGCCTCCGGGCCGCAGTTCCGTCTCCTGCTTGGATGGACCTTTGTGGCTGCCCAGGCTGCCTTTGCTCTGGGCTCCTGCAGTGCAGTCCCGGTGTGCTGTCCGCGTGCTGCGGTGTTGGCTTCCTTCCTCACTCAGCCTGTTTCGTCTGGGAACCTAGGATGCGGCCGAGGCCGCGCACGCTCCTGTCTGGATGCCTTACCCACTGACGGCCGGGCCATGCTTCCTTCTGCTTTTGTGCCCTCCCCGTCTGTCTTTTATCCTCCAGTTCTCCGTGACCGTCTTCTTTGGCATTCGTATGTATTTTCTAGAGTAATAATGTGATTTGGTTGACGATTTTTAATCTGCATATTTTAAGGCTTTTTTCTGACACCTTCTCTCAGGCTTCCAGTGCCTTTCAGTTCTGCAGACTCTGCTGCAGTAGACCACCTGAATTCTGGCCAGGTGGCTCCCCGCAGTTCCACCTCCTCCCTTTTAGTGCCATTGCTACCCATAGGTTAACTTTATACCTCACGAGCCCAACAATACGTTTTTGAAACTATTTAGTAGTTGTGGAAGGAGGGACTGTATAGACAGAAAAGAGGGGTGGGAGGGGTGGGGGAAGGAAAAAATAACACAATGAATCAAACAGCATTACCCTATGTAAATGTATGATCACACAAATGGTATGCTGTTACTCCATGTACAGAGAAACGTGTCCCATTTGATTACAATAAAAATGAATTAAAAAAAAGAAAGTATTTAGTAGTGCCACATTATTATTTTGTAATCATGTCTTCAAGAAACTTAAGCAAAAGAGTTTATCAACCGAGTTTGTTTCATTAACCTCATTGCTATTTTTTGTCTCTTCGTTTCTTCCTCAGGTTTTGAGTTACCATCAGGTGTTATTTTCTTATTGCAGTACATTCTGTGCCCATCAGCCTAATTTGCTATTGTTGTCAAATACATCACTTTTCTATATGTTTCCATACTGTGCTTTTATAAATGCTTACACAGTTACCTTTACCAGTACTGTATGTGTTCGTGTTCGTGTGTGTGTGTGTGTGTGTGTGTGTGTGTGTGTGTGTGTGTAGACTTATACTATTGTCTGGGGTTGCTTGCTTTCAGCCTCAAGAACTTTCTTTAGGATTTCTTTCTTTTTTTTAACTTTTAAAAAATGTTTTGGTTGTAGATGGACACAGTACCTTTATTTATTTATTTTTATGTGGTGCTGAAGATCGAGCCTGGTGCCCCACACATGCTAGGCAAGTGCTCCACCACTGAGCCACAGACACAGCCCCTTTCTTTAGTATCTCTTATACGGCAGATCTGCCAGCAATAATTTCTCTCTATTTTTGTTTCTCTGGAAACATTCATTTTATACCCTCTTAGGAAAGTTTTTCAGGATTAAGAATCTTAGCTTACGGTTTTTGGGGGGATTTGTTTGGTCTTTCTTTCTTTAGTGTTTTGAACACATCATCTCACTGCCTCTGGTCACCATTGTTTCTAAAGAGAAATCAGCTGTTAACCTTGCTGGGCTCACTTGTATGTGATGAGTAATTTTTCTCTTGCAGCTTTTAAGATTTCCTCTTTATCTTTGGTTTTGAACATTTCATTTGTGGTGTGTCTGGGTGTGGAACTTCACACGACTCTTCTTGGAGTTTGTTGTCTTTTGGTACATATAGATTAGAGGAGTTTAATGATGTTCCTTGGTTCTCTGAGGCTCTGCTCATTTTTCTTTGTTATTTTTCTCTCTGTTTTTCAGATTTCTTAAACTCTGTGGATCATCTTCAAGTTCTTGTTTTCTTTCTTTTGCCAGCTTCAAATCTTGGTGAAGTCTATTAACTGCACCTCTCAAATGCGTCTGAGTTCATTTGGTTCTTTTCTTTATTTCTCTCTCTTTAATTATGCTCTCTATTTGATGAGTCACCATCAGCATGACTTCCTTTAATTCTTTAAGCAATTTCCTTTTGTTCTTTGAATGTGTTTGTCATGCAGCTTTAAAGTCTTTGTGAACTCTGCTATCTGGGACCTCTTATTAGCAGTTTCTATTGCTTTACAATAAATAGAAACTACATGTGGGTCATACTTTTTCCCATGTCTTGTAATTTCTTGTTTAAAACGATATTTTAGGCATTGTTTTGCTGCAACTCTGAATGCAGATATCCCCTCTGAAGCTTCTTATCTTAATGTGTCTGTTCATGTGCTTCGAGGCGTGGCTGCACTAATTCAGTGGCATCTCGTCCCTCACAAGTGCACATTTCCTACTCATGTTTTTTCTTTTCAATCCTGCCTTCCCAGGGGTCATTCCTGGTCAGCACAGATTACTGGCTGGTCACTGATTGGACAGAGTTGTGCCTAAACCTCTGAACACATAAGTTCTTTACGTTTTACCTTTGGATCTGTGTGTGACTTGAAGACAGCAAATACACAAGTTTGTCCCCTGCGTGTCCAGGCATGAATAGCTCAGAGATCCTACCTCCAGTGCTCCTCAGAGTGCACCTTGGGCATACACACCCTCTGGAACTCCATGCGTAGTCACTGAGTACGTAGTGACTGAGGCAGGGCTCTCTCCTTCTCTTTCAGATTCATTTTGATTGATATATGATACCTGTGTGTATTTGGGGCTCTCGTGGAGTTTCCCCCTGGCGGGTCTCTCTGGCTGTCTTCCTTGCTACTCTCACTGAACTCCTGGGTGCTCTGCTCTGTTGGAAGCACGCCTGCCTGTGGGCCTTGGCTGCCAGCTTGCTGGCTTGGCTTTGAACAGTGCCCTCTAGCATAAATGTCTCCACGGTGGTTTTCACTAGGGACAGGGTCTACCCATCTCTGAGGCTTGCTCTGCCTCTTCCAGGAAGAAGATTTTGCTAAAAAGCAGGATCTGGGTGTGGGGAGGGTTTAGAGAACGTGTACTTCACAGCCGTCCCACCTGGTCCTCCTATAGAGCAGGAACTGGAGGTTGAGGGCAGTGCTATGGTTGGGATGTGAGGTGAGCCCCAAAAGCTCGCGTGAGATGAGGCAAGAAGGTTTGGAGGAGAAAGATTGGGTTATAGCCTTAATCTAATCAGAGACTTAATCCCTGATGGGAGTAACTTTCTGGTAACTGGAGGCAGGTGGGGTGTGGCTGGAGGAGGTGGGGATTGGGAGTGTGGCTTTGGGGTGTGTATTTTGTATCTGGAGAGTGGAGTCTCTCTCTGCTTATTGATCAACATGTGAGTGGTTTCTCTCCCCCACACTCCTCCTCCATGAGGTTCCGCCTCACCCGACGCCCTGAGGAATGGAGCGGCCTTCTATGGACTAAGACTTCTGAAACTGAGCCTCCAAAGAAACTCTTCCTCCTTTAAAATTGTTCTTGTTGGGTCCTTTAGTCACAGTGGCAAAATAAGCTGACTAAAATGGGCAGGTTAGGAACTCGTGCGACTACTCAGCCGCCGCCACTGTCAAGGGTAGGCCTTCCTCAGCAGAGACCAGGGAGGACAGGCGTGGCCACTGTCCACTCAGAAGAGCCCCCCCCCACACAGGACGTGGGTGCTGCCTCTGACTTCTCCGCCCACAGCATTGTTGTTCTGCAGCACAGGCCGTGGGAAAGGGCACACCTCACAGCTGCCCCACTCCTGCCCCTGCAGAGCCGGTGTGCGGAATGTGGGTTCTGCCCGTCCGCTGCCTTGATATGGATGCAGATTTGGTGGCACAAAGCTGCGGGAAATGGGATCTGCCAATGTTGGAGCATTGCTTCATCATCCAGAATAGATCTTTCACCCAGGAGCTGGGGCAGTGGGAACTGATTAGGCTGCTGACCTGCCAGGTCCGCTCTCCACAGAGAGCCAGGTTGGAGAGAGGATAGCACACAGCCTGAAGGCCACACCCACTCATTGCTCTCACTGTTTCCCAAAATGTGTTGAATAAATGGCTTTCAGTTTGCAGCGATTCCTTTGATCAGCCTCCTTTCCTGAGTCTGAACGGTCGTTACCCACCTTGGACTGGCTGGCTTAATAGGTGGCTTTCTAGGGAGGAGCTTCCCAGACTCTTCATGCCACGTGCCAGAGCTTCTGCTCCTAGCGGTACTCTTTTTATGAAGTGCCTGTTCATTTCTTCCACACACGTTTTTATTGGCTTGTCTTTTTCTTCTTGATTTGTAGGATTGTTTATATATATATATTTTTACATTTCCCACAACATATAAAAAACAAATAATTTGTTGAAATGTGTATTGAAAAGTACACACTGGGTTTTTTTTTAATGATTACTATTCTGTTTAAGAAATCTTTGGGGTTAGGGTTGTAGCTCAGTGGTAGAGCGCTTGCCTAGCACATGTGAGGCACTGGGTTTGATCTTCAGCACCACATAAAAACAAATGTGTTGTGTCCATCTACAACTAAAAAAATAGTTTTTAAAAAAGAAGTCTTTCCCATCCCAAAGGTCACCAAGATATTCTCTGTGTTTTCTTCTAAAAGTCTGTTTATTTTATCTTTCACATATTGACCTGTAGCCCATCTGGAATCACTGTTTGCTTTGGCATCAAGTTTCTTCCTTTCTTACATGAATGACCTGACATGTCTGTTGGAAAGACCATCCTTAGCTCTTCACACTGCAAGGATCACGTTATCATGTCAGACAGAGTACATACAGGCCTTCCTCTGACTCTGTTCTCTCCCGAGGGCCAGTGTATCTCACCTAGCCCTAGTACCACATTGTCTTATTTACTATAGCTCCATAGAAAGTCTTAATACTACATAGGATAAGTTCTCTAGCTCATCACTTTCTCAAGATTGCCTTGAGCTCATTTTGCTTGTGCTCGTGAATTTTGGAATCAGCTTATTAATTTTCAGAGGGCAAAAACACCTGGGAATTTTGATTTGGATTTATTTAATTTGTAAATTATTTGGAGAAAAATTATCATTATTAACATAATGAGACTTTCACTCCATGAACATGGTATATCCTTTATTTATTTATATGTTTACATTTTTCCTGTCCAAAATGTTTTATAGTGTTTTGTGCAAAGTCCTTGAATTTTAAAGTCCTTGAATTTTATTAGATTACTTCTAGATATTTGATGAACTTATGTTATTATAGGTCACATTATCTTAAAATTTAATTTTCTGTTTGTTTCTGGTGTGCAGAAATACAATTATTTTTTATTTAAATTTTTATTTTTACAGATTGCATTTTGATTCATCATACACAAATGGGATGTAACATTTCATTTCTATGGTTGTACACAATGTAGATTCACACAGTTCATGTAATCATACATGTACATAGGGTAGTACTGTCTGTCTCATTCTATTAACTTTCCGTCCCCCACCCACTCCCACCCCATTTTCCCCTACACCATTCAAAGTTCCTTCATTCTTCTCCTCACCCACCCCACCCCATCATTGCTCCCCCCATTATGTATCATCATCCACTTATCAGAGAAAACAGCCTTTGGTTTTGGGGGCTTAGCCTATTTCACTTAGCATGATGTTCTCCAACTCCATTCATTTACCAGCAGATGCCATAATTTTATTCTTCTTTATGACTGAGTAGTATTCCATTGTGTATATATACCACAGTTTCTTTAGCCACTCATCAATTGAAGGGCATCTCTGTTGGTTCCACAATCTAGCTATTGTGAATTGAGCAGCTATGAACATTGATGTGGCTGTGTCACTGTAGCATGATGATTTTAAGTCCTTTGGGTATAAACCAAGGAGTGGGATAGCTGTGTCAAATGGTGGGTTCATTCCAAGTTTTTTGAGGAATCTCCATACTGCTTTCCAGAGTGACTGTTCCAATTTGCAACTCCACCAGCAAGTATGAGTGTGTCTTTTCCCCCACATCCATGACAACACCTTTTATTGCTTGTGTTCTTGATAATAGCCTTTCTAATTGGAGTTAGATAAACTCTTAGGGTGGTTTTAGTTTGCATTTCTCTAATTACTAGGGATGATGAGCACTTTTTCATATATTTGTTTTTCACTGTATATCTTGGTCTGTGAAGTGTCTGCCCATTTCCTTAGCCCATTTATTGATTGGGTTCTTTGTATCTTTGGTGTAAAGTTTTTTAAGATCTTTATAATTTTTGGAGATTAGTGCTCTGTCTGAAGTGTGTGTGGAAGAGATTTTCTCCCACTCTGTAGGCTCTCTTTTCACATTATTGATTGTTTCCTTTGCTGAGAAAGAGATTTTTAGTTTGAATCTACCCCATTTATTGATTCTTGCTTTTATTTCTTGTGCTATGGGGGTCTTGTTAAGGAAGTCTGACTGCCTCACAAAGAAACAGATTTCCTGTGCTCGAAACCTGAGTTACAGAGTGACAAGGAACACAGCCTCCCTCTAGTCCGCCATCTTGGATCTCCCCCAATTATTTTTAATATTCGTGTGTTAAGTATCTAGAAAACCTTGTCCTTTCATTTTAAAAAATCCCATATGTTTATTTAGCTCAGGCAAGAAGGGTGTCTTTTTTCTCCTCACACCATGGTATTTTATGGTGACTCGCCCATGCTAGGACAGTTTGTTTGGTGCTTCTTTGCTCATTCCATTTTGTCTCTATCCCATTCCTGCCCCTTACAGACAATCCTTTGCCTGTGTTTCATATCTATATGTTTGTTTTATGGTTACTGGTGTGTAGAATGTCTTGTCATGTTCTTTTGGACTTTGGGGCTTCCCATTCGGCAAAATACAGTTCATGTTCTCTGCCCATGGATTGATGTTACTCTTCACCTTGTTGATTTGTAGGGTCCTTGCATTTTTGTACTTGCCTTTATCTTACAACAAGCAAGTAGAACTGAAAACTGTTCTACTTGTGCTGGCTTCTGTCCTCCCATCAGCTGATAGGGCCTGATATGGGGACAGTGGGACAATGACTGCTGCCATAAAGGAGTGGGTGTCAGGGTCTGGGTCTGGAGTGTCCCTCGAGGTCTCAGGTGTTCAGAGGTGGAGCTTTGGGGAATGAGCAGCTCCAAGGGCTCTGACCTCACCCGAGGGTTGATCCACTGACGCTGGACAGACTCCAGGAAGCTGGGGGCTGGTTGGAGGGAGTCGTCACCGGGGGAATGTGCTAGAGGGAGCATCCCTTTGGCCCCTTCTTCTCTCCCTGCTTGCTGGCTGCCACGAGCTAACAACTTTCCTTCCTCATGCCCTCTGCCAGTGGACCAGGGACAGATCCTCTGAAACTTGTGAGCCAAAATATATCTTTCCTCCTTTAAGCTGTTCTTGTCAGGAGTTTTGGTCACAGCAACGAAAAGCTAACCCAGAAGGGAAACCCCAAGTTAAATTCAGAGTCATATTTTCCTGCAAGAAAATACCATATGATAGGCCTATGTCCTGTTAGTCTCAGGGCTGGCCTACCACTCCAGCCGTGGGACCGTGGGACAGGGCTTCTGGGACCGATGAGTGGGAAGAGCAGTCACAGGACAGTGGTTCTCTGCGAGCATCACCGAGGGCCAGTGTCACTGATACGAGCTCAGTAACTCGTGTTCAGATGCATCCCTTCGTTAGCTGTTTGAGGAGTCCGCTCGTGGTCAGTACCTGAGAGCTTTCCACGACAAGCCGTGCAGACCTATCCTTGTGTTTCAGGTGGACAGTGAGGCCAGCATGCGTGTAGATTTGCCTGGCCAGGATTTTAAGCCTGGGAAGAGAAACACCCGACTCACACGTGGTCCAACAAGCATTAAAGCCAACGCCAACTGTGGGTGTGAGGATGCTGGCACAACCCAGACACAGTCCAAGGAGGGTGGTAAAAACACACGGCCACCTCTGTGCCCTGCCACCGGGACCAGCCGTGCTGCATTGTGAATGGCTGCTCAGAATGGCTCCTAAGTGCTGGTTTTGAGAGAGAAGCGGTAGCCTGGGGGATGGCAACCAGCACGTGAGAGGGGAGGGCCTTGGGGGTGCATGCAGGGGGCGCAGGGCACAGGGCAGCACGGGCTCCTTCTGTAATCCCCGTCATCCCCAAACCCGACTCAATTCACTGAGCAACTCAGTAAATCCAGATCAAAGATACCAAATTTTTGCTTTAAGTTCTACCAAGTCACATTTATTTTTATGTCTGATGTGCCTGACATCAAATAAACAGTTATTTTAAAAATCGGGTGCATCACAGCACTATGACATAGCCAACCTTTAAAAAAAATGAATGATTTATTTAAAAGGTTGAATGTGTCATACGAGCATCTAAATCAGCAAGAGAAAAATCAGGCCTTGCAGCAGCAGCTGGGGCAGCCAGCAGAGAACAGGCGGAGGAGCGAGAAGTGCAGATTAAATGAGGTTCCCCCAGAACCGAGCAGAGCAGCAGGGCTGCCTGGTTAGGTGGCAGAAACCAAGATCATGGCGGGGCTTGTGCATGGCCTTCCCTCAGGGAATGCCATCCTGGCCCTGCGACGGCTTCCGTTGGACAGTGGGAGGTGTCTCTTCCTTCTGGGTTTGCATTTCAGGGCTGGAACCCAGGGACTCCTCTCTGGGCTGCCTTCTGCCGCGACCAGAGGCATTTCCGGGGGCTGTTTGCAGATCTCCCGGGCAGCTCCAGGTGGCACAGGTCCGGGCGGCACGGGGCTTCCAGCCGCAGTGGCCAGTGCCCATTCCGGGCTCTCATGTTCTGCTTGCAGCTCTGGCAGAGCATCCGGTTCAGCGGGCTCAGGTGCATGGGCAGAGGTTGGAAAGGTGTCTGCCTGTGTCCCATCCCTCCTGTGCAGCCTGTGCCTCTGGGGGACCTGCTGCCATTCTGTGGGTGGGGTGCTGACCGGGGCCAGCAGGCCAGGCCGCCGTTGTGCCCGTGCTGTCTGCAGCAACCCGAGCGTCCGGGCCTGGCCTTGCTTTAAGGCAAGTGCGGGCTGCGGGCCATCCTGAAGCTCCCGACCGTCTGACGTCCGATCACATAGCCTCTCTGATCCCCTGATTGTGGGATCCATTTCCTGTCTGTGTTTGCTCCCAGCCCGAGTGCAGTGCCCAGGGCACCCAACAGGCCTTGGCTGGATGGCGAGGGGCTGAGGTGGGCCCAGGGGAGCCTCAGTGTGGCTGGAAGCGAAGTGTCAGAGCCAATGATGAGGCACGCCCCACAGGAGGGCTGGCCTGGGGACAGCACTGTGACCAGCTCCTTCAGCGGAGCTCGGGGATTGGAGGCCACCTCCTGGGGAAGTCCTGGAGGAGAGCTGGGGTTGGGACTGTCATTCTGTCATAAGACACAGCACAGAGGGGCAGCTCACCCTTGCCAGTAGGTGATGGGAAGAAGAGCGGAGGGGCAGGAAGAGGTCCCCTGAGCTCGCTGTGGCAGCTCCTCCAGGCCCTGCTGGCCCAAGGACCTCCAGACCCAGGAGCCCTGGGAGCCCAGGCACAATGGGCCCAGGAGCCCTCACTCTGGCTGGGCCTGGGCACAGGGGCTGCAGAGAGGGGGACGCGGAGGAACTTGGGCCCTTCTGGGGCCCTGGCTCTGAAGGTTCGGTCAGCACTGCTGATTCAGCTCAGTGCCGGGAACCAGCCCAACTAGCCACGGGGCCCAGTGAGACCTGGGCTCAGAGGGGACCTGGGCTCAGAAAGGACCTGGCTATCTCACTGGCCTGATGGGTCCCGACACCGGCCCTGCGCCCACCGGCCTACTGGGCTTCCCATGTGGATCAGCCAGTCTCACTTCTTCGCCCTCAGGGTCTCGTGAGCATGCTTGGAGATCAAAATAAGAGAACACACCAGGAGGCGTTCTGAAAACGGAAAACGTGTTCTTGCTGGTCATTATCATATTCATTATCATATTCAAGGCCTAGATGTCACCTTGCGAGGTGCAGCCCCCTAGCCGTGGCGTAACTGGGGACCTGTTCTCGAGGCTAAGAGAAGGCATTCCTGTCAGCCGCAGGTCA
Source organism: Sciurus vulgaris (assembly GCF_902686455.1). Lineage (NCBI taxonomy): Eukaryota > Metazoa > Chordata > Mammalia > Rodentia > Sciuridae > Sciurus > Sciurus vulgaris. The sequence goes on from NC_136474.1 coordinate 96,807,160, forward strand.
TGTGAGCAGGGCGCGTCATTGCAGGAGGCCTCTCCCTTCCCTGGTTGAGGCTGGGCTAGGGGACCAGAGCGGTCCCCTGCTTTCTCCCCAGCCTCAGAGCGTCTGTCTGTGCACAGGCTAAGAGCAGCCTGGTGGGGTCTTGTGGCTCTCAGCAAAATGGCAGAACCTGCCAAACAGGAGATGGGCACCTCCAAGGAGCAGGGAGCGGGCCTCGGTGTTGAGAAACGTGCTCCCGGCCACCGCGGCTCTGGAGCAGGTCAGGGCTGCATTTCTCTTAGAAAGAGAAGTCGCAAAACGATGGCCACTAAATAAAAGTCAGGAAGCTGGCCTGCTGATCCGCTCCTGCTCCTGTCCTGGGCTGGACGCACCACGGGGCCTAGCGCTGTTCCCAAGGGACCCTGGGGGTCCCTCCCACTGCCCCTTCCAGCCCGGTCCCTGTGAGGTGCCTCTCACCTCCCGGACGCTGCTCTGGGCCCCCTACTGTTGCCCTGAGAGCCTCCAGCCTGGCCCACCTCAACTCCTGTGCTTTCTGGGACCGCGTCACCTCCTCTGAGGGCCCAGCCTGCCCTGGCGTGGAGTCCAGCCCAGCCGCTGCAGCACCCAGTCCTGCTGGGCTCCATCCGCCCAGGTGTCCCGTGCCTGGCTTGGGGCCTCAGTGAGTCTGGTCTCGAGTGAGCTGGTCGTCTCTCCCGTGCTGCTCTTGTCCACTTGGCGAGATGTGCCTCCCGTTGCCCTGCTCCTCCTCCCAGCTCCTCTCCCTGGCCACGTCACATCATGCACTGTCCAGGGCGACCCTGTCCACTGTCCACTCTGCTAGTGATAGGGCGAGTTCCAGGATGTGCAGGAAGTCAGAATGAGCACAGTGCCTGAGAGGCCAGCCGTTCCGACCATGCTGGGCTGGCAGGCAGGCACCACCATCCATCCCGCCTGGTTTTGTCTGCACCTTGTTCCGTATTCTGAATCCTCACGATCATCATCTTGGTTCACGTGGCTGCTGTGGTTCCAGACCTTACGCCCTCAGTCAAAGAAGGGCCAGGGTCAGGGGTGGGCCGTGTGCTCTTCAGAGCCCCCTCATTTTATCTGGTAAGGAAATCTTTTTCAGAAGACTTCCCATGAGGTCTCCAGCCAGAACTGGGTCACAGGCCTGCGCCTAGACCAGTCATGGGCACCTGTGGCCTTGTTTCAGCAGAACAGCTGTAATTCACGCCGTAGGGAAGAAAGGCCACCTTCCCCTGCATCGGGAGGTCTGTGCCTGATACCCGAACACAGCCAGGGTTCCTTAGTAGGAAACAAGAGAGACTGGCGTGGAACAGAGTGGTCCCAAGCCTGGAAGGGCGTTGCTGCGGAGACCTCACTGCCCTCCTGCTCTGTGGCCTGGGGTTGGCCTGTGTAGACATGTCCACTCATCCACGTCAGCTCTGGACCACTTCCCAGACCACTTCCCACGGCTGACACCCAAAAGAGCTCCTCACCCCACCCCAGAATTTGGAGCCACCCAGCAAGAGATCCGGTGCTGCAGGGGGCAGGGCTCCGCCTGGCTGGTCTCTGTGAGCCTCAGACCTTTGCTGGGCCCTTTCTCCTTCAGGACTCCCCTCTGACGAGCTGCCTGACGGGTGTGTCCAGCACATTCCCTCATTTCCTACCAGGTCAGCGGCAGGAGTCCCCACACAGGAGACATCAGTTCTCCTGACCAGGCAGGGGACCCGCGCCAGAAGCGCCAGCAGCAGTAGTTACTGAGAGTGGTGAAGGGCTGGGTGCGCTTTCCATCTCGTGCCTCCTTTAGGATAGAAAGAGGGTCCCTCCAGAGGCCAGGCACAGCCCACAGCACTGCAGGTCACAGGACCACCCAGGCCAGCCAGGCCTGCCAGCGGAGCCTGGCGAGGGACGTGGCCCTGTGCGCCGCAAGCGGATGTGAGGGTCACAGTCCCTCTGAGTTCCGTCGGGCGAGCCTTGGGCTTGCACATGTCTGGTTCTTAATAAATGCCCAAGGAACAGGGGAGCAGAAGGGTTTGGGGGCCTGAGAAATTTACCTTAGCGCCATCACAAGCCAATAAATATGGTCCTGGAAGCCAGCCTGGTCCCAGCCTCTCTAGAGTGTGAGCGAGCTCCGGTCCCAGGCAGGTGCCGGAGTGTCTACGTTGTTATTTACACCCGTAAATAACCACGGAGCCCTCCTCCCCGGCGAGCGGACCGGCCCTCTAAGCACCTCTCCTGTGGCCCGGTGTCTCGTGCCTCCTCTTCGGCAACTAATTCTGCCTCTCCGGTCCTTCTGCCTACTCTGTTATGCCCCAGGGCTGTGAAATACCTGTTTTATTTGGTTACTAACGATATTAAAAGCACAGGGCGTGTTATTCATCCTCAGCCCTGGGAGGCGGCCCGCCGGCCTGCTCTCTGAGGAGGGCTGTGCGCGGCGCTGACTTTGTTTACTGCAGAATTTAGTGCAGGTGGAGGGGCAGGAGGCTGCTGCTCCCGGGAAGAGTCTCCATCAGGCTGTAAAACGTAAATCTAAGTGTGCGGCGGCGCCCGGGAGCTGGCGTTTCTACTCCAATTGCCATGCCTCCACTTGGTCCCAGCCTGGGTGTCAGGTGGTGTCAGCGGCCTGGCCAGAAGGTTGGGCCCCTGGCACCAGCTGCCGAGCTGGGTTGAGGAGGCCCATGGGCCTCTGCCCTCCTGCTTGTGGCCCGTGGGTTCCTCACCTCTCGATTGCTTTAACCCAGAGAAGGGCCCATGGGGAGAGGTTCGCATCACTAAAAGGCTGTTTTTCCTCCTCGCACCCGAGGCCAAGCGTGTGGCGGGTGGAGGCCTGTGTGGCGCCGGAGCTGGGCTTCGACGTATGTGCCTGGACAGACCAGCACGTGCTGCAGAAGGCACGCTTGTGATGCGTCCTCTGCAGCTGGGAACCGCCTCCACTCTCGTTCCCTCCCCTTGGGCTCCTGCAGCGCCGATGACCTTCATCCAGCCTGAGTGCACAGAGGCAGGCCCCCATCCTAAGTGTTCCAGAACCTTCCATTCTGCCTGTGATGTTGGAGAATCCCTCAAAGCCCTGCAGGTTTGCGGAGCCCTGGGAAGGCTTTATCTCAACCTGGAGGATGTCGCAGAACAGCGCTCCACTCATCGTCAGTGTTCCTAGATAAAAAGCGAGGACCACTGCAGAAGACGGCGGAGCGGGTTCCACTGGGAAGGTGGACTGCCTGCAGCAGATTCATGGCCGCGAGAAGGGAGCGCTGCCTGCCCCCTGCTTCCTCATCCAGGCGGTCCCAGTCCCGGGAGCGCGGGACTCCACGCCTGTCTCTCCCTGGGGCCCAGGGGAACAGTGGAGGGGACAGAAATGGGCCGGGGAGAAGGGAGGCCCGCGGGCACCCTGCGCCCTCACGTGCTGTGGCAAAGGGGCCTCCGCAGAGCTGGGATGGATTGCGCCGCTCGAGCAGCAGCCCTGCCCGTCCCTGAGGGTTGGGCCTGGCTGCGGGCCGCACACGGGCAGGTGCCCCTGGGAGGACACAGGGTAGCCTGGCAGGAGCAAGCAGAGGGCACTGGCTGCTGGTGGTCGATCATTAGGGGTGCCAGCCACCCACCTTGCCACTCCTCAGCCAAATTTACCAGAGCCAAACGGATTGGGAATGAAATCATTATAATACAAAGAATAAATATGCCAGGTGAAAAATGGATTATTAATTCAAGCTGTGCCCTCCGTCCCAATAATAAATGACCCAGCATTAGGGAAAGCCGGTTGCTAAATTAAAACTAATGCGGGAGAGCGCGTGTCCCCGCCCGCGGACCCCGTGGGGGCCGGGCCCTCCCTGCCGTCTCCGCAGCCAGGCTGCTCCCTGTTTGACAGTTCCTGCAATCCCAAACTGACAGCTCCTCAGAACTGCCGAAGAAACCCAGCATTAATTAAGTCATCGCTGGACTGTAATTTCCTTGAGAAGTAAAAAATTCTCACACAAGAAAAGGTTACAGAGACCTTTCCTGTGTCAAAATTACCATGCCGCATGAATATTAATGCTCTTAATGAAGACAACCTTTTTTTCATCAGGAAGGTTCTGGAGCAGGTGCCAAGCCAGGACTCTCACTCTGGGTCTCGCGTCTGGGAAGCTGGCACATGGCGACTTTCCCATTCCACCCCGCCTGCCCCTCCACCACCCCTCCCGCTGGTCCCCAGCCTCCCGCGAGCCTTGCACCCCTGGGCCACCTCTTCCGTCCAGTGTCAGGGACAGGCCACCTGCTCAGAATGGAAGGCACCCAGTGGAGCAGGAGGGACGGAGAGCTGGCCTGCTGCTCGGGTGACACTTGCCTATCCCATAGGTCAGACGGCATCTGTCTAGTACCCTCCACCGGCTGGGGACGCTGATCTGAGAGCAAAAAACCCAGGCCTCCTCCTGACTCCCAACTTCGCCCCTCTTGCCCTGGGGATACCCTGGCTAGAGGAGACTGGCCACCCCACTGGGCCAGGGGCTCTCTGACCGTCCTTGGGAGGACATGGGAGGACCCCTGAGGGGCATCGCCAGCCCCAGCTCCTCAGGCCTCAGCAGGGCCCCTGCAGAAGGAGGACCCCCTGGGGTCTGCAGGTCTGGCTCGGACACCAGCAGCTCTTCCTGGTTTTCTTATTCGAAGTGCAGCCAGGAGAGACGTCTTGGTGCCACTAGGCCTGTTTTTTTCCCCTCAAAACACTAGGGAGCACCCCCCAAGCCCAACGCCCTTAGATCCGGGAGCCTTGGGAGCTGGTCAGCAGAGCATTTCAGCAACTCTACCAAGACAGATCCCAGGTGGGACTGTCGGCATCCGTGACTCCGTGGCAGATCTTGACTTGGCGTCTCTGTTCCTTGGTCATCGTCACCTGCACCCTGTTCTTTGTTCCTTCATTTTGTGAAAATGTGGAGAACAAACAGACACACTGGTCTCAGTGGAGAGGGGTCTCTGTGCCAAGGAGGCCTGGGAGCCTCCCAAGGGCGATGAGATCAGAGGCTCCGGGATGCGGTGATTCATCAAGCGAACTTGGGAGTGGGCGGGGTGCTCAGGGGTCCCTGGGCATGGCCAGTGTGCGGTGTGACTGCTGCACATCCCCAGGCCCTGTGGTCAGCACAGGTGCACGGGGGCAGGGAGTGCCCGGAGGCAGCTGCCACCCGCAGTCACGCCCTGGCCCCAAAGCCCTGGGTAGGTCACCTCTGCACTGGCTCCCTTAGTGTCTTGCCGATTAGTCATTCGTGACGTAATAAGGGCTGTGGCTAACCAGTAATAATAAATCTGGTCATTTCGGTTGAGCCGTGTAAGACCCTGTGTGCATCTAAAAGGTAAGCGTGATATATAGCTGTGGGTGCTGATGTAATAGCTACGAGATTTATAATACATCCAAGAAACATAATTTCATTATAAAGACCAACAGTTTACAATCTTATTGTTGTTTATTGCTGATGTCAGTACAGACCACAATGAGAATCAGGTTGCAACTAGAAACAAGGTCCATGGACGTCCTGGGCTCCTGGCGCCTCTTCTGAGCTGACAGTAGCTTGGCAGCGATTTGCCTGTGCCTGGGTGCGCTGTTGGAGACCGCTCATGTGGCACCAGCTTTGTGCTTTTTTTCCTTATCAGGAAAACCCAGAGGAGCAAGTCCAAGTCCTGAGGAAAGTTCCCAGTAGAAAACATGAGTAAGAAGTCAGAACGGAGCGCAGGCACCTGCCATGCAGAAGCTCTGAGCTGCGTTGCTGGGAGGGTGACCTGGGGAGGAAGGGGCATGAGGGCTGCGGGGTCAGGCTGCCGGGTGGCTGGTTCAGCCAGGATGTCGGAAGGGAATCTGTCTCTTTCGCCTCTACAGGACGGCTTGTACCAAACTTCCCCAAAGATGTTCTCTATTTTGCCTGGGAATAAAAGGAGACTTGGAGTGAGGTCCTCAGGTCAGGGCTTGTCCGACAGAAGAGCCTACGCCACCTGGGGCAAGCTGAGCTCCACCAGTCCGTGGCCAGGGCTCTGCTGTTGAACGTCACCTAACAGGTCGGTGGAGTCGCAGCCTCATTAGGTCAATGGTCTGGCCTCCTGGGGGACCCCTTGGCTGGGCTGGGTCAGCCGCATAGGGCTGGGCAGGGGTGAAGGAGGGCTGGCTCTGAGATGGGGACGTGGTGGTAGGTGTCCCCTGGGCGCCCGCCCCGCCCTGCAGCAGGGAGCTCGCCTTTCTCACTGTGTCTGAATTCTGCTCGAAAATCATAAAAAAAAAAAAAAAGAGTCACACTATTAGAATACCTGCTCCAAGTCCACAAAGCCGCCTTCTGCAGGGTGACCAGCGCAGACCATCTGAGAACTGGGCTCTGGCAGGGAGCCTTCCTCATCGGTGTGGGACTTGCTGGGGTCCCAGGTGTGGTAGGGTGAGGTGCAGGGTGGCTGGGCCAAAGCCAGACTCCTCTGAGGTCCCAGATCACTGACGATGTGCGTCCACCTCTCGGAGGCTGGTGAGCGCCCTGAGGTCAGGGTGTGCCTGGTGCTTCCACAGCTGGCTCTGCGCAGCCTGGCTTAACGTGGACGGATGCGTGACTGTGTTCCATGTTGGGCTCCGAGTGGCCCGTTTTCCTGCCTTTGCTTTTTCAGGACGCGCTTGATTCAGCGGGTCCAGGACGCCCCACTGCGTGAGGCCCTGAGAGGCCACACTGATCTCTCAGCTTGCTAGGTGGCCCTTTGCATTTTTGGACCCATGTAAATTCCCCAACACGGGTGCACACACTTGCACACCCACACACCCATACACACTCACTGGTGCACACACACACAGGCCGGCTGAACGTCGCTTGACTCTCAACGCTTCCAGCACTGTGCCTTTCTGTCAGTCACTATGGCTTTGATTTATACTCGTGAAAATCAGAAGCATTATATTCCAATCTGCAGAGTCTCATTTCCATCCTCATTACTGACTTTCCACTTGGAAATAAATAGGTGACAATGGCCAAACACAGTGCCTAAAATAGCAGGTCCTCAATAAATGCCTGTCGAATTAAAGTGAAATGAATGAGTCAGTTCTATTTATACAAAAATAACAAATGGGTGGCTTAAAACATAACCAGGGGCTGGCTCGGGGGTGGCAGCATAGAGGGCTGTGGTGCTGGGCTGTGAGGAGCACAGAGGAGCTGGACTCGGCCCTCCCAGGCAGCACCCAGAGGGACAGACGGTGCCCGGAGTGGCCAGGACTGGGGGTAAGTTCTTGCTTGAAGGAGCCTCTACAAGCCCCTGGCCTCCATCTTTAGCATCTTCTGCTCTCCCGCAGCCAGGGCCTGTGTTCACGGACACTGGTGGACAGGGGTGGCAGGATCATAACACAGGATTATAACATTCTGAATGTGTTGACTGGTGCTATCCAAGGTGTAATAATCATGAACTCCACCCAAACTACGCATGCCGTAGAATGGCATTTTTAATATCACGGACCTGGTGACATTTACACACCACTTGAACTTTACTTCAGTGGTTTATATATTACCATTGCGGTTCTGTACAAGTGTGGCTTCCGAGGAGTTTATTCCCTGCCTTCGAATGATTTCTGGGCTTGGAAACCACCACGCTTCGCTGGCCGCCAGTCGTTTAAGCTCCTCGTAACAGTTCTGATGGCACAGTGTGTTTCAAGGCGATTCTAAGGTATGCAGTCGTTGTCAAAGAATGAATGCTTCTCGACATCTACTAGAGACTAAAAGTAAGCAGTCCCCACTGCCGTGAGTATAGTGTCGTGCCCAGGGAATCATGCCAACGGTCCAGCCGAAGAAGGGGCTTCCTCCCCGCCTGACCCTGGCTGTGGACAAGATGGGGCCAGCTTCTTCCACAGAGGCCCGAGGTCGAGGGTGGGGTGGCTCCTAGGCTGCAGTGGGTACCCTGCTGTGCCTGAGTCAGCATATCCCTCCTGGGCACAGCTTCGAGGTGGCAGAACAGCCTCCGTTCTTCCCCTGCAGGCAAATTCTGGGTCAAAGATGGAGTCCCTGTGATGCCCGTTCCCAGGCCGCAAGCCTCTGCCTGTCCTGCCCTCGGCAGGCAGTCAGGACAATAATAACAACCACACACGGTCTCCAAGTGGTCGGAGAGCCCGAGGACAGGCTCCGGTGCGTGTCTACACCTGGTACCCACATGGGGCTGTGCACACGGCACACACCAGGGCACACTTGCTACCTAGCGTGAGGATGCTTTGCACCATTCACAGCCAAACGCGAGGCTCTGGCTGTCCCCAGGGAGGCTGGGAGAAACCGCACTCCCTCTAATTGCACATGCATGGAGCATATTATTTGCTCTGTGCCCACAGGCTGGATATCTGCAGTTGATGGCACTGTGATTTTACCTCTTCAATGCCTGCCTGAAGTCAGTGGTCAAAAAAACGGGGGGAGAGGAGCCCACTTGACTCTGATTCTCATGCACGAGGCCTCCGGGGTCTGCTTCCGCCCTGTGGTTGGTTCTTCCACAGATGCATCTGAGGTTTTTCTTACAGTAGCCTCTAAGTTGCTCTCTAAGGGACAGTCTCTGTGTCCAGAGTTGAGTCAGGCCTCCCAAGGTCTCTGGGGAAGCCACCCCTCTGTCGCCCCTCGCCTGTAACTGACCCTCACCGGCCCAGAGTCTGTGTCCCTGCTGCCCCTTACTTCCAGACCCGATCTCGCCCTGCTAACTGTTGCCATCAGGGGCACGCATGTGCGAAATGCACTAGCTCAAGTTGTTGCCACCTACTCCCAACCTAGAGGAAAAGAAAGACAAGCAGGCAGGGGCCGGGAGGGCACTGGCAGCCTCTCCCTCAGGCTGGTGCCTCAGAGGTGTTGTTCCTGGTTCCACCTGTGGTGCTGGCCCCGGGCGGTTCAGCATCCCGACTCCCCACTCCAATACCACCTATCAAAACTGCGTACTCAAAACTCAGAGGGGTCCTGTCAACATCCCAGATGGTTAGGGTTGCGTGGGTGGCTCCTCCTTCAGGCGTGGGTCTGGTGTCCATTCAGGGACCTTGTGCCTCAGGCAGAGAAGTCCCCAAGGAGCCTCTTCCAGCCAGAGGTGGATGCTTGGTGCGTGGAAGTGCCCAGCCCAAGGATTCACACATCTGAGGGACGGGCCAGCAAGGAAGGAGGGGCCCAGCAGGTGGCAGGGCCAGAACCTGCAGGTGGGAGGTGACCCCAGCTAAGTCCCGGGCATCTCTGTGACTAAAGGAGTCAACAGAGGTGCCCCTGGGTCATGATCCTTGTCCAGGGCATCAGGGGGCTGTGGAGCAGCTTGGGAAGGCCCAGAAGCCCCCTTGGTGCCTCCAGGTGTGGTGGTTTGAACACAATGTTGGCAAATCATTTCCTCTGACACTGAGGCATGCTCCTCGGGACAGTCCAGGCCATGTGCACGTGGCTGTGATGTCAGGTTGCACAGCCAGAGCAAACCCCATCTCGCCTGGCCCGTGCTGGCACTTCGGGCTCAAGGGGGAAGTAGTATGGCTTACGGCAGGAGATTTGCCCCGGGACGTCAAGCCCCCGGCTCCAGATCCGGCTCTGAAATGCTCTCTGTGACCTGAGCTGGTCTTCTCTCAGGGGCGTTAACTCCAAGAGAAGGAGGGTGCTCATAAGCCCTGCAGACAGTGGCATCTCAGCCACTGCAGTGTCCCTGACAGTTGTCGGGGACTCTAATCTGTAACCCAAGGCACAGACAGAATACTGGCCAGAGAGAGCACCTTCAGCAAGGGAAAGAGCGGACTGGTCAGCGAGGGACTTGGAGACAACTGGGTGTAAAGTCGTATTCCTTTCCTACTCCCCACTCCCCAAAATACACACCTATCTAAAACAAGTCATAGAGCACTGAACAGCAAGGAGAGCTGCGTCCAGTATTGGAGCTGCCTTTCTCAGCATGACGCAGAGGGAGACGTCCAGGAGGGAGGGTGCAGTTCTCCACTGGCGAGGGACAGCGTCCAGACAGTTACGAGGTGGATGACAAACAGGAGGATATCTGCAACACATTCCAGTCGCTGTTCGTACCATAGGAAAAGCTTTTGTCAATCAATAGAAACACCAAGAACCCGGGAGAAAGGAACGCGGACTGCCCGACAAACGTGTTAGGGAGGCAGAGCCTCCTCGGCGTTCAGGAGGCTGGGACAGGCGCGTTCTGGCCCTTGCTGCAAGGCAGGCGGGGACGGAGGGCGACAGCGTTTGTGTGAGCCGTAGGAACAGAGGCGCGGAGGCCGCTGGGCCCACTGCCCTGCGGGCGCTGGGAGGACCTCACGAAGCTTCACACTTCCCTGGGAAGTGCTGTGTTTGCAATGGAAAAGTAGAAGAAATGTCTCCACCTCGCTGGACAAAACATGGGGGTTTGTGTTAGGGCCATGAAGGGGAGCACAGGAACGTTCTGATGAAAAATGAGCGAGTGGTCCCAAGAGGCGTTTCTCAAAAGCAGACGTGCCCAAGGCCAAGTGCACGGAGAAATCTGCAGCATCACTAAGTATCAGAAAATGCAAAACGAATCACAACGAGCTCATCTCGTACCAGTTAGAATGGCTGTCATCGAACAGAAGCAGCAAACCCCACAGCCTGGTGACAGCAAGTGCTGGTGGGAGGCAGAGAAGGCAGCGCTGGGCACTGCGGCTGGGTGGGGCCGGCGCTTCCTCCCAATGCCAGGCGGAGGACTGCACGAGGCCCCGTTCCACTCCCGCACGTTCGTCCTAAGGACAGACACCGGTGCAGCAGCAAGAGCCACGCTCGGCGGACAGCACGAGCGCACCGAGCCCAGATGGGCCGTCCTGGAAATGCAGGCAACAGGACGCCCGCGAACAACGGGCACTGTGCAGCCACAGGGAGAGTGGGGTCCTGTCACTGCCGGCTGGAGGAGCCCAGAGGACGTCACGCCGGCGAAGCCAGCCAGGGCAGAAGGAGACTGCAGCCTGGCACTCTTGTGAGCACCGGGCACGCTTCACCCATCCAGGCAGAGGGCAGCAATGGTTCCCAGAGGCCGGCAAGGGAGGCAAGGGCACGGAACTATGGCAGGGAAGACCAAGTTCTGGTGTCCTGGCAACAATCTATTGTACATTTCAAAATAGCTGGAAGAGAGGATCGTGAGTGTTCCCGGCACAAAGGGACGATAAATATCTGAGGTGATGGATATGCTAGTCACCCCGATTTAATCATCGCACGTTGCGTACACGGGTCAAATACCACACTCACCCCATGAATGTGTACGTTATCATGTGTCAGTTTTAGAAATGATCACTTTAAAAAAGGAAACCCAATATGTGAAAAAACATGTAAAGGTCGCGGTTAAACTGGACTTATTACTGGGTGTCCTGCAGGACCCATCGTCATGTCCATCAATAGCACCCCAAAAGAAGACAGGCAGGATGCTGAGCCCGGGACCACCAGGGCTCCATCCCCGCTGCCCGCCGCGTCCCGGCGCTGTGCCCGCTCCCCTTCCCAGGCGTCACTCTGGGCAACGCGAGCCTCGTTCTGCCTGCTGGCAGGGTCCTCTCGCCCACTTTCTCTCTCTTCCCTTCTCCCCCCAGTTCTTCATTCCCCAGCGAGGCCTCACCTTCATCCCATGGCGCTCCTCTCCCTTTCCCCTCTTCCTCCAGATGAAAGTGATCCTGCTGCGGAGCGGAGGGCAGGCGAGTGGGGAAGGAAAGACAATGGGAAACGGCCTCCCAGATTCTTGTGGACTTTCTCTCCTCCTCCCCATCCCTGATCAGTGCACCACTTAAAACGAGGAGCCATGTGCACCTGGCTCCACGGCAGCGGCCAGGGTGGGCTACCGGCAGAGGTGCTCCCCGCTGGTTGAGCGTCCATCAGAGAGAAGCATGGAGCTTGGGGAGGCAGCTCCCGTGATGGAGGCAGCTCCCGTGATTGGCGCCCTGAAGGGCTCTACCAGCCCACAGGCCGTGCGGGTGGGAACGGCCCCGGGCACCTAGCTTGATGGCGCTGACTTTGAGAAATGGAGTTGGATCGAGCTACCTAGAAAAAAGATGGTTGATTGTATGAACAGACTGAAACTGCAGGAACTAGTCAGGTCTAGACAGAGCGCACGTCGCACACGTGTCACCAAACAAGACCACCTTCTGCTGGGTGCGAGCTCAGGCTCCGTGGCCATCACCGCGTTCTTCATGACGCCCTCTGTGACCACGTGTTGGGACTAATGACGTTAACTAACTCAGGCCGACTCCTTACTTCCTGGTGAGTGAGCAAGATCAAAGCCTCAAAGGCGGTTTCAATAGTTAATGACAATGAATTGGACCACCTTCAGGGATTGGTTAACAATAGTTCCGCGAACGTGATCAGCTCATGCTTGCCATATAGTCCTATGGGACTCTCACCTGTGGGAACCCCGTGCCTTGCTGACTTTTAAGCTGATTGGTTCCCACCTAGCCCCCACCCTACATAAAAGCTGTGTGACTTCCTCAATAAACAAGTTCCTGCTGTGACTGGTCTCCCTGACGCGTTTGATTGTCCTCCGCACAGAGGGCTGGGAGCGGGCGGTCAGTCGGCCCTACCTATCCCGGTCTGACCTTGTTGGGGAGTGTCCCCTTCCCTTGTCGCTGGTCGAGAAGGGCGAGGGGGCTTAAGACCCCAACAACCACATGTTATGGCATGGTAATAACACGAGGGCTCATCCCCGATGCAGGTGTGGCCCCCGACCATGGCGTTGGAAAGGCCTCCTGCTGGTCACTGGAGGCTCTGTTCACCACGGGGACCTGGGTCTGGCCCCGCAATCTGCACATGTTCTAAGACAGAGCTGAGGGTCCGCAGAGAGAGGGGACAGGAATTTTAAACTAAAATTGCAGAGAAGGGACCACTGGCTGCCCCGCCTAGGGAGGACGGATGGCTGCGGGCGGTTGTGAGCCACACTCCTCCAGGGACAGTTCCAGGAGGTTCCAGATGGGGCCGCTACTCTTCTTGCTGCTTCGAGGGTGTGCGGAGCTCCTCCCAGGCCTCCTGACACCTGTGGGGCTGGTGTCAGCCCCACGCTGCAGGTGAGCCAAGGGCCTGGCAGCTGTGCACAGGGGGTAGCTGCTCCCCACTGTCCCCTGCACCCCAGTGTCTCCAGAGGGGTGGCAGGCTGAGGCTGGGAGCACAGTCAGGCAGAAGGCACATCACCCCATGCAGGAAATGCAGCCCCCTGGCCCTGCTCACTGGGCTTGACTCCCAGACACCGCATCGAGAGTCGCTGTGATAAGTAGGGCCATGTGGGAGCAGAGCTGCAGGATATATGCTCTGCGAGGCGGCTCGCGGGCAGAACCGCCCTGGGCTAGGAGGTCCCAGGTCAGCCTCTTTATTTCTTACCTGATGCTCATCAGGCTCCCAAGTGGTCTGTTATGTGTGGTAGAGGAGTGACCATAAAAAGCCCGCTCTGGTTTGGTCATTCTGAGCCGGCCACCAGGGAGTCACAAAGGGCTCCTGGAGCCCGGCTGCGAGCCAGGACTGAGCATAAATCACCATCACTGCGTGGGCTGGCAGGCAGGGACGGCCCCTTGGACGCTGGCTCTGCTCTGCTGGGCTGTGTGGGCAGGCCTGCTGGAGCCGCCTGACCCCCTCGCGGGACCCTGCAGGCTTCGGAGCCGGGAACCAGGTGGCCTGTCTGGGGGAAGCCTGGGGGTGCAGGGCAGGCCCAGCTTCCCTCCCACACCTGTGAGGATGCACAGGCTGGACCCCCCACAGCACGGGGCCCTGCGTCCGAGGCCTCCCGAGGCCTGGGAGCCAGGGAGTCGCATCCACGTCATTCAGCCCAGGGCCCAGGCAAGGGCAGACCCAGAGGCAGAGCCAGGAATCCTCTTCAGTCCATGCTACAGAGGCCCACTTCCTCCTGTGTGGAGGGTCCTTCTGGTTTTCCTACTTGGATGGTCGGTCGTCAAAACCCCCTGGACCCTGCTTGGGTCTTCCCCTGCTGCGCCTTCCCCGGGACACCCCAGAACAAGTGGATGCCGCTGCCTGGCTGCCTCTCCTGTGGCCCCTACCCACTGCGCTGTCCTGGGCCGAAGCCGCAACAGCTGAGAGGTCCACAGAGAGCAGGGCAGGGCCTGGTGTGGCCCCAGGGGCAGGCTCTGAGGAGTCACAGGCAGGCAGGTGGACGCGGGCGTGAGTGGGGTGGTCTCTTCTGTTCCAATGTGTGACAGTGTCCTCCCAAGATGCGGCCGGAGGGCAGGTGGGCTGAGTGATCCCAGCTCAGGCCTCAGCACAGTCCCCGCAGCAGGCGCTCCCGCCAGCTCAGCCTGGATCCCCAGCACCCGGTGTCTGATGTGTGTGTGTGCCGAGCGTGTGGGACCGTGCGGCTGCAGGTGGGTCGCGTGGAGGGTCACGGGTGGGCCTGTGGGAGTGAATCATGCACAGGTAAGCGTGTGCCGGGCCGTGTGCACCCTGCAGGTGTGCGCTGTGCACAGACATGAGAGTGCGGAGAGCCAGGCCTGCAGCCTCTCCTTGGCGCCTACAGGGGGTCCTCGTCTTTCACAGCTGGCTCCAGGGGGAGGAAGAGAGTCGGAGCTTCTGAGCCTCCATGGACTTTCCGACAGACTCTGAAGACCCACCAGCTCCTGCAGCAGGCAGCCCCCACCACCTGGGCCACCCTCCACCGCTTCCTCAGCCTGCTCTTTGCCACCTGACCCTTGTCTGGTCCTCTTTGTTCCCCTGCAGGATGGGGACAGTAATGGAGCTGGGATTCAGGTTACCGCTGTGTGGGATGATTGATGTGTACGAGTGGTCTCACAGCCGGCCCCTGTTTCCATGAGATTTGTCCCCATTACATCAACACTGTGACAATATTGGGCCTCCCCTGAGAGCCCTGCCAGTGGACAGCCCTAACCCACTGGCCACCACTCTGGCCATGAGCTGGCCTCAGATGCCCCGGGTCCTTTGAGACAGGAGAACAACGCCCCCTAAAAAGCCCAAGGCTCAGCCACCACAGGCTGTCCCACGTGGGGGTCCATGATAGTGGGAGCTCCCAGCCTCAGCGGAAGCCCCTGCCCCCTGGGAGCCCTTGGTGCTTGGGTCTCTCCGGTAGCCCGTATGCAGTGGCTGTAGCAAGGCCCTCAGGTCTCAGAACAGGTGACAGGCTGTCTGTGACAGACAGGGCCTCATTGCTGGTGAGCCTGTGACCCCTGTGAAGGGGCAGAGCCCCCCGCGCAGGGCATCTCTGCCACCCCTGCAGACTGCACACTCAACGCCGCGCACAGTGCTCCTTTCCTTGACAGAAAACGTGGGGACTTTCAGGCGAATACCAGCCGTGTAGAACAGTGGTTTTTGACACCACTGAGCTCAGTTGCTGCGAGTCTGCTGGGCTTCAGGAGTGGCAAGTCTCCTGGTCTGCAGAGGAGCTGCCCTGGGGGCTGCGCACAGGACTGGTGGCATGCACGAGTCACTGTGTCCCCAGAGTCATTGCAAGACACCAAGTTCAGGCTAGTAAATCTGAAATAATGACTTGCATCTCTCCAAGTCACCTGCCAAATTCTGGTCGTGCTCCGTGGCCCTCAGGAAAGCCAGCCTCAGAGGGTGCTGGGGAGCGGAGGGCACTTCCATTGAACGCCAGGGTCGCGCGTCAGCTGCAGGGGACCAGCAGAGGCACATTTCAGTCCAGTGAAGATCGCAGGGGTGGTGCCGCCTCTGGAGGTGGGTGCAGTGCCCACAGGGAGCCCACACCTGCTCCCGGCCTCCAGGAAGGGCAGCTGGCCGGCCTTGGAGCAGCACTGCCGGGGACAGCCGGTGGCACAGCAGCGCAGATTGCGGTCACACTGTGGCTGCTCTAATGGGGACCAGCGAGGAGAGCCGACGTTTCCCACTGGGAACACAAGTCAAAAGATACTGGGAACTGGCACGCTGAACCCGATCAGTCCTTTCCAACCTTCAGCGGAAACGTGGGGGTCTCACTCCAGTCCCCTGCCCACGGAGACACGAAGCCTGGCTTGACACATGCTTGTAACAAGAACATGCTGAAGTGAGGGGAAGGGTCTGTTGTAGAGGACAAGAGGGTTCCCTCTGCGCCTGGAGAGCAGGCCTTGCTCTTGGCCTTCCCTGTGCCCTTAGTGGGGAGAGGGTCTATGTCTGTGCAGATGTGAGTGAGCACTCACACGTCCACATGGTGTGTGTGGGCTTGTGCCTGTGTGTGAGTCTGTGCACGCCATGTGTGTGCACCTTGTTTGTACACTCCACAGTGCACGTGTGCCTGCCGTGCTCTCACATGCGTGCATACTGTGCCCTCCATGTACATCCATGAGGACCTGTGGTTTTGCCCCTTGGGAGAACCATCTCTTCTAAGATCTTTTGTGGGGCTCTTGGTGGCTCCAGGCTGGTGGCCCTGGGAACACAGACCAGCTCCCGGCACACCGCCTCTGGCTGCTCTGGGAGGGCTGCTGAATGCTGAGAGGCTTCCCTGGGGCCCTGCTGGTGGCCTGGGACACCCAGCCTCAGGAAAGTGGCTGCAGTGCCGCGTGACCCTGGGCCACACGGGATCCCCGTGCAGCGTCAGGGTGCGTGCTTTCCTTAGCGTACTCGTTAGCCCGAAACTCAGTGAGAACAGCGAGAAAACCTGCATGAACGGTTAGATGATGGATTTCAGATCATTATGTTTTGTTGTATTTTTGAATGAGCATTAAAATTCATCTCTGGGAACTGTTGAACAGCAAGCGAACAAACCCCGTAAGGGCCCTAATGCTTCTTCGCATGTGCACCAGGGGGTGCTCCGCTGTGGGTCTGGCCGGGAATGTTAACCGTTCCAAAACACATCCAGGTTTCATTTTTTAAAAAAGGCAAAAAAGCTTCACTGTAGATTTCTGCTTCTTTCTAGAAGAAGGAAAAAAAAAAAAAAACATGATACCGTTTTAAGCTGCGGCAGTGGGGGAAACATGTGAAATATGTGATGTGGTGTTTTTACCAACTGTCTAAATAAAGGGTTAGTGAGTCACTGTGGAAAACAGAGAATCTTTCTTTATTTTAAGAGCTGCAATTTAAGAGTGTTTTCTTCTTCTTCTTTTTTTAATGCAAAAGCTTCCCTTAGGTTTGCAACTTAAACATTGCCCATCTGCTAGATCCCTGCTAGCCTGAATTTACAGCAAATCTGAGATTTCATTTTTCAAAAAAATGTGCCGGCTGTTTGGCCGGCAGTGTCTGTGAGGACGGAGAGATGGCGGAGGATGAAGGGGCCGTGGCTCCTTCATTCACACTCAGAGTGTTTGTCTCCCTGTGTCTGAAGTTGGACCGCCATCCAGGGCCCAAGGGTGGTGTGAGGAGGCTCGTCCTAGTTGGGACCTCATGCTGGAGACCAGTCACCCCAGAACCTAGTGACTTTGGTCGCTAATGGGGTCTGAGTGGGAAGACCGCCCAGCCTCCCTAGGCAGTGCAGCTGTTGGCTCAGGCTGCACACGGCCCCCTGTCTGGGCTCCCTCGCCTGTTTCTGGAGGAGACCCTGGCTTCCTTCTCTCATGAAGACGTGTGCTCCAAAGGTACAGCCCAGGTGTCACCAGAATGTTATGCTGACTATAAAATTATACCTCGGTTTTTTAAAAGTGAGGTAGAAATACTCCTGACTTCAAAAAGCATGTCCAGGTATGAGCTTCAAGGACCCAGGGAATTTTCATAGCACAACTTGTCTTTCTGTCTCGGGTCCCATTATTAATGAACTCATTCGCTTTCGTAAATACAACCACACAAGTGTTTCCAACCACATCTATAAAACTATTTAATGCACTTTTCGAAACAGGGCGTCTTCAGCCATGGTAATTGCAGTTTTACTAGACCTTTAAATGAGAAGCAGCCACTTATGAAGTTTTGATATGGTGAGCTGATTAGACAGGTTAAACTCGGAGGCAGGATTTACGGGGCTGGTAGTCTGAGTGCCTCACGCCAGCCGGAGCCGGGTGTCAGGGGGACGACCTGCGAGGTGCAGGGCTTCATGCCACTTGCAGGCTGCAAGCCGCAACGAGAAAAATGCTGGATTTTACAGGAAAATAATATTCATAAATCTCCCACAGCAAGTTACAGTATAACTCAGAGCTGTCTTTGTTTTGTGGCTGCGATGAATTCAATTCTGTTTCCAGTCGAGAAACGATAAACACAAAGCCCAGGTGGAAACCACTCCCCTGCGTTCAAGAGCCTTGGCTTCCAGCTCCGCGCTGGGCCCAGGGCCGCCTCGGAGTGCTGCGCGCCCGCAGGTCCTGGGACTGAGTCCTCTTCCTGAGAGTGGGGCTGTGGGGCCGTGAGGGACCTCCTGGGGTGTGTCCCTGTGCCAAGGCACCCGTCCTACCACACCACGATCGTGCCGCATGCTGACCCTTTATGGAGGCCGTCCCAAAGGTGCCTGCCCTGGGTCGGGGAAGGGACAGGGCTGGTGCCCTTTCCTCCTGCCACCGCGGCGTGCTTGTCTTACACAGAGGGGGACACAGGTACATAGCTTAGACGTCTTTTGATCCACAGAAATGATGTAGACGCTCACAGTTTCTATGTTCAGTTGCCCCTAACGCGTACAACGCTCCCACTACTCAGTGGTGGATCCCGACACTGTCACTGAGCGGTGGTGCTCGGACCTCGAAGTCACCTGTCACTCTGAGGTCCAAGTCTTCACCTGTGCTCAGGTGAGGGTGGGTCCCTGTCATCCTGAGGGTTGTGTCTTCACCTGTGCTCAGGTGACTGTGGGTCCTTGTCACCCTGAGGTCCATGTCTTCACTTGTGCTTAGGTGAGGGGGGCTCCCTGTCCTCCTGAGGTCCAGGTGTTCACCTGTGCTCAGGTGAGGGGGTTCCCTGTGTTATGGTTCCCTGAGGAGCCAACGTGCTCTCTTTCTCTGCAAGGTATCTTCATGGGCCTCTAACCCCAGGGCCCGTTCCTGTCTGCATTCTCCCCTGGGGCTGGAGAGATGACCCTGCTGTCCTCAGGTCTCACGCCCTTGTCAACTGCCGTGACCACTCATGCCCGAGCCGCCCTGCTGCAGCCTGTGGACACTCAGCCGCTGCACCTCTGCATTTCAGATCCTTCTTTTGCCTGATTATTTTACTCAGGACAGCCGTGGGCCGCCCTCCATCAGCCGTCCCGATGATGCTCAGAGGCAAAGCCACGTCTCAGGACGCCCCAGTAGTGCTGTGCTGCTCAGGTCCTTCAGGCACATTTGGTCAACGTCTTAGACACGCAGACTGTGGATTCCTCTGTCCACC
The DNA here is from genome assembly GCF_902686455.1 of Sciurus vulgaris. NCBI lineage: Eukaryota > Metazoa > Chordata > Mammalia > Rodentia > Sciuridae > Sciurus > Sciurus vulgaris. Next base: position 96,826,245 of record NC_136474.1, read on the forward strand.
TGGGCTCCAGTCACCAGCCACGGACTCTGGAGGAACGCCTGGTCACAGGAGCTCTGGGAAGCCAGGGGCTGCTCTCCTGCTGGGACCCTCTGGGACGTTGCTCTAACTATCGGTTGGGAGTCGAGGGCTGGAGAGTCTCTGTGGCCATACTGGGGCAAGAGCTTGGAGTCACCCAGGACGCTGTGAGCACAGGGTGAGTCACCCAGGCTGTGTCCGTAAGACCAGGTGAGGGAGGGTGCAGAAGGGAGCCAGCTGTCCTTGGGGGCATCTGGGTGAAGATAACCACCACCCCAAAAGGAGCGATCATCAGCCCACTGACCGCTCTGCTGAGAGCACAGAGAAGCTGGTGCTGGAGCCAGGGGTGTGGAGGGTCACTCCTACACAAGGGGGTCACTCCCTGTGCTGGTGGAGGACAGAGAGCAGACCGTGTGCAGGGCAGAGGGATGCATGTCACCTTCTGAGGCAAGAATTGTGTCCTGGCGAGGACAGCTCCCGTGGAACACATGCACCCTGAGTGGTCAAGAGGGGCCTGCCACCCTTGCCCGGGACCTCGGGGAGCCAGGCCATGCCGCCTTCCTCGCCAGTGCCAGGCTAGCCTGGGGAGCATGTGGCACCTGGCCAGGCAGCATGTCCAGTGTGCGAGCTGCACTGCACACGCCTTCTGCCACCGGGGGACACCTCCCACCTGGGGCCGCACTGCTGAGAAAGCTGGCCTGGGGCGTGGAGCCAGGGGAGGCAGTGAGTGTGTGCGGGTGGGTGGTGATGCGTGTTCCTGCCTGTGGCCGTGCGTGTGGTGTGCACGTGTGTTCTGTGTGAATCTGCGTGTGAGTGTGTGAAGGTGCACTCTGTGGCCCCCTGTGTGTGTCCAAAGGTGTATCGTAGTGCCAGAGTGTGATGTGTGTCACTGTCTCCAGTGTGTGTCCGTGTGTGTCCCTCCACACACCACACCTCCCAGTCCCTCCTGAGTGAAGAGCACGGGGCCACGAGGCCCACCACAGAGACTCGGTTGCTTCAGCTCAGGCAGTTCTATTGCTCGCTAGGCAGGGCCCTCAGCTGCCACCCGGCATGGACGCCTCAGACCCCTAGTTGGGAAGAGGAGTCAGAACAGGTGACTGGCAGGTGTGTGGCCCAGCCAAAGCCTTCTTTCACATGTGCGGTGGGTAGTGCAGTGCAGCCTGGCCACCCCAGGCAGCCTCGTCTCTGCAGTGCAGACTCTGCCCAGCCTGGCTGGCAGCCTGCCTCAGGGCCAGCCCTGGAGAGCCACCCCAGCCTAGGGGGACGGCCTCCAGTGTGTGAGAGGGTGTGCTGGATGAGGTGGCGGGCAATCTGGACTTCCAAACCTGAACTCCAAGCTGCCCTCTGCCTCAGCGCTGTTACGGAGAGAAACACTTGGAGCTAACCCACACATGCATGTGCACACGGGTGACCCGCAGCTGGGCTCAGGTGGAAGGAGCCTTCCTGATGGAAGCCAGGCTGGTAAGGGAATGCGTGCGGCCGTGAGTGGAAGCACGGTATTAATAATTAAGCCATGCGATCGTTACCGCAGGATATTATTTCTTAAATATCTCTTGCAAAGGCAATATGATTACATATGAATGATATCAATTTTCTACCAACAAAAAAATCTGCAGAAATAGGAATTGAATTACACTGTCCAATTTGCTGTAAAGTTCACTGTATGTGAAGAAATTAATCAAAGCTACCACCACCCATTTTTATGGGAACATAAAATGATGTGAACTTCCATTTTTAATAAAGATGCATAGCACTTTTATGAAGACTGACTAATAACACTATAATGAACTGAAAAGCTACTGATATATTAAGAATGAAAATTTTGAGGAGTGTATTTACTGAGACTTTTTCATGTAAGGCAGTATTTCTCTGAGGTCTATTTCCGTCATTATAAAACAGGCGAAATTTCAAGGGAGTGCCTGGGATGAGTGCTGTGTGAATTTCCCTTTGGACATGAAAGTGCTCCACGTTTGGAGATGGTGTCCGTGCTCTGTGGACCCAGCACGGGCCATCCGGCAGGCCACGGCCCGTTCTTCTTTCCCTTCTCCTTCCCCTCTGCACACTTCAGAGCATCAGCCACCCAGCAGGAATTTCTCAAGGAACATTTTCCAGGAACAGAACACCCTGGAAGACAAAGGGATAGAAAGTCTGCGTTTGGCGGTACCCTGGACGGAGCTCAATCTCCACCGTCTTCTGGTAAGATCCTCCTCTTCATCCCTGGCCCCAGGGCCTGGGAGGCAGATAGATCATTGTAGAATAAATATTTTTGGCCAAGTCTTAGTCTGGTTTGTGCCACGATAGCAGAACACCATAGACTGGGTAATTTATAAGAATAGAAGTTTATTTCTCACAGCTCTGCAGGCTGGGAAGTTCCAGGCCAAGGTGCCAGTAGACGCAGAGTCTGGTGAGGGCTGCCCTCTGCATTCAAGATGGTGCCTCAAGTACGCATTGGCTGGAGGAGAGAAGCACAGTGTCTTTCCCCAGCACGAGGCAGGAAGGCTGAACTCCCTGTCGAGCTCCTTCAAGAAGCCTGGGTCCACCAAGCAAGCCATGCCCCTGAAGGCCCCACTGCCCAACCCTGTTGTTCCGGGAATCAAGTTCCCAACACTGGAATTTGGGGAACACATTCCGACCACAGCAGCTTGCTTTTCAAGCATCATAACTCTGCTCTGGTTTGTGCATAGCATTGACCAACTTCGGACACATGGAGAAGGTTTGTTTTGTTCCCTGGCTAACTTTGTTGGCATGATTGGAATAACCAGAAAGCCACCACCTTGTTGGGTCTGCAGTTCACCAACAAGAGGTTGCTGTCCACACCACGCAGAGCTGGAGGCACGACCTCAGAGTAGTGCAAGCAGCCTTTTTTAGTGTGTGTGTCTACATTTAACGAGTGTGTCTATGTGTGTATACACATATGGCTATTTTCAGTATGAAAATCACATCCATGTTTACTATAAGTATTTGGAAATATGTAAAAATGTAAAGAAAACAACAATATCCAAAATTCTCCCTCCTAGAGGGAACATCTTTCACATTTTGGTGTGTTTTCTTTCACACACACAAGCACATGCACACTCGTTTGTATATACAGTCACATGTATGACTGTATTAATCTCATGTTTTTATTACTTTTTAAATTTAATTCTAAGTGGTTAACTCATATTCATGGTTCAGAAACCAGAAGGTATGAACTGGTTTTTGCCCTGCATTTTGTCATGACCATTTTTCTAGGCCATTAATAGTTCGTAAATGTATTTTTTAGTGGCTCCAAAATGCAGCACCTGAGGATACACCTGGTTTGCTGTGCATGGGTGTTTGGGTTGTCGTAGTTTTTGTGCGACACTTTAGGTGATGGACATCCTGTGCACGCATCTTCCTTCTGCTGGATCGCGGTCTTCTTTTGAGACCAGAGGGAGTGGCCGTGGGGAGAGGAGCCCTCCAGGGTACTTGCCTCTGTGGCCGTCCTGAGGCTTCCTGAATGCAGGTCTCTGGGGTTCCATGGGCACCTGCTTGTTCGCCCTTACCTCCCCGTCAGGACACAGTGGTTGATCTGAAGTGGAGAGAGAAGGCTTCGGCACCCAGGGTGGGCCGCCCACTCCACCTGCAGAGCTACCCCTGGCAAGCTCTAGGGCAGGTAGAATCGTACCAGCTGGAAGTTTGAGGACCCTGAGATGATCTGCTGTAACCCCATTTCCAGAGGAGGAGAGTCCCCAGGTCTCCAGGAAGTAAAGGACTGTCCCGAGTGTGCACAGCTGGTCAGCAGCAGCAGCAGCACTGACCATCCCCTGCCTGCCCCACTGAGCACGCTCAGACTCTCCCACCAGCACGGACAAGGCTGCCTCCTGCCGCTCCTCCTGCTCAGGACTTCCGGAGGCAGCTCTGCTGCTCTCTGTTCCCCGGTCTCCCATCTCTGAGCTCTGGCTCCCCTTCTGCTTTCCTCTCTCCCTTACGCACTTGGCCATCGTCTCCCCTCTGCCTCTGTCTTTGCCTCTGTCTGCCTCTTTGTCTCACACTCCAGGTCCTGTGTGTCTCTGGCTCTCTGGCTCTGTCTCTTTGATTCAATGTCTATCTCTCTTCTCTGCCTTTGTCTCTTCCTCCCTCTAGCTCTTTTCTTTCTCTGCACGTCTCTCTCTCTTTCTTCGTGCCTCTGTCTCTCTGTCTGTTCCTGTCTGTCTCCACTCTTGCATTGGAAATTCCATCTGCTGGATCTATCCTCCCCACCCGCCTGAGCCTCCTGCACATGATAAAATCCTCCTCATTCTTCACCTTCAAGTCTCTGCTTAAATGTCCCCCCCTCTGGGAAATCTTCCTAACCTTTCCAAGCAGAGGGACAAGTGGTCTCCTGTGGCCCAGCACCGCCTGGTGCGCGGGGCCTGTTCTCACACGTGGAGGCCTGGCTCTGTCTGCCGCTCTGGGTGGTGGCTGGGGCCCTGCTGGAGTCTGGTAGGTGACAGACCCTGGGTGGAGGCTGGTGAGGGCATGCGCCTGCCAGACAGTGAGCAGCCGCTGTGCCACCAGCAGCTCCAGCAGCGAAGCTGTTAGCACAGCAGGCTTTGCGCCTCCTGGAGGTCCTCGCGGCTTTGGAGGAGGCACTGGTGTGGAGTTGGGCACTGGGCCCCAGAGCAGGTCCTCGCTGGGAGGCCTGGAGCTCAGTTTCTGTAAAATGGTAGCAACACGGACCATGAGCAGGATGGACAAAATATCGAAGTATCTGGCACGAAACAGTGCGCAGGACACTTGCGATTCTTGCCGGGATTGTTACTTATGAGGCTTGCTTGTGATGGACAGAGTAACGTCTCCCCAATGTCACTTCTTAAAGCTGGAGAAGGTGCCTCACACGAGGGAGTCTGCAGGTGGAGCTCAGGGCTGCTGATGGAGAGATTTCCTGGTGGTCTTAGGATCACAGAGACGTTTAAGAAGGAGGAAGGAGACCAGAGAGAAGGGGAAGTGACCACGGAAGAAGCAGGAGAGGCTGGGCGAGGCTGCAGGGGCTGCAGCCCTGGGGGAGCAGGCGCCTCTGCAGGGAAGAGGACCCCTGCAGCCTCTGGAGGGCATACTGCCTTGCACAGGGTGTGGGCTCTGGCTCCAGAGGGCAGGGTGAGAGGTGGTGTTGATGCCAGCTGCTGGGTTTGTGGCAATGTGGCACTGCAGCCGTAGGAAACGCCAACAGTTCTCCTGACCAGAAACTTGGGTGCGTTTCCACTGCTGACAGGTGCGTTCCGGCCTCTCTACTGCAGCCCTGGGGCCACAGCCCCGTCGCAGTCGGAAAGCCGCCCTTACCCTGCAACGGATCCAGGCCCTTCCAGAAAGTGTAGCCTCACCAGCTGCCTGACTGGTATTTAAAATTGGGGCTCACAGAAACCCCGAGCACGAGGCCAGCTCCTCCCCTGCTCCCACCGGGTGGACCTGCTCCGGGGGACTCGGGGACACCTGCCTTGTACCTCAGCCTGCCTGAGCCTCCCCGCTGGGGCTTCCTCATCCTGGGGCCCACAGTCCTCCTTCCCACATGTCCCTCCTCTGCATCCTGGGCTCCTGCTCCCTGTGGCCCTCCAGGTGCCACCTCCAGACATACCACTGCTGCTCGGATGGTGGCCTCGGTACACGCAGGTCACGTGGGGCTCCCATCTCATCTCCTTCCCAGGATCACGCCCTTGGGGTGCAGGCCCAGCCTCCCTGTGACCCACGAGACCTGTGAGAGCCAGACACAGGCTCTTCTGGAACAAACGACTTTGCTTTGAAATGGAGGAAGGAGTGGCTGGTGCAGGGGGCTCAGGCGGGCAGGAGGAGAAAGCGCTGGTGTCTCCTCTTAAAGGTCAAGTTTCCTCTGGAGAAGGAAAGAAGAGAGGCAGAGCGCAGAGGTGGAGGCCAGAGGCCTCCCAAGCAGGTGGCTGTGGCGAGCTTGACCTGCAGGCGGAGGGAGGAGTCCTCACTTTCCACCTCTCCGGAAGCACTGGGATTTCCGGGCAGTGCCACCTGCCTGGTATTCATTTCTGAGGTGAAAACTTCCCTTCGAGTGACAGTGTGGACAGCAGGCTTTAAGAGTCCTGTCTACAATGACCCATTCTTTAAAAACCCCTGTGATTCCCAGGCCCATGTGCCCAGAGCGGCTGGGCTTCTTCCCACCTGGGAGAGAATGGCTTGAAAGCCAACTGCTATGCTATGAGCGGTTTAAATCAATGATCGATCCCCGTAGAGACAGCGTGGGGCCTGTCCCTGGCACGATGAGCTGCACGGAGTCCTCATCTGCGTGTGGCCAGCAGCGGCAGCGGCGGGGCCTGAACATGACCAACACCCTTCCTCCTGGATTCAAGCCCATCTCCGAGTCTGAGCCGAGTCTGGCTGGTTTTTCAATATTGCTGTAAGCACCTCGACCCCTTCCTGGGGGTGCTGGGGGCCGGTGTTGTGGGGAGCTTGGGGGGAGTGTCGGTGCTGATTCTCCTTCATAAAATGTAGCCCCCCGAGCAGCTGCCTCTCGGAGGCGCTGGGCGGGCCTGCGTGGCCCTGGAGGTGGTGACCCCGGTTCCTACCCCAGAAGTCGCATCTTTAGTGGGACCCTCACCAACAGATTGTTTTGCTGGGTGCCCTTCTGCCCCTGGTGGCGGTAGACACGCGCCCTGCTCAGGAAGGGCCCTGGCTGCGTGCTCCCTGGGAGCCTCCTCCAACTCTGCAGCGCAGCTTCACTGGCCTGTTCCTGTCCTTGTCCGGTTTAGAGACGTCTCGCAAGGCCTCAGTTCCAGGCGGCACCTCGTTTGCTGGCCGCGAGTGATAGGGAGCACAGTCCTGCCTGTTCCTCATACGGGGCGGTTCTCTCCTGGACCTCCCCTCTGGAGAGTAGAGCCACCTTGCTCAAGGCTGGCGGGCGAAGCTGCCCGGGAGGAAGTAAGCGCTTAACGAGTGGTAGGTCCGCTGCCCTCCTGGCCTGGGCTCCCCGGTGGCTGCTCCTCAGCAGACCAAGGGTCACTCTCAGTCTTGGAGACCAGACTAGGATTTGGGGTCCCATGTGCTGCTGAAGGAGGCCCAGTCATGGACAAGCCTGCACAGGGCAGCAAGCACAGTTTCTGTGGGAGAGTGACAGAACTTTCTGGGGCCCAGTGAAGGCCAGGAAGTGCCCCAGCAGAGCCTGGAGGGCAGACGCAGCTGTTCTTCCTGCTGCTGGAGCTCCACCCACTGGCTGCAGCTGCCCTGGCACATAGGAGAGCCCACGGCCAGGGGCAGGGACACTCCCAGGACCCAATTCCATCCTCAGAGGTGGTCACATCCCTGGCCAGCCGAGGAACGGGCATACGGAAGCTGGAGGCCTCCTTCTCTGTGGAGGCTCACCAGTGTAACAAGATCAAGCCAGTGGAGGACAGTGCTGGGGCAGGAGGGGACTCCCGCACTGCCGCTCACCTCCCCAACCCCACCTCTGAGAGCCCCACCTTCCCAAGGGGACTGCCTCTCCTGGCCTCCACTGTCACCGGGCCTCTGGCTCCTGGCTGCTGCAGCAAGTCGCCCTGACAGGACTGTTCATGGCATAGCACCCTAGCCCTGGGCCAGCGGGAGCCCTGAAGGCCGCGACTGGGCCTCACAACTAACTTCCTCCCTCCTGCCCTCCCTCTTCCTTCCCTCCCACCTGTCCCACCTGCCCTCCCTCCCTCCCCCCACCTTCCCTCCCATCTTCCCTCCCTCCCTCCCTCCTCCCTCCCCCTCCCTCCCTCTCTCCTTCCCTCCCTCCCTCCCTCCCTCTCTCCTTCCTTCCCTCCCATCTTCCCTCCCTCCCTCCCTCCTCCCTCCCCCTCCCTCCCTCTCTCCTTCCCTCCCTCCCTCCCTCCTTCCTTCCTCCTTTCCTCCCTCCCTCCCTCCTTCCTTCCTTTCTTCCTTCCCTTCTTCCTTCCTTCCACAAATGTTTGCCTTCTGTTTTTATCAGGCTAGCACAGAGCCCAGTACTTGGTGAACCTCAGCCAGGTTTTGCCAAATACATGAGCAAGAGGACGAGGATCGTAACTTTTAGAGCTGCCAGAAAGTCTACCCCAAATGTACCCGACTCTGGTGATTTGGAGAGGAGTGAAGAGTGACCCAGAGAAACCGAGTGATTGAATCGTGCGGCGTAAAACTTGCTTGGGCCCATGTGTTCATGTGCGCCATACAGGTTTTATGTCTTGTGGGCATTTGCTTATTGTTATATGTGGTACCTGAAAAAAAATTTTCTATTTGGTGTTGCTCATATAGAAAAATTCATCTGAATGGTATCTATTTATCTGGTATCCAGTGGCTTTGCTACATTCTCTTTCTGAGTTTATCTGCATATGTTTTTAGGTTTTTTGCTTATATAACCAATTGCCTATTCGTAATGACAGTAATGGAGTTCTAGGCTGGCAATTAGGGTTGTTTATTTTGCTGTTGTTTATTTAAACAACTTTAAAGTTGTCTTCTGGTGCCAGGCACAGTGGGGATGCCAGTGACCACGCCGTGTCTAGTTGGGGTCACAGGTTTATGTCTCTACCTAACGTTTTCCACCTCCATTCCAAGGTACTGTTCTCAAAGTCTCCTATGGGGCTTGAGCATTTGAAAGGACCTCTCCCTCTTGTCCTGTGGGGAATCTAATTGTATTTACTTGGCCAAAAATGATTTACTTTCTTAGCTGTCTATCCCGAACGGCTTGGGAGTTTGGACAGTACCTCAAGTGGAAAACCATGAATGTTGGACTTGCGTCTCTCGATCGTCTTTTCTTCTGGGATCTTGATCCAGCTTTAGCACAGCTGAGACCCAACTTTGGTTTCTCCAGCCCCGGGAGACTGCCCGACTCTGTTGGCTTCTGCGTCTGGAGCTCCAGCTCTCGGCCCAGATTTTCAGATTAAGTCCCAGGTCAAGAGCGTGCGGTTGTCCTGAGGTAAAGGGCAGCTCGTAGGCTCACTTCTCTGAAGTTGCTCCTGTTAGGAGCTTGGCTTCCGAATCCCGGTCTCCTCAGCAGTTCTCCAGTGCTGAATCCAGACGGTTCTCTCCGTGTCTAATCTCACTTGTCTCTACCTACCTACCATCATCTACCTACCTATCTATCCATCTTCTTTCCTGTATCGTGTATCGATCTTCCATCACACATCTACTGATCTGTCATCCTCCCTCCCTCCCTCCCTCCCTCCCTCCCTCCCTCCCTCCCTCCCTCCTTCCTCTCTCCCTTTCTTCCTAATTGCTCTTGGCTGAAAGAGCGGCCCCTCCCCAAGCTGAGGCTCTTCCCTGTTGTGGCTGGACTCTTCTCCCATACCCCCACCAGGGGATCAACTAACTGTTGGGCACTGGTTGGAGACAGAAGAAATACCAGCTCAGGAAGAACAGTTTTTTCCCAAAGTGCTTTCCAGAGAACAGAAATTATCTAAGACGCTGTTCAAACAAACAGAAATCTGTGTAAATTTGGGGAAGTTTGTGCAGCTTTCTTCATGATTTGCTTCCCACCACTGCACGTTGAGAGTCCACGGGACTCGCTTCTCTCGCTGCCTCTGCTCCTAAGTCGCTCTTTCCCTGACTTCTCTGAGGGAACCTTTAAGAAGGGTCAAAGTTGCCAGCGCCCAAGTGTTCGCCCTGCTCCTGCAGACACAAAGATGCGGCCTGGACGTGGTGGAGCCAGAGAAGGTGGAGGAGGAGGTGGAGGAGGTGGAAGAGGAGGAGGAGGTGGAGGAGCGGGCAGAGGAGGTGGAGGAGGAGGTGGAGGAGGAGGAGGAGGAGGAGGAGGAGGAGGTGGAGGAGGAGGAGGTGGAAGAGGAGGAGGAGGTGGAAGAGGAGGAGGTGGAGGAGGTGGAAGAGGAGGAGGTGGAGGAGGTGGAAAGAGGAGGAGGTGGAGGAGGAGGAGGAGGGGAGGAGGAGGAGGAGGAGGAGGAGGAGGAGGAGGAGGAGGAGGAGGAGGAGGTGGAGGAGGTGGAAGAGGAGGAGGAGGAGGTGGAGGAGGAGGAGAAGGACTTGGAGCAGCTCCTGCCCATGGTCAGCAAGAGCCTCTGGAGGATGTCGGGGTGCTGCTGGTCAGGCCTAGCTGGGTGGTGGCCAAGGCTGTGCACTGTGCCAGTGGACAGAGTGCTCATCCAGAGTCACCCTGCACCACCTGCAGGTGCAGGAGGCTGTGGAGATGGTGGGGTGGCAGAGAAGCTGGGCACATGTCCCCGGCTGGAGATGATGGATGCGAGGAAGAGGTGGGCGCTTTCCAGCCCGTGGATTCTGGTCCAGAAGACGCTGAAAGCGAGTCTTCTGCCTGCCTTTCTCCTCTGTCTGCACCGGGTCCTCACTGCCTGCGTTCCTGCTGTCCAGGTGGTGGGTGGCCTCACTGAGTTTGAATTGCGCAGCGTGTTTGCGAGGTAACTTCATTTGGAAAGTGCTCTCACACACAGGCGCGGGGCCTAGGCTGTGAGTTCCCGTGGGGTGGCGTTGTTCCTGGGCTTCGGTGGTTACTTCTAAATTTTGAGGTGCTTTTTTAAAAATAAATTCTAATTGTTCTCATTAGTTGTTCATGACGTAGATGCATTTCCACATTTTGATAGCTCCTACCTCAATGGAGCGCACTCTCTCATTGTTCTGATTGTACATTGTTCTGATTGTACATGTTGCAGGATCACACGGGCCATGCAGTCATGCATGTACACGAGGTAGTAATGTCTGCTTCACTCTACTGTCCTTCCTTCCCCCGCGCCCTTCCCCACCCTTCCCTCCTCTCTACCTAATCTAAAGTAACTATTCTTCCTTAGCCACCCCCGCAACCTATTGTGAATTACTTGGATTTTCTCGTGTGACCTGATAGCTCCGTGGAACTTTGGGTCTGTGTGGGACACATGGGGTTCAGAGAAGCTCTCCAGCGTGGGAGGTGCTGAAGGAGGGGCTGCACATGAACTGGGAACACTGCCCGCCTGGTCTGGCTAGGACAGATGAATCTGGGGAAGGAGTGGAGGATAGCACCCTCTGTTTTGGGGGACTTTAATTTCTGTGAGACCAAAGGGGAAGAGCTATATTTTGTTCGAAATTTAAATTTTCTGTGGTACAGTATCTAATGTAACCTTTCTAGGGAGTTTGCTAACTCACCTCTGAAACTGGAAGAGGCGGTGAGATCTTGGTATTCTGTATCGGTTGCTATCACATCATTTTGCATTTTAGGGGATTGTGGACATAAAGTGGAAGGTATTTGCAGAGGCCCTTGAGGGAGCAGGAGGGAAAGCCTAGGACTGTCTGTGCTGGACCCTACCTGACCGCGCAGGGAAGGGGCATCCTGGAGGTACCTATGTTGTTCAGCTAGAGGTTGATTTCAGTAGCTATAGGTTTATTTGAGGAGCAGGCCTAATAAGTCTTTGAGTTCAAAACCCTACCATGTTAAAAACAAATAAAAACCAAAACTTACCATGTCAATAAAAGTATTTATTTCTTGGGGGGAAAAAAAGAGTTCTCAGGATTCATGCAGTAAAGTAACTGTGTCCACACGAGGTACCCTTGTGTTTCCCAAGCCTGTTTGACCATGGAACCCTCTCTCAGAGCGCTCAATAGCATCCTGTCTCACTTTGAGAAACAAGTCGGATGCTACAGCTCCCCTGAGGGCACCTGCGTGCTGAAGCCTTGGGAACTCAGTCTTCAGGGACTCAGAGTTGTCCATGAACAGTCTGGGTCGTCTGGGGTCAGCACCAGGAGGTGAGAGGTCAAAGAGCACAGTTGTGCTTGAGGCCACAGTTGAATGGCAGCAGGGTCTCTTCGTCTGCTGTGCAGTGGAGGGGGCTGCTGGGGTCCGACGCTGGCTGCAGGTGGATGGGGCGCCTAGCGCTGTCTTCACACGCCCTTCTCCCATCCATTCTGAGCTAATGCAGGCACCTGACCTTTAATAAGTAATCAATGGATGTTAAATATCATTTTGTTTCTAAGGATTCATGATGGCTTCCCTCCCCATAAAAACCACTTTTGTTCTCTAATCTCCTCTATCCAGAGTGATAGCCTTAATGCCAAGTTTGATTCCTTTCCCCTTCCCGTCCTTAAATTAAAGCGAGCATTTCACAGACTCCCTAGCAGGGTGCTTCCCTGAGGATCCCTCGGAGGAAGCTTTCCTCCTGGTCTCCGTGAGCTCCACGCTCCCTCCTGTTCAGAGGCCGCAGGCTGCCGCTTGCCCTTCAGGTTGGAGGGAGTCCTGGGTCAGCTTTCCGGGAGGCACTCGCCTTGCTTCTCAGTTCCTCCCCAGAGAAGCTGAAGTAGGTGTCCAGCGAGGCAGCGATGCCCAGGAGGACACACACCAGGGTCACCCAATGAAAGGGGACACTAGCACAGCGCGGGCGGGCTGGACACGCGCCCCGTCCCACACGCTGCTTCTGTGAGAGCTCCCTTCTCCCAGCAGCCACCGCGCGGCAGGCTTCACTCCCGTCTGTCCCACAGATGGTGCCCGAGCGCCTTGCTGCACCTCTGGCAGCAGTCTGAGCTCTGGGGACCGGGGCCAGCAGTTGGTGACATTCTGTCCAGGGAGATGAGTGCTAAGCAGGACAGACAGGACGTGGCGCACTTCCGGCTGGTGGTGGTCTGAGGGAGTGTGGGCGGGTGCCGTGTTCGAGGTGCGCCCTGGGGCAGCCGCAGCAGGGGGAAGCACCAGCACAGGGCCTGGGTCTGCTGCAGGCTGAGATCCAGTGCCACCCTCTCCCCACTCGTGTTCAGCAATGCCAGGTCCAGAGGCGAGCATGGGCGTGCTGGGAGGCACACCAGGGGACCTGGAAAGCACTAGAGCTAAGGCAGCTCCCTGCCCAGATGCCCCACCCACCCAAGGCCAGTGAGGCTGGGCACAGTTACCACTGTGGGAGACCAGATGAGGGCAGGCAGGAGTCACGACCCGTCGTGTGGCCCTGAAGGCCATAGTGAAGGTGGGCGACGGTCCCCAGACGTCCACATCCTGATCCCTAGATCCTGTGATTTTCTCCTTGAATGGCAGCCAGACACTTCAGTGAAGGGTCCCAGGAATATTCCAGGCTATCTAGTGGGGCCAATGTCACAGTGTCCTTATGAGTAGAGGATGGACGTAGGGCCAAGGGACATGACTGTGGAGAATCAGAGGGACATGACAGTGGAATAGTGGAGGTCAACACCAAGGACTGTGGGCAGCCCCAGGAGCTCAGACAGGGAGAGGAAGCAGAGCTCCATCAGCCTCAGAGGAACCATAGTCCTGCCTGTAACTTGAGTTTGGTTGCACATTATCCACGTGGAGCCTCTGACAGCCAGAACACTGAGACGATGCATCTGCATTATTTACTTATTTTTATTCTTAAAATAGTTTTAGTTGCAGATGGACACAATACCTTTATTTTTATTTTTATGTGGTGCTGAGGATTGAAGCCAGTGCCTCACATGTACAATGCAAGCACTGTACCCCTGAGCCACAACCCCCACCCCATCTATTATTTAAACCTCTAAGCTTGTGACCATTTGTTACAGCAGCAAATGGAAACTAGAACCTCTAAGAACTTGGACTTTTTCTCTAAACAGTTGGGAAGGCCTTGAAGGACTGACGTAATATACTCTGGCTGCTGTGTGGAGGTGAGAGAGAAGGGTCAGGGTGTCGGGGCTGTAGTGACCAACTGAAGATGGCCTTGAGCAGTAGCAGGGATGAGGGAGAAGCAACTCTGTTGTCTTGGAAGGCAGGGCAGCTGGAATCACTAAGGATGGGGCGGGGGCATGCAGGAAGGAGTGCAGTCAAGGACATCACCAGGAGTTTTGGGCTGTCACAATAGAATGACTTTGAGAAGGGAAGGCAGGGGACAGTCAGGTCGGAGGGGAGGGTCGGCTGGGTGGGTCTTAGAGGCCAGTGTGAACAAGTGTTGGAAAAAGTCCAGAGCTAGAAAGGAAGTACCCCCTTATGGGGCACAAGGCTGGTCTGGGAGAAGTGGGGCCATCAGGCACTTCTGTGGGAAGGGAGGGAGGGAGGGTGCGCAATGGTCCTGCCGTGGAAACCAAGGCCCAGGGTCTCGGGCGAGCATCCCAGTCCAGGAGCTGCTCGTGTGGCCCTGGGCTACCGCTGAGTGAGTTCCTCCCAGGCTCAGATTGGCACAGCCACACTGGCCAAGAGCTGGCAGGAGGGTCACAGCCCAGACCAGGATGAGCAGCTCTGCGGGGTCTCGCTGGTGCCCTGGGGGTTGGTGCTGAGTCTAGCTGTATTTAACATCTTCGTTAATTATTGCAGGAGAAGATAAAGAATTGTTCATTAAATTCACAGGTTGTACAAAATTGGGAAGTGTTGAGAAGGCCAGCGAGGACAGAGGAATCGCTCATAGGGCCCAGAAAAATGGACAAGAAATACAATACGACTGGTGTGGAAAACCGCAGGAGGATTTAGCCAGAGGGTATTAATCCAAAACATTGGAATTCAATGGGCAGTAACAGCCAGCAACCGGGAAATGCTAAAAAGGCCTGTGGGTAACAGTTCAGCAAGTTAATTAGAATTCTACGGGGCGGTTCTGCGCGAAAAACGGTCCGAAGTGAATTTGTCCCACACTCGCAGTCCCATCAGCCTGCATGGGAACTCGCGAGCTTCCCTCTCTGCACCCACATCTCACACACAGGCATCTGCAAGCACGCACACACATGCATGCACACACAGGCACACACACGCACATGTATGAGCACACACACGCACACATGCACACACAGGCACCCACACACGCGCGCATGCACACATACACGCACGTGCACACACACGCACATATGCACACACAGGCACATGCACAGATGTGCACTCATGCACACGTGTGCACACATCCTTCAGCCTGCTACACCTGAAATACTCCTGTGGCCAGGGCAGCTCAAGAGTAGAGAGGACAGAGCCTCAGGAGCCCCTGGCTTGCTTCCCAAAGCCCCCCTTTTCACGGAGAACTGCTATGACCTTCGCCTTGCCCTTGAGTGAGCAGAGGTAGCATGAGCTCAGGGAGGTAGCATGAGCTCAGGGAGGGGCAGCAGAGGCTTAGAAGGCTTCAGGAGGGGTGGAGCAGGGCTGCAGAGGGGGCATGGGCAGCTCACAGGATCGCAGAGGGTGGCAGCTCTCAGTCCCGCCAGCCCACTCCATGAGCAACAGCAGCCTCCAAACGTTTCAGGGCGACTGTGCTGGATCCTTGGCACTTGCTGCCACTTGGTCTAAGTTTGCAGCAGACTGGGAGATGGGACCATCCTCAGTCCCTGTGCAGGAGTGACACCAAGCGCAGCCCGTAGATGATCTGCCTGAGGTCAGTGCTAAGCCTGATGGAGCTGCCCTGCAGGCTTGAAGCTGGGGCTGTGGTCGTCTCCCCCACAACACAACACCTTTTCCCCTTAGTCACTGCATGTTAGCTGGTGACAAGTGCCATTCTCAGTGGTGGCCATACCAGCCATGCTCAATGGGTTGGGGCCTGCTTGGCCATGTGGGCAGCAAGCCCTGAAGCTGTCCTGGGGCGCTGGAGAGTGAGCTTTCCAGGTGGTTGTAACACGGATGACTGGGGGACCAGGTTTCACCAAGTAGGAGAAAAAACCCAAGCCCAATTCCAACGTCACGTTGGGATCCACCGGCCCTCAGTCGCCTGGCAGCCCGAGCCCAGCGCAGCCCACAGGGTGCTCTGTTTCAAGCCCTAGCCCGTGCTCCTGTCCAGCAGGCTCAGCCCAGCGCTCCCCTCCCTGGGAGAGCATCCTCCACCACCACACTCAGCCCACAGAGCCGCCGCTCCAGCCTGGTGATCCCATCGCTCTACTCCTACTGGATGCGGAGTCTGTGCCCTGTCACATGACCACCACCCGCCTGTGTGTCTGGTCGGTCCTGAGGTGTGGGTGGCCAGCCTCATTCAGAGGGAATCCAGTGCGGGCACTGAGTGGCCCCTCTAGCATGCGTGTGATGTGGCCCTGAGCACCTGTGAGCCGCGGAGAACCTCCCTGAAACATGGCCTGTGGGGATGGGCGCGTTCCCTGCAGAGGGGCTGAGTTGGAGGTGGAGGGATGGGCCTCTCCTGGCTGGCCCTGCAGCTGGCTGGAGAAGGAGGGCTGGGGCTGCAGTGGTATGGAGGGGGCTGGTGGAATGGCGCCGTCACCGCCTTGCTCTCTGGAGGTCCCGCAGCCAGGAGGACGAGCTGCCAGGACAGAGCGTGGAGGCCCGTCACAGGGGGCCGCTGCGCAGTCACAGCATGCTCCGAGGAGGAGATCCTGGCAGCCCTGCCGGGGGCGGGAAAAGCCCTGGGAGAAGCCGTTTTGATTGCCGGCTTTTTTTTTTTTTCACAGTTGCAGCAATTTTAGGTGACACATGCCCGAGGCTACTGCGTGTGCACTTCATTTGTATATTCTTTTTTTATTTTGTTTGCATCTGATTTCACGGGTGCATCTAGATTCCACCACCCAGCAGCAGGAAAACACGAGTCTCCTAATTCCCTGAGACAATTTCTTAGGAAGATCAGGGCGCTGGCCGAGGAGACTGTGGCCTCTCAGAAGGAGAGGACGTATCTTACTGAGGAACACCGGCATTAGGGAAGAACAAAAGGACGAGGCAGCGAACAGATGGGAGGGGGTTCGGCGGGGCTCGTGTCTGTGTGAGCAGAGCGTTGCGCCCTCCCCGTCTTTGTTTTTGATGCATCAGGGTATGATATGATATGATATGACAGAACATGTCAAAATTTAGGGGAAAATAAAACCCTAGTTTTTTTGAAACATCAAACTATTGCTATCAATAGGAACAGCAACTGTTCAAAAATTTGTTTCAGAACTGCCAAGAAGTGAACGTTCATGAAAAAAAAAAGTATTTTTCCCTGCTGTTTGCAAGGTGGACACAAATGCAAACGGTAGGAGGTTGACAACTTGACACATGTCTAATAAATCTAAAGCATAAAAAGTCAACAACTCACTGTTCGGGAAAGCATCACTGGAATAAAAAGTGCTACGCAAAGAAAGAATAACCATTAAAAAATAGATTTTCTGAATTCAGTAAGTAATTTAGCCCTTGGAGCGCCAGCCTTCAAAACAAGGAAGCTTTTTCTTTCTCCCCTTACAAGACAGAGAGACAGAGAGAGGCAATGTTCGGCGCAGAAGGGAGGGGCTGCTGCATTAGGAATGAGCCAGGTGAAAACCAGCGTCCAGTGAGCAGATGTGAGGCTCGGAGGGCTGCTGACCGGGTCAGAGTGCAGAGCCTTCCAGATCCCAGCTGCTCTGCAGCTCCAAGCAGGAGTGGGTTTAATTTGACAAGTTGGTCCAGTTACAGGGAATTCACAGATCACAGTCAATGCCAAGCAGATTTGGCCACCAACAGCCTGTCTGCTGCTGGCCAAGAGGATGGCAGTTGGGAAACCGTCTCTGCTGTCCAACCACTTGAATACAGACAGAGAGGCAGAGACTCAGGCAAGGGCTGCAGGAGGCTCGCTGAGCATTTAAGAAGAGAAAAGAAAGAATGAATCATGTTTTCATATCAAAAAAATTAAGGATTTTGTTTTAACCAGTTTTCCAAGCTCTGAATGCTCTTTTCTTCCCCACCATGACGAGTATGATGCAGGTGATTGTAAATGAATCTGGATGAAAACAAATGGTAATTCTCATGCAAGTCTCACGTGAACAAAAAACATCAGCATTAAAGTTGTGAATCCTAATTTGTGCCACGGAGCTAAAAATCTGTATCTTTCTGAATTCGAGGGATATAGACATACAGCACAGGGTAGCATCTCTGTGCAGTTGAGAAAACTGACACAGTCTCTCCAATTTATGGGGAAATTGACATAATTTTGCAAAAATGCAAACCCATTTGTGAACTGGGTTTTGCATAATGGGATTAATTTGGTTGACTGTCATATCCTCTGTGCTGCAAAAGGCAAGTTAATCACAACATCATCCTGAGTTTTTTTAAGAGAAGAAAGAGAAAGGAAGAAAGAAAGGAGGAAAGGTATTTCTCCCCCTTGCCTGACTATCTTTTCATTAAGAGAAAATCTATGAGACGGCACCTTGGGTGGCGTTAGGAAGCAATGCTAGACGCATTCAGCAAGGATGCCTGCGTGAACAGAGCAGTTGGCCTGCCTCCAATGAGAAAAATTAACAGCTTTCATAGGAGCAAGAAAAATTGCTTCCAAGGGAAGTCCACACTTTATGCCTGAGTGCATGGGCGCATTTGCTCAGAATGCTGCCGCCCCTAGAGCTGAGGCTGCAGGACACGATTTGTTACCATGCTCGGTCGTTCAGCCTGGTCATTATGGAGCTGCTTTCCGTCCACAGCAAGAGTCCTCCTGCTCTTAGAAGCCAGTGTGTGACTGCAGCAGTCCACAATGCTGGGGCGGCATGGTAACAAATAGCCCCAAAGTCCCCGGGGGCCGACACCACACCTTTACTTCTTCCGGCTACTTGTCCACACAGAGACAGCAAGAGAGCTGCTTTCTGTCCCACAGGGTCCCCAGCCTCAGTCCGCCCAAGCTTGGGGAAAGCCCAAGCTGGAGGAAGGGCACACAGGGATGCAGGGAACAGCCAGCTCTGAAGCCCCACCGGCGCGGACCCTGAGTATTCCCAGCATGGCCTTGGCCAAAGCAAGACTTCTGGCTGCCCTGACCCTCAGAGGACCAGGAGGACCAGATCAGGAACTGGCTGGCACTGCCACGGCCACCATGCCCAGGACTGTCCTCATCTGCCTGCACCACCCTGGGGACTGATGGCGAGGCAGACTCTTCTGGCCTTCTCCAGATGGTGGGACAGGTGACGCCAGGAGGGACTCAGGGTGAGGTGGCACTTAGCCGCCAATCAGCTCAACAGCAGGGACCCGTAGCTGCCCCAGACCTGACGAGGGAGACAAGTCCTCATGGGAAGGGCACGTAGCAGAAGGGTGGCGGCAGTCACAGCTGGACTCAGGTGCTGCACAATGGCACCGCCAGCAACCACTGGGGATGGGCAGAGAGCACCTGCAGGGGGCATCCGGGAGCAGCTCCATGGGAGCAGAGGCCCTTCCACTGCGCCCCATGGGCTCCAGTGCCAGTGTGGCACAAGTGGGGCAGTGAGCATCAGGGGCTTGTGCAGGAGGGCAGCTGCTCTGGGTGGTCAGCTACAGCCTCACCCTGAGCACCGAGGCCTCGCCTGGGCTGTGGGTGATTATCCAGAGGTGGCTGGCGGGATAGCCAGAGGCCCCTTCCAGGATCCTGGGTTCCAGGGTGGGAGAGTGCTCCAGTCCAGCTCCGGGGAGGGCGCCCGGTGGCCTGGGCTGGGCTCCCCTGCTGTGCTTTCTCCGTGGTGGTTGGCCCAGCTCTAGGTGAATGGAGTTGGGTGGTGTCTGTGAGCCATCTTCCATGTAGTTTCGCTCAATAACAAGTGACTGTTGGGGGTTGGGGCTCAATGGTAGAGCGCTTGCCTGGCATGTGTGTGGCCCTGGGCTCCATCCTCAGCAGCACATATAAATAAACTAATAAATAAAGGTACTTTGACAACTAAAAAAAAAATCTTAAAAAAGTGATTGTTGCCAGTGTAACTGTTTTCATAGCTGTTTTAAGGACAGTAACTACTAATTCATTACGTGGACACCTACTGGGAGCTGCTCAGCTGACCACAATTCCCCCTTTAGCCCATCCTTCCTGTGCCCTTGCCCTTTGGGCTGTGCATGATTACCCAGAGGTGGCTGGGTGGATAAGCCTCTTCCTCCTAAGAACAGGCATGGGACAGGGTCCCAGTGGAGACACATCACTTTGGTGGCATGTCCACAGGTTCTGCTGAAGTTTGCTGGACTGCCAGGATTTGAGGGTATGGTTGGCCCCTAGACTGTGCAAACCACCCCAATGTCATTTCAGCAATCCCTCTTCCTGGTGAAGACTGCAGAGTGGCCCTGCATTGTCCTCCAAGGTAGCAGTTGGGCTTGCAGGAGAGAGGACATTCCTTCCTCAGCATGGCCTCCAGGCCAGAGTGACTGATGATCAACTGGAGTTCCTCTTCTGACATATGCAGAGTTGTGAGTCAGTGAATGTGAGAGATGGTGGGAGGTGTCAGGGGCTCAGGTTAAGACTAGGCCAGGAACACACCCCTGCCTACTTCCTCTCCCCTCCATCTCAAGTTCGGCCTCTGACTATGCCTCCACAAGGAAGCTGGCAGCTGTAGTCCGATTTGTGGTTAGAAAGCAGGGGAGGACAGATCTTGGTACCTTTTTAGCCATTTCTACTCCAGTACCCATCTCTCCAAGTGCCTAAGAAATTGTTCCTGTTGGTCCATTAGTTTTAGCAATTTCTTTTATTACTAAATTTATTTTAAATTCAGATTGTGTTATGTATTGTAATACCTTTATTTTATGCTGCAAACACTACCAAACATCAACATAGAGCCATCTTGACATGTAGACTAAATTTTAGAAAATACTGATACTTGCATTCTACATGGGGGGATTCAGTTGCAACCTAAATATGCAGATTTTAAAAGTCCCCAGCCCCAGCAGGCATGGCACACCAAGCACCCACCTTTAATGGAAGTAGTCAGGGTTCTGCGGAGAAATGGCTGGTTCTAGGACCAGAGCAGGAGACACGTGAGATGAGCCTGGAGCATCTCCCAGCAGGAAGTAAGCAAGTGCTTACAGAAACCCACCTGCTACCATGAGGGCGTAGGACAAAGGGCAGAGCTCCCCTGGCTGAAGCTAGGACAGAGAAGTATTGGAATATATCTGAAAGCATGAAAGAGTCCTATTCTGAGATATATAAGCAAATAAATGCGGAAGAGACAAATCTCTCACATAGAATTCCAAATAATCTATGTGAATGCTCCGTCACTGAAGGTCCAGCAGAGGTGTCCACTCCATCAGTGTCCGCTGCTCCCAGTGACTTCCTGCCAAAGAGCAAAGCTTGAGAAGGACTCTCCTGAAGGTGGAGAACCTGACAGGTGCTACTCAGGTGGCCATGAAGGTAGGCAGCAACGCTGAAGGTCACGCTGTGAGATGCACCCTCCATGTGAGGTACGGCACCTTGTGGATGTCCCCCAGACTGGAAGTGCAGGCTAAGTAGGAGGAAACTTCCAAATCCAATTGAGGGCCACCCTCCAGTATACCTGGTGGTCCTCCAAGTTGTCAAGGTGTCAAGGTGTCTAAACAGCCTAAGAGCATCACAGCCAGGGGGCCCAGTACTCTGGATGGGGTCTGGGACAGAAAATGGACCTCAGCAAGAGCTGAGGAAATCCAAAGGAAGTGGGGCTTCAGCTGGTGGCAGTACATCCACGCTGCTCCTTTAACTCACAGGAAATCATGGCGAGAATTAAAGGGACGCTGGGCGGGGGACACTCACACAGTCTTTGCAACTTCTCTGTCAATTTAATCAGTTTAAAATTAAAAGTTTAGTACAAACAAAAGCCATTTGGGGAATTCCAGTGGTGGGTGGGTAGGCAGGGACACCTCCATGGAGACGGGAGGGGCCCTGCCCCAGGAGGGGGGTGGCACATCACCAGGCCACTTTGCCAGGAAGGAAAAAGTCGTGGAAGAGGTCTAGAGGGCCACACGTGGACGCAGGGAAAGGACACAGCAGGTCACAGCGGTCCAGCGCTCCCGTTCCAGTTCCAGGATGTGCATCCCGAGGAAGTTTTCCCACGCAGGAGTGGGAATCCAGTCTGTCTTTGCACGGCTGCCATTTGCACAAGACCGCAGGTGGGTATCTGTCCTCCTGAGCGGTTGTCCTGCACAAACCGGTTGAACTTAGGACTCTGTCATTCTGCCTGGGTCTTGCGGTGGGTGGGCCCTGGAAGACAGTTGGGACTGGGATCAGCTGCCTCCAAGAGGGGAGGAAGGCCACCAGGGAGAGGAGCGTGGTGGGCAGGCTGACTGTGGCCCCGGGGCCCAGGGTGGGGCTGTGTGGGGGCGCCCGTCCTTCCATCCTCGCCTCCTCCGCCCTGGTCAGCTTGGCCTGGTGGAGGGCGTCTGGTGGCCAGCTGCCCTCAGAACCAAGAAAGGCTCTCGCGAGGGAGGCCCTGCTGAACCCCAGCCAGCCCTGTCTCCTTCGCCTTTAAACGGTCTTTGTTGGCACACGATCTTGAGCAGAGAGTGAAGCTTCTCTCAGTGCCAGACAGACTTCATCTTGACAGGCCATCACACAGGGTCCCTTCAGGCGTGGGGACGCCAACCCGGCCTCCACTCCTAGGGCCCACCTGGGGTGGAGTCGAGCGCGGTGACTTGTGTGTGAGGAGCTCGTGGACACGTTGCTAGGGAACCGTAGGGACAACCTTCGTGGTCTCCATATGTGCCACATAATAATAAATAATGGTTAACTTGATAATAAATAAACAAATAACAATAATTATAACGTGCCCCAAGCCTGTTGTTCCTCCAAAATTAATTTATGATGAATTACGACTCGAATTCCTTGGAACGTGCAGAGCGAAGGCGGGGAGCGGGCTTGTTCGCCGTCGGACGCTGGGTTAAAAGCAGCCAGCTCCCGCCTCCCGGGCCTGCTCCCGACCCCGAGGGCCAGCCAGCTCTGCTCTCCCCTCCTGCTCACTTCTCCCCTGCCTCGCACAGTGGAGCTTTTTAGATACTTCACTTGCATATCTAATTCAGTTATTCTTCTGAAATTTATTCAAAGGATTTATGCTTATGAAATTATAATATAATGCTGCCTATATGCCAATGAGCTGGAGGCAAAGAAAATAATTTTCTTCAATTTACAGTTATGAGGCTGGGGGAATACGCCGCCTCCTTATCACCTCTCTCTCTTTGTGTGTCGTGGTGTGTCCCAGTCTTCAGAGGCAGGAGCCGCGGTCGCATGCTTAAGCAGATCACACTGATAATTGTATCTGGAGCTGTCAGCTCCAGTCGACTGTCCACCGGCCGTCTCCGCACAGTTGAGCTGTCTGTGTCACTGCTTCCTCCCCAGGAACTCAGCCCTCAGTGAGGCCAACTCGCTGGGGACACTGGTCGATCTTCTGAGAGGATTATTAGACCAAGGGAAATGTACAGAGGACGCCCGGTAACAATTAGTCAGGAACCGTGATGAAGTTTCAGTTGTTTTTTGTGTTTTTTTTTTTTTTTTATCCCTGGACCAAAAATATGTGTATATATAATCATAATAATATTCAGCCCCTGTTCCAATTGTCAAATGGCTCATTTTGTCACTCTGTTTGATTAATGGACCTTTTGGAGTCCCCAAAAAGTCCTAGTAATACAAATAAAAAGAATCATAAATATTGAATAAGCTCACAGTACAGTTAACCTTGACTACATTTTGGGACACTCCTGGAGAAACTTCACTATACAGAAAATAAATTGCTGTGGGGATTAAAAAAATATGCACACTCACACCAAATTGGAGATTTTGGAGAATGTCACCTCCCTAACCTTGTCACTCTTATTAATCTGTTGTGATTAATTAGTTTAGTTAACTTTACATGCGTGTCATGATGCAGCAAGGCCCTCACTGGGTGCTGGCGCCATCTTGGACTTCTCAGCCTCCAGAGCTGTGAGCGGAGCGATCCTCTATTCTTTATAAACGGTGCCACTTCAGCATTCGGTTATAGCAGCAGAAAGTGGACTAAGGCAGGTGCCTTGGTGAATCTGTCAGTGTAGTCAGTGCAGGGTGGGACAGGAGGCAGACCGGGAGGGAACGTGGAGGGCTGATGCACAGTCTGCCAGCATAGATGGCTTTTCCAACAGGCCTGACTTGTAGGAAGGGGAAGAGCAGGTCAGGGTCACAAGTTAGGGTCAAAGAGGTCAGTGTGTGAGTCTATAGCCCCATCTGGCTCCAGGCTGCTGGGTCAAGACTCTGTCCTACCAGTCACTGAATGTCCTGGGCCAGCACCTGGCCCCACGGGGAGTGGTCACAGATACTCGCCCTGGTGAACCAGAATGCCGGAAGCAGAAAAGCAGAGCTGCTTCCTGAGGAGAGGGAGAGTGGGACTTCGGACGGGGTGAAGGGCCATCCCTGGGCCTGGGACAGGCACAGCCTCCTCTCCTCATAGAGGGTGGAGAGTTCAAGGCAGGTGCAGACGTGTGTGTGGAGCAGGCCCTGGTGTTGAGCGAGTTCTTTCTAGATGATGCAGAAGAGAAAGCGAGGCTTCCAGGGAAGGGCACGAGGGAAGACGGGTGGAGTGAAGCAGCCATGGTCCAGGGCTGGATCCGGAGTGGGTAGTGGTGGGAGCCGGAGGAAGCAGGGGGATGGGGAGTCTGGGCAGCAAGGGCCTCATGAACAGAGATTGGGGGCCACCGGGGGGAACCTCAGCCCTGAGAGGCTTCCTTCTAGCACCCTGTGCAACAGGAATGACGTCCACGCACAAGGGGCCTGAGATGTAGCCATGCGAGGACAGCGTCCTTCTTTGGGTGACCACTGACTTAATTTTAGGAATAACATATGGAAATAATTGTTTAAGTATCCCACAAAGCTGCTTTACTCTTTCCCTAGGCATGGACTGGTTTGGAGGGGAAATGTATAAATGAAATGGAGCAGCCGGGTTTCTGGGCGATTTTCTGAAAATGCCTCAAACAACTGACACACACCTATTTTTTAAAATGCTCAAATTTGGGTCTCCATCCACATGCATGTTC
Source organism: Sciurus vulgaris (assembly GCF_902686455.1). Lineage (NCBI taxonomy): Eukaryota > Metazoa > Chordata > Mammalia > Rodentia > Sciuridae > Sciurus > Sciurus vulgaris. The sequence goes on from NC_136474.1 coordinate 96,850,696, forward strand.
CCAAGTTCTGATGGAACAGAAAAAGCTGACACTTCACTAGTTCAGTGTAAGAGGAGGGTTTTTCTTTTTATACACCAGAAGAGGGAAGTGGTCACCTGGCCACTCTGGATTCGAGCTTCTCCAATACCAGGATTCTGGGATCTTGGAGGGGCTGGTTGTGCCCTGCACTGAGCCAGTTCAGAGAACAGAGAGAACTCACAGATGGCAGTGCACACAGCCTGGTCTCGTGTTGGACCATAGACCTCTGCTCCGAGCCTTGGGCTCAGGCTCGGCCTTGCTGGGGACACTCCCAGACACAGAGGAGGCTGGGAATGTGGCCCAACAAGAAGAGGCAGGCTTGGCCTGCACTCTCAGCGCCTGGAAATGAGGGGAATAGCACGTTAGAAATGGAGCCTTTCAGTTAGTTTCTGGCCTCAGGGGTCTAACCAGCCAAAGCCTTGACAAAACTCCATGGGGCACTTCCTTTGGCAGGTTGACAGGCCCACTCACGGGGATCTACTGCGGCAAGAAAGAAGGAGGCGCTGCAGGGGCCGACAACTCTGCAGGTGGCCACGCACAGTTCCCCAGTGCCGGTCTGATTCTCCCACTTCCCCTCCAGGGGCACATCTTAGGAGGGCACGTTACCCTCACTTTCCTGTCCCCACCAAGCCATGCTTGGTGTGGGGCTCTGCACCTCTTTCTCGTCGATCCCTGCCTTTCTTTTCAGGGTGAGTGGCTTTCAGAGGTTCCACATGCCTAAATGGAAGGCACATTTCTAGTGCGGTACCCCACAGTGCCACTTAGTGCTTGGTTAGGGCCAAAGACACGGGCAAAGGAGGCTGGGATTTCAGACTTACCCAGAACAAAGTGCCGAGGTCCTGCCCATACTCTGGACACCGGTGAGGAGCTGACCCTCACAGCAGGCAGCTTCTGAATCTGCCTGCAGGACCTGCGACTTGCTCACTGGCCAGCACACGTGCCAGCCTGCCCTGGCCCTCCCTCTGCCCTCCTTCCTTCCCTCCTGCCCGTCATACCTGGGGATGTTTACCTGAGCAGGAGGCACAGCCGCTCTGCAGCCGCTCCGTCCTGAGCTCTGTCCCTGGGTTGAGGACAATCCTGAGGGGTCCCTCCCAGGTCGGGGATGAGTTGGCTCCGTGGGCCTTCCACCACATCCCAGCTCTGGAACCCGCAGGACAATCCTGCTGGCTGTTGGTGAAGCAGGTGTGTGTGGCCCGTGGGGTGGGAACAGGGGCACTTCCCTGACAGCCAGCTGACCACACTGCCCACCTGCCATGTTGGTCAAAAGTGTTTCAGGACCTTTTAGGACGGTATGTCATCCATAATTGCATGAGATCTTTCCTGTCAGCTTCTGAGGGGGTCAGTTCCACGTGGAGAGTCGTGTCAGGGCTGGAACATCGGGGCTGACTGCGGAGTGCAGGAGCGGGGCGCCCATCGCCCGGAGCGGGAAGGTGCCCTCAGAGGCTGGGCTCTGCATGCGGAAAAGACCTGAAACACCGTCACCCATTCTTTTCACGCATCTGTTCTTTCCCATGTGTTTGAAGGTTTATACAGAATAAAATGTGTTTAAATTAGTACAAAAAATGAAAAAAAGAAAGAAAGAAAAAAGAAGAAACAAACTCTTCCAATAGACATAAAATAAAGATTCAAACGGACCAGAAAGCGCTGGGCTCTAGCTGAGTTGGCGGAGGTCTCTCTTGCTCGGCAGTGCCTGAGTTAACCGTGTGTCTTTTGGAGGTTAAGTCTTAGGGTAGCTGAAATGCCCTGTGCCAACCCACACCTGTGTCTGGCATATTTTGTTTCATTCTTTTAATTTGTATATTTCTATATGATTATTTTCAGGTTTATCTTTTGTAAAGAGCCTATGTATGACTGTACTTTTTACACGATTTTTGTGTTTTAAGTGAAACAGTCTGTTGTTTTTGGACATAATTAGAGATATACTTAGCTTACTATTTAAAATTTTGTTCTGTGTTTTACCTGCACTTGCCCTAACTGTGCTCTAAGTCTGGTTTGGGTCTTTTCTCTTTCTTATCTTCTTTTGGATTGAAATTTTAAAATTTTTTCTTATTTTATTTTCTTTCCCCCCGAGGTTTTCTACTATCTCTTTTAGTGAAAACTTAGGAATTACAATACATGCACAGTTATTATCAAATACAAAGTTAAGAATACCTTTATCCTCTACTTATAAAGACTTTAGGACATTTTAAATTCATATGCTTATGCTTCCAATATATGTGGAATATATTCTATATGGAATGACCTTTCTTCTCTTAGTGTACAGTTTCTTGATACTTTGAAACTTGCTTGTAGTAAACTTGCTCAATTTCTGTGTGGAAATTTATTCTGTACTCATTCTTGAATGATGCTTTTGCTGGACCTAGAATTCTGTACCCTTGTTATTATCTTTCCAACATAAATATTTCACTCCTCCTGAGCAGATGTCCAGGGCTGCCCTTGAGAATTCAGCTTTTGTCTGCCGCTGCTTTACAGAGATTCCCTCCCCACCTTCTGTTTAATGTTCCTTATTTCACTTTTATGTGTCTGGACATGAATGTCTTTGTATTTCTCCTACGTGAGAATTATTGGCTTTCCTGAAGCTTGCATTGTTGCCTTCATTGATTCTGGAAAACTTAGTCATTATTTCTTCAAATATTACCTTTCATTTCCTTTTGTTAGCTCACAAAATTCTACTTAGAGTTATTAGGTCTTTTCATTCTATTTTATTTGTCCTTTAAGAAGGATATTATCTCATATATTCTTTCCCGTATCTGTGACTCTCTGATGCATTTTTTGGACAATTTCCTTTCATCTGTTCTCCAGTTTATTAATTCTCTCTTCAGCCATATCCAATCAACAATTAAAACCACTAATGGAATTGTTAATTTGTGATTGCATCTTTTTACTCCCTATAATTATATTCGGTTTTCAAAAAATTCAAGGTCATTATAATGTTTTAGTTGATTTCTTTAAATTCAGTAAGTATTATTATTTCATAGTAAAAACCTGTTAATTTCTAGTCTTTGCCTATTTGTCTCTATTCTTTTGTTTGTATTAGTTCTGGCTCATGGGAGTTTATTTCTTCTTAGGATTAAGTATTTCTAAATGTGACTTACTCATTTCCCTTGCTAGAATTCTTTGATGTTTAAGATTAAGATAATTCCTTCAGAGAATTTACTGGTGGGGGACTATAAGTCAGGTCCACTTTGTGCTGAATTCATCCTTGGATTGAGCTTTTCCAACTCATTGGATCATATGATTTTGGACTACAAGTCAGACACAATTGCCTTGTGGTCACAGCACCCGGGGGCTTCATTTTCATTTCTTCTGTGATGCCTGGTTCCAAGACTGCTCACCTCAGATGGCCCCGAGCTTTGTGTGTCAGTCTAAGTGACTTCAGTGCCCCGCTGCTTCTGTTTCTGTTGCCTCTTGGCTTGAGCCTACTAAGTCATTTTGTTAGCTCTCAATGACTTTAGATGAAACGCAACCCTCAGTTGATTTAAATTGGAGGTGGATGGTACTATTTTACCAGGAACAGAATTCTCATCTGATCCCTTTCCATAGACACCTGGTGGTAGCCCTTCAGATGCCCGGGGCTGCCAACCACCAGGCCCCAGGTTCAGCCATGGTAGGTCCTTGGCCTCACTCCAGGTTCAGCCGTGGTAGGGCCTTGGCCTCACTGCGCTTCGGGAATCTCAGTGCCTCTTGATTCCCATTATCACGGGCCATTAAGTTGGATGGGACTTTGTAGATTACCTAGGTCAAGGTTTTCAGACAAACTCCCACCAGAAACATTTACAAATGTCACATGGGAAGGGAATAAGGCTCTGGGGTCAACTGGCTAGTCCCAAATTTGGTTTCAGTACTTAAAACCTGTAACTCTGGGCAACTCACTTGGGCTCTCTGTGCCACCCACTTCTTGCTGTCAAATGGGATGAATGTTAGCACCACCATCAATACTAGCTCCCAGAGTGACCCACCTTAGGAATAAAGCAGCCCGTATAATGTCTGCTCCCAATGGAAGAGGATCAGAGCTAATGTTGCTGCCAGTGTTTTCCATGGAACTTCATAAACATGCAACGGGCAGGCCTCTCTCAGGCCCTCGGATGCAGAGTAGCAGAGAGGTGCAACTGGGGCTCCCTCCAGGGGTCTCCTGTGTGTCCAGCCCCTTTCCATGCCTGCTGAGGCTGAGACTTCCTACTCCAAAGAGCAGGTCAGGCTAGACTGGCATGCAGGGCCCTGACCAGACGTTGGCCTGTGGATTCTCTCTCCACCTCATTCCACCATGCCCTTCGGTCTGTGTCTCATTTCTTTGGAATTCCCTCCTCACTAGGTGGTAATTGGAGTTGACAAGTTAAGCAGGTGGGTGACTAAGCCAAATATCATCATGTTCAGAGCTAAAATAATGCCTCTTTTCCATGAAAGGGCCACCCCCTGTACAGGGACATGCTGTGACTCATTCAGGTCAGGATTGTGTGCCCACAGCCCTCTGCTGGCCAAGACATGCTCTCACAGGACACCACCCACAGCTGCTCTTGCCCGTCCAGCCACCTGTGGTCAACTTTCTGCATTCAACAAGCATACCTGGCTGGGTGGTGGGGACCAACCCAGCACAGGGTCCCCACAGTCAGTGGGACAGAGACTGTTTTGTAAACACAGCTCACTCACTTAGTGCAGTGACTGCACACAGGAGGTGCCCGAGGACTGTGCAGAGTCACACAGGCCTGGCGCCAGGTGAAGGCGCATGATTGATGCTAGCTCTGGGCAGAAACAAGTCTGGTGGCTCTGGGTCATGGGCCTCTCCTGTCCTGCCTCCCTGTCCTCGTGGAGGCTGGAGATTTGTCACAGAGCTTGAGGCAGGAATGTCTCTACACTGCCCCACTCACTCATGAGAGCAGGGGTGAAGTTCCTTGAGCCTTCAGCACCAGATCCCTGAAAACCACTGGGCTCCTCCATGCGGCTCTGCGGTGGAATCTGTATAAAATGCATGTTCCTGTTCATCGCCATTTATGTGTTAGTTATCATTAACAGCCGTTATAATTTCTTCCCAGTGGTAATTACATTGATATTACTATATCTAAATCAAAGAGGACATTACAGCAATTACTGTCATAAGTTGATTGGGAACCACCTAATTTTTAAGTGACACTATTTTCTTATCAGCATGATGATTTTCCTTAGCAATAAATAATATGCCAGGAGAGCTGCACAACCAGAGTGCACCCAGTCCTGGCAGAAGCCAGTGTGCCAGCTCACCTGCGAGTCTGTCCGTTCATAAACAGAAAATGGACTTCCAGCTCCTCTTCCAGGTGAGAGGAGTGAAACTAAGGCCTGGAGTCTCTGGGCTGGGGGATTGTCAGTCGGAACCCAGTGGTCGGATTGCATGGGGCAGAGGGGGGTCAACTTTTTCGGTGTCAAATCTGTTTCCAGAGCAGGTGAGGAAGCGGGGGTGGGAGGAAAGAGGGAGTCAGGAAGAGGAGGTGCCCCCCACCTCCCTTCCCTGGCAGAGGGTTCCTCCATCCAGGGCCACCAGCCAGCTCTGCCCAGGGGGTCGTACCCAGACTGGTGGGGATCAGGAAAGGTTCTGGAGGTGTTCAGACCAGGCCAGGCCCTGGGATGGCTGAGCGGCCTTGGGGTGTGAAGGCAGGGAGCTCTGGCACCTGTTGCTGGGCCCGCCGCTCTTCTGAGGACGAGTCTCGGGGGGAATTATCTGCGGGAATCATGGTTTGCTTCAGGTCTTTCCTGACGTTGGTTTTCAGTGGCGAGTCCTCTCTCCCAGGGTCTGGCTGAGGTGGCCCCGTGGTGGGCAATGGGCTGGGGGCAGGGGCCTGCCCTCCACCTCTAGACCCTCTCTCGCCCCGCTGGCCCACCCTCCCCTGCCTCATACCCCCCCCCCCCCACTCCTACAAGGCGTGAACAGAACGTCCTGCTCTCTGGCCACTTGACCATCCCCTCTCCCAGTTAGAAATGTCTTTCCTGTCTCAGTCTGTACAGATTTCTGCTCAACCCCCACCCCACCCACATAAGTACTGCATAGCACTGACCAGCAGCCACCCATCCACTGCTCTGGACTTCTCTTTGTCTGGAACTCTCCCCCACTTTCTTACTCAGACTTGGATATTTAGCAACTTGGATATCTTCCAGCTGTGTGACCCAGGGGAATGTACTTGACTTCTCTGGACCTCAATGTCTTCAATGAATGGAGATGAAGGAGAGAGCTCCCCCTACCCATTGACTCCACGCCGTCTACTGAGCACCTGGCCTGTGTGAGGACTTGAGAGGCCTCAGGTTCGCTGGCTGAGCTGCAGATCCCGGTGCCCAGCTGACTAGGTCCTGCTCGGCTACTCTGTGCACTGCCCCGTGGCCCCGGTCCCCCGGCTGGAGAACAGGAGTGGCGATGGGAGAGGCCCTGCCCCGGAGAGTTCGGAGAGCATTAGTGAAGCTGTTACACACGGCTGCTGGATTCGTGCCTGGCTCACTCGGAGAGGAGTCGGATCGTATTGATTTTAGAAGGGGCACCTCCCCCAGCGTTTAGATTAAATTGATTACGAGTTGACATGATGATATTTTGGATCTATTGGGCTAAATGAAATATGTTAGGAAACTTCGCCTTTTCTAACGTGACTGTTAGAGACGTTTAAATGGCACACAGGGCTCACATTAACTCTGTGGACGCTGATGTTCCAGAATGTTCTGAGAACTTGATGGAAGGATCTGGGGAACGGGTGAGCTTCAAGCAGGCTGGCCTCCCTCCCGCCTTTCCCTCTCCCAACGCGGCCATCTGTGCTCCAGCCCTGCCCCTCCCCACAAGAGGCCAGGGCCCAGTGCAGGACCACAGGCCACAGAGTCTCTCCCCAGCCCAGGCAGACCTGCAAGTAGGAGACTCGGATGCTTGCTGGACACCTGGCCGCTGTCCTTGGAGGCATGTCCTCCGAGCTCCTCACTCATGGTCCCACGGCAGGACCCCTGTTCTCAAGCCACTGTTCACGCCAGAGCCCAATCCTGGGGACTTCCTCCCTGCTGCCCGCTGCCTGTGCCCAGCTCAGGGCACAGAGCCTGCTTCGAGGGCTCCGAGGCTCAGGGCCGGGACGGGGGAGAACAACTGGGCTGTCCGTTAACGTAGCAAGCTCCCTCCAGGCTGCACGCACAGCCCGGAGACAGGAGGTGGCCCTGGGACCTGAGTGGTTGCTGGCGAGTCATCTCGAGGGGACGTGGAGGGACAGGAGCAGTTACTGATGTAAGCTAGAATGACCACGCCCAGAGGCCCAGCCCCATTCACACAATGGTTTGAGGACCTGCGAGCAAACAGCTCTAGTCAAAGAATGCTTCGGATCATGGGGAAAAATCGAAAGTGCTCATGTGGAGAGTTGGTAAGGGGAGAGCCGTCAGGGCTTGGTGTGGCTCCGGGCCTCGGCGTCTCCCATACACCAAGAAAGAGGCAGGCTCCCTCATCTCCAGGGTCCCACACAGACCTAAAAGTCTGTGGCTTGGGGTAGCCATCGTAAGGAAGGGAGTCGGGGAAGGAGAATGAAGCAAGGAGCTGGGAATTCCGTAGGGTGAGAACTTCTCGGGGCCTCCAAAGAATTCGTATGAGGAGCAAGTTCCCTTTACGTCCCCAAAACGATGAGAAACAAGCAACTGGCCATCGTACCCGAGGTTAGTCCTGGCGCCCTGCTCAGCCTTCCATGCGGACAGCCACGAGCTGTGACTTCGTCTTTGACCTTTAGACCCACAGCTCTAGGTTTCACAACACGCGTCTTGTTTATTTCACTCAACGAGCCCGCCAGCCTCCTCCACATCTGAGGAAGAGCCTGGGAACAGGGATTTCCAGAACTTGCTGTGCACTTAGTGACCTTTCCCCCAATCTCAAGGCTCCCCATCTGCAAGGGCTATTGTCCTGGCATCACAGTGGGGAGCCGGCTCAAGCTCACAGGTACCTCCCTGGCGCCATCTGTCCAGAGCCCTCCCCTGAGACCCTCATTCCAAAGGGAAAGTGGGAAGAAGCTGGTGGCCTTAGTGGCCCAGACCTCCTGACGGGCGTGCTCACGCTTTATCAGATCACACCCATTGGCCAGTGTCGTGTAGGGTAAGAATCTTGCCCGAAGTTGGGGAGAGGTGGCGTGTGAGCTCAGGTGCCACTGACTTGCACGCACATAGGTCCCCTCACCCAGCTCTGCCCCCCTGGAGGGGCACTGCACGGCTGGAAGAAGGTCCTCTCCCACGTGAGCCAAGCACGGCGAACAAAACCCGAAAGCATCTCTCACGGGAAGGCTGGAAACGTTTCTGGACTGTTCTAAATGGCAGCCCCTCCTAGTCCCTGGATTTACTGATCTCTCACACTCCAGCCATAGCCTCCCACTCATGCCTTAGTTCAGTGGATGTCTGAGCACGGTGGCCATGTGCTGGGCACATCTTGGGACCTTCCTTAGTTCAGTATCACCTCTGACATGGGGGCAGGGACAGTTCAGAGACTCCAAACTTGAGCTTGAGTGCTAGGGAGCCTAAGGTTTTTAAAGAAGTGCAACATTTGGAGGATTTACTTTGGGTAGTGTTAACTGGGCACCTTGGATCAATGCCCGAGAGAACATGAAAACCCTTTTATTTGTGGGACAACAGGGAGCCACCCAGACCCGAAAGATCCTTCCTCTTCAGGGCTCCCGCTGCTCGGCGTTCACCTGAGTTTTCAGATAAGCAGCTCAGGCGGAGAAAGCCCACGTGGGTGTCCGAGGCTGTGGCAGGGGTTCCAGAGGGCTCCGAGCTAGCTCCCCGAGGTCTCCTTTGCTGCTGGAGAAGAGACCAGATGGGCTGGGCTACGAGAGTCATGAGGTGGTGGCAGAGAGGCGCCGTGGGTGGTTTGGGGGAGCCATTTTAAAATCAAAGTGAAAAGCGGATGCCGATCCACTGTTTGCCAGTAGGTACAATGCCCAGGGAAGCCTCGGGCATCAAGGGTGGCCGTGAGACTGGCCCGACCTTCCACAGTCTCCAGGGAGTCAGAACGTGCAGACAGATGACGGGGCATCATGGAAGGGCAGAAGCGCAGCAGAGCCAAGCGTCCTGGTGCCTGGAGGTGAGAGCCGGCGACTGCCTGGTAGGACTGCGATCCCGAACACGTCTCACCGGGGCAGGCAGGGGACAGAGCTGACTCCCCTACCGCCTCCATGGCTCTGTAACCAGGCCCCTCCTTGTAAGCCTTGTGATCCAAGTAAAGCCCCACCTGGCAGCCAGAGACCTGGACTTTCAGATCCCATGGGGTTCTGCAAAGACCCTGAGATGCAGACATTCAGAAAAAGTCCCCTTTTCTCTTCGCAGTCCAGCACAACCTGCTGAACGGCCAGCTTCTGCTCATCCCCGGCCGGGATCCCTTGCTCCCCGCTGGTCGGCATGTTCTGGGGTGCCAGTAGCCTCCTATCTGAGTGGGATCGGCAGTGACATGCCAGTGGAAGTGCTTATTCACCCTGACACCCTCTGGCCCATACATATCCTGCCCCCTGTCCTGGAGCTGGCTCACCTCCATATCCCAGGAGGCAGAGCTCTTCTCGCCCAGTCAGAACCCTGCGCGGATGGACAGGCGCTCAGGACATGGAGGGCTCTGCCCAGCCCTGTGGAGCACGGCTCTGTAGACTCCAGGAGCTGGACTCTGTCAGCAGCTCCGTCTGCTTCCCTTTGGAACCGAGAGGCTTCTGTAGGTGTAGACAGACAGTGCTCCGGGGCGGATTCACAGGTACTCCAAGACTAGCACCCTTCGCAGCCTCTTAAATTACTATAATTTCTGAGGGTCGGTCTTTACTTCAAGGCCCACGTGTTCCTGCGTGGTGTGTTCTCAGTGACCTGATCCAAAGGCGACATAAATCGATGCTCTCCCTTTCATCAGGATAATTGTGAAATAGTATGCTAATGACGTGATGCGCCCCTGACAGGAGACCCAACAGAGACCTGCTGGCATTTGTACTTCATGCTCCTATGTAAGGACTGAGGTTTAATTGGTGACCCCGGGCCAGGGGGCGGAGAGCATTGGCATGACAAAGGGTTGGACCACAAAAGCAGAAGGAGGACCCCTAGGAGCTGAGGTGCTTGGACTCTGCCTTCATCTGACAGGCAGTGAAGCAGGGTAGCGGGCCTGCTCGACCAGGCGGCTCCATGACCCTGCTGCCTCCCCTTCTGAATTTAGAACTGAGAGGAAACGGCGGCCCTGGAGCGCCACGACAGAAGACGGTCGGGTTCTGAAAGGATGCTCCACCGAAGAAGCTGGAAATGCGGTTGCCAGAAGCAGCATCTTCAGGGTCATGCCAAGCCCTCGTGCCTGCGATTCGCACTTGGGTTGCCCCTGTGGGAGCTGCGTTTCCAGGATCGCGGTCCCCCCAGAGGCAGCATGACCGAGGACCCCGCCTCTCTTGGTGCCGTCCCTGGACCGGCAGCGCTGGCATCCCCTGGGAGGGGCAGCCTCCTGTGCATGGGAAGCGTGAGAAATGCCCCTCCCTGGTGAATGCCAGTGAGGGGACTGTCCACCGACCGGCCTCTTCCACCCGGGATGCTGTGACCTCGTGCAAGTGGATCTTCTGTGCAGGATTTCCCATCCCTGAAACTGGAGTAATTCATCTCTACGTGTCAGGAAAGGGGTGCAGATGGTGACCCTACTCACAGGTCAACTTGTAAACCAACTCCAAGACCCCAAGCGAAGTACGTGTAGAAGAGAGACAACAGATGTTCTTCAACGACACGGCTTTAATTTTACTGCCATTAAGAGAACGGGCGCTTTTGAGTAGCCAGGTGACACTGGAACTCCTTCGGCCCAACCCATGGGTGTGTGCCGCCCTGTTAGGGCTGAGATTCTCCAAAACTGACTCGGAGGGCAAACCCTCAAGCAGGTGATTCAGTTTCCAATGTGAATTCCAGTGTGTGCAGGGAGCCCTGTGGCTACTGGTCCCCTGGGGAGCAAGGAGGCTTCCCACCCACGTACCTGCCTTTGACATTGCTGCTGCTGCTCCTGGTTTTCCACCGTTGAGAGGAGCCGCTTCCACCAGGAAGGGATTTGTCTGTGGAAGCTGAAAGTTTACCTTGTTATGCGTGAGTTTGAGGGAAGGAGGCAGCGGCAGGGAAAGAGGACAGAGAGTTCAATGTCGGGAAGTTCTGTGGGGCTTGTTTCTGAGCCTTAATTATGTTGTTTGTACAGAGCAAGAGGTTCTTGCTGCATCCGAGAGGGAAACGTCACCCACTCGGGCCTTCTCTGCTGTGTCCCCTTCCCCTGAAGCACTTCCTGGCAGTAGTGAGGGGACCCTCCCCTGACATGGAGCCTCTAAGATTTAGTGAAACAGCAAGTTCGAATTGCAGGTATGTTGCTATAAAGGCCCAGATTATGATGGCACCATCGCCAGCTCTCAGGGGCACACGCGGCAGTCTCAGGATGTGAGCGCTCTCTCCTGGCCTCCTGCTGGACTTCACTTGGTGTCCAAGGGCACGCTGCTCAGAGAACCCCTTAGAGCAGTAAAACTGAACTGTGGGTACTCAGGCCTTTAGTGCATTGAGTTTGTTTTTCCTTTCCCGCAAAGGACTGTGTGATAGTCAGATGACAGATGCAAAAGATCTGGAACAGTACTTTGTGCTGGATTAAAGAGGTGACCCCACTTTCATGGTTAGAATCTCAATAATTTTCCTAGGTTTGCCACCACCTCCCCCACAAAAAGGTTCAAACGAATACCTGCTGTTTGCCTTATGGTTGAAGGACCTGGGCAAATGGCAAAAGGGACCATACAGAGGTGGCTGATGCACTGGGAGGGACTATGAGTTTTAGCTTCCAAATCCAATGAACTCCTTGCCCTGGGATAAGGCACCATTCTCTCCGGGTCCCAGTTCCTTCATTCACAAAATCAATAGAACTAGATTATCGTTTAAACACCAGATCTTACTGTTGAAAGGGCAATTGGGTCTTCTCACGAAGGCTGGGGAGGGACACAAGTTCCTTCTGGTGGTGGGTCTGTGGGCAAGGATCTCCAGGGGGCCTGTAGGGCACAAGGCAAAGTGCTTCCCAGTGGGACGTCTATTCCTGGGCACATTCCTCCATCTTCCACTGACCAGAGAACCATTGATGAGTCGCTTGGAGACCCTGCCCAGCTCTTCACGCACAGAGGACAAGGCTCAGCACTAGCTAGCAATTCATGGCACATCTTTCTGAGCTCTAAGTGCAAATCCATCTTTCATATTGGAAGCTGCCACCCATCAGCAGGACACGTTTTAATTATTATTTTAATTTCAAGTTGGCAGAAAGACACTGTCAGATAGTACCCTTCCAGGGAAACTCTGGCTTTGGGGGGCTGTTCAAATCTCTGTTCTTGGCTCAGGGCTTCTCAGCTCATATGAAGCACATATTGGTTCCCCCAAACTGTCCTCCATACAGCACTTACCCTGGTGCGCAGGGGACCCACTATCTGCTTCCTGAGTGTGCCCAGGCCTTCTGGGACTGCACAGAAGAGAAGGCCTGCAACCGCCGAAACCCGCGTTCCAGGGGTAAATGCTAGACGGCTTCCTCACAGGTGCCTTTGCTCATGCCTCACGACTCAGGAGGGCTGGGGGCATGTGTGACTGAAACATGTTCCTTATTTTTCTTGTTTTCATATCAACTGTCTACCACCAAAATTTACTTAAACTGATAAACACATTGGTAAAATGCTATTTTTGTGTTTCGTATAAACTTTTTGGGGGGTGTGCCAACCTTTCACAGATTGCTCCTGGTAACAGCAATACGTTCTCATACCAAACATTCCTCCTTTTTATGAGCTGAAATAGCATGATGCTAAAAGGCTGGTAAAAACAGAATTCAGTTTTACATGACCACGCTGATAGCATTATGCATTTTGACTTCGGAAATACAACCCTATTTATTTAGTCCTGGGCCATCACTGGAAAATTAGTTCTAGAAAATCTAGCTTTCCAATAACAAACCAGAACAAACCTAAAACTGCAAAATTAACTAATGAAGTTTGTGCAGATAATTGTCTCTAAATAAGTATTATGATAACAAAATATTTACAAGAGAGTGTAAAGCATGGGTAAGAGAGATCATGAACTTATCAAATTGAGCCATTTCACATCTCAGTTGTATTCACAAAACTTGCCTGTAAACCCTCAGGGGTCGACCTTCAAAGCTGATCCTGCATGATCTTTTTCATTGAATTAATTCTGAAAGCTGCACACTGATCATCTGATTTCATAATATCTAATGTGCAGCATTTACCCCACATGTACACATGGTAAAGAAATCAATAAAAATACTTTGCTGCCTGGCACCCTGCTCACCTGAAAGGGAACCCTGACTGTGGTAAGCCTAGGCTTAGCCCCACAAAGGGTTAAAGCATCACAGGTAAGTTGGTGGCCATTATAAATGGTCCCCAAATAAAAGCCAGAAACAGGAAGCCAAATTCCAGGTCCCTAAGGCATGCCTGTGTCTTAAATGACATCATTTGTCAAATTTCCAGCACGGTTGGTGGGAACACAACAGGCAGGTCTGCACTGTGCTGGGGGTGTCACATCCGCCTCAGCTGCCTGCTCCTCGAGAGTGAGATGCAGGACTCATCCCGTGAGCAGCAGCTACTCGTCACTGCACTTTCTGTGGACAAACGCTGAACATAATGCTAACAACCATTTACTCCTGAGGAGCTTCGTTCAGAGGGAATCTTGCAACAATTTATAGAACATATCCTGCAAAAACTTCCGCTGCCTCTTCTCAAATGTTTCCCTGAATATATTTTTTTAAGGCTGAAATCAGTCAACAACAATAGTCATTGTCAAAGAAATGAAATGAAATTACTGGTATTTTCTGCAAAAAGGCACTGAAGGAACAGCATTTGGCTTTTTAGAAGTCAGGACCAAATGGGGGCTGGGGATAAACCTCACCTGGTAGAGTGCTTGCCTTGCATGCACAAGGCCCTGGGTTCAAGACCCAGCACCAGCCCCCCGCAAAAAAGGGTCAAGACTGAATGGTAAGGAATCATTGGGATGCCTCAGCCTCTCCAGAACAAGCTCCTGCCATCCTGCTCGGCCAGTGACCTTAAGCCCAACATGCAGAGAAGGCCACACTGAGAACCAAGAAATAATTTATCCACTGTGCTTGTTCTGCCCTGGCCCCTTCTCTAAAACAAAGACTGACACGGTGCTGAATTATGGACGCACTCTTCATGATATGTGATGCAGCTGAGAGGAAAGGTGTTGGGATCCTCACACCATCTCACCTCCCAGAAGAGACTGGGCTTGAACAGCAATCCCAGAGGGTGAGACTGATGCCGAACTATGACCCTCAATTTACAAATCATTTTTCAAAAGAATAAAACAAAAGTTTAAACATATTTTTGGCATTATCTGAATAGGCGGAATCTTTCATGCTTGTTTTCTAAGAATAAATGAAAACAGCATGCACTGTAGCTTCTCAGTTTGGGACAGAGAGAACATGAGGTTTTCAGATTATGTTTTATTTTAAACCTGGGTGTTCAGATTTTATTTTTACATAGCTGAATTTAGTATATTCCCTCAAAACATAATAAATTTCTATTCCGTAGCTTAAGGGATCCATCAGATAAAATGTTGGTCTTTCATCTTTATTACCCTCCCATTAAAATGAAAGAAACCGGGACTCACTTCAGTTTAGAAGAAGCAATTTAGTTGGTAATGTCCTCAGTCAAGTCCTTACAGAGGGAGAAAGTGCATTATTGCTTAGATTTCACACATCTATCTGCATAAGAAGCAACTAACCCTTTCAAGACACACACTATGTTAAATTTAATAATATTCTTTGATTAGATTATTTTATTACAAAATGTTCCCATTACCAGTCACTTCCTGTGTGTAGTTATATTCATAAAACCTGCTTCCCCCGCTTTGTTTGTGTGTGGAAGAGAAGAGCAAGGCAGAGTCTCTCTCTGTTTTGCCACAGCTGTTAAGTGGGAGAGGGACAGATTAATAACTAAGCACCACATCGGACAAGGCTTTCTTGTCCCTGCACCAGGAGCCCTTTGCTACGATGAGGACACAAAGAGCCTCGCGTCAGGCCGCTACCCTTCTTCATAACTCAAAAGCGTCACAGTGGCAATAGCCTCTAGTGCTATTTGTCTTTAGTGCAGTTGTGACACTTCGGCATGATCCATAATTTGGCAGCTATTTACCGTGACATTTCCCTTCAGTACAGCCATAACATTCAGTGAAGCCATTATTTGGTTCCATTTACCATATAAATTGTATTGTTGTGCATGCATGCTAGCAGCTACATTAGGTACCTGAAAATGAGTAAATCTTGTAAAATAGATACTAACAGCTCTTCAGCAGTAGGATTTCCTTGCTCCTCAGATTCAGGGGAAGAATTACATCTGCTCCCCAACTTTCCTGGAGCATCTTTAATTGTGTTCATATTTATTGAGCATGTTCGATGCACTGAAACCCAAGACTGAAAAATAATCTGGTGGGCTTCACCTTCAATTAGAAAGGCACTGTGGGATTTCGACTTAATGATGAAAGCAGCAGCAGCCTCCGGGCGCTGGGGGTTAAGAGGCAAGTGGATCAGCGACAGCGTGAATGGGAAGAGAAGGCACACGTCGTGCTGCTTCTTGCGTGTGGTCGGTGGACGAGTGTGTGCCATCAGGCAAGAGTGACAAAATCCATCTCCTTCTAGCAGAATGCCAGAGAGCTGAACGGGAGCACGGGTCAGCGACTGCTATTCTGTTTCCATGACCAGAGCTCAGACCTGCCTTCTGTATCTGAAAGCCTCCAACGAGGAGCAAGTGGATAGTGTTATGGGCACACAGGGCCCTACATGCGCGGAGCTGTGTGACAAGTGTCCCCTCAGGCACGTGAGGTGCAGTTGCCGTCCCCTGTGCATGCCTAGACAGCCTTCCTTCTGCGGTCCACGCCGCGTCACGTGGGCCTGCACTGTGAACACAGCACACGCAGTTCCCTTCCTGTACATGTTCACTCTTAAAAGTCCCCTGAAGCTCTGTGGTGTCCCTCTGCAAAACCTATTTTTTGGGTCTATAAGTTTTCAACATCAATTTGCTTCTTAAAATAACAGGGACATTTCTCACACTGCAGCACAATCACCAGGACGATGAGATGGAAGCCATCAAATAAACGGTACTTCTTTAAGGTCTGTCTGCATCTGAGTCATCTGAGAGCATCACTGAATGTGGGGGAGAACTCTGCCCCCAACGTCGACTGAGATGGCTGCTTAAGGCTTTACGGGGGGCATTTTCTGGAGGATAAGGACAGTGACAACACATGCTGACTGGAGTGGCACCCCTCACTTTCAAGCTGCTCATTAGCATGAGAGCAGACTCTCCCAGAGCAGAGGCAGCTTTGTGAACTGTTTTCAAGACTGATTTTAAAATCTCATCAAGCTGAGGACATACTGATTCGATCAGGTCCTGCATCAGGAATTAATTTACTTCCCTGGAACAATAAAATCTGGAATGAGACCGTCCATGACTAAAGAATCGAATGTAAACGTTTTACCTCTTAGTATGGAGGGAACTTTTATTGGCACATGTTTTTTTCCAAGGGAGGAGGGGGAGGGAGAGAGAGGGAGAGAGAGAGAGAGGGGAAGGGAGGGAGGGAGACAGAGATTCATTAACACCTACTTTTGTTTTAAAAAATATTATATCCATCACAAACTAAAAATAAATTGATTTGAGTAATTCTTGGGCATAAAGTGCTCATTTTCTTTCTCCTTTGATTTATGTCATTGTTCTGTTTTTACAGCTTACTGTTGACAGAGTGAGGTAATTCAACTACAATTTTTCCAGTATTTTTTCCCATGTACATATAATCGACAGCCCGGAATACGGAGTCCAGGCCGGTAAACCTGCCCTCTGGGGACAGGTCTCCCAGGTCCACCTCACAGACCAGGTCCCCACTGGCATGCAGCTTGAGCAAGTGCTTCATGGCCGCCTGGTACTTGGAGAGGTAATGGTTCAGGAAGAAGCCCTGGACGCTGGCAGACTTCTTCAGCAGCTTGGCGGGCAGTGTTGCTGCTTTCACAGGCGAGAGGCCAGTAGGACTTTGGTAGCCAGAGATGAACCCAATTACTATCAAGCGCCCTCTGGTAGCCAAGGCATCTACGGCCAAGTCAAACATGGCTCCCCCTACAGATTCATAGACCACGTCAACGCCCTCGGGGTACTCCTGCTTGAGGACGGTTCCGACGGGCTCCGTCCTGTAGTTGATAGGACGATCACACCCCACAGATCTCAGAAAAGCGGACTTTCCATCAGAAGAGCAGGTTCCAATTACATGGCACTTTGCTTTCTTTGAAAGCTGCACAGCAAACTGGCCCGTCCCCCCAGCTGCTGCTGTCACCAAAACTTTCTTCCCTTCTGACAGTTCTCCCAGCTCTTTCAAGCTGATATACGCAGTGGTGCCACTTACCAGCAGGGTGAGATACTCGGGTTTCACCAAGGGCACTGGAGTGGCAATGCTGGCGGGCACAACCGTGTACTCTGCAAAGGAACCCGGCGTCACGTAAGCCACAGCCTGGCCCACTGAGTGTGTGGCACTGGCAGAGAGGCCCAAGGCCACCACCTCACCAATGCCCTCAAAACCTATGTCAAAGGGAGGCTTCACCGATGGGTCATAGCGGCCAGCTGAATAGTTGATGTCAGAGGCATTAATGCCAACAAATCTACGAGAAAAGAAACAAACCAATGTATTAAAAGGCTTTCTTTAAGGTCTTCACAATCTATTTAGGAAAAAATACCTAACTCCAATGACTGTGGAGGGGTTGCTGGGCAAAAGGATCTGTCGGAATTTAAGAAAATTCAGTCTGCTGTTCCCCTGGGGAGGGGGGTGCGTAGAGAAGAATCAAACAAGTATTGGTTCAACACTGATCTGCACTCAGAGTTTTTATGGTATCTTTTATTCTTCATCAGTTTAGAAATGGTTTTATATCACTTTAATCAGCAAGTGATTTATTTCACATGCCATTTACTTTTATCCTCTTTCTTTCAAAGGGAGTTTTTAAAAAAGAGGAAAAAAGGGGGGAAAAGAGGAATAAGTCAGGAAGCCCTCAACACACAGATTTCACAGGAGCTACAAGTTGGAAATCAATTGGTTTCTTTAACGAAGATGTTAAAAACAACACTGGGATAAAGCACATTCAAACAAGGGCAGTTTATTGATTCTGGCGACAATTTGATCCTTCAGATAATAATAGCAATGACAATGATATTATTAAAGGTTGGTGGAAAGTGCAAGGTCATGGGTTGCTATATGTTACTGCTAGGGTTGTTTGAAGAGGCTGCAGCAAATTTCCTCTCTGGTGTAACCAGGTCCAGTGTGAAAATATGCATTTTGATTAACTGATCGAAAACTGGGGAAATAATTTTTATGCAATATTCAACATTTCACAGTCCCTTTCAGATGGAAAGGAAAGCAAATTGTCATTGTATTTCTGCACAACAAGAAGCAGAGACATGACTTGATTAATACCAGATGATTAGTTTCACTTTGGTATCCAGAGTCAATTGACTTGCCAGGCCAGCATTCTTCCAGCTTCCCCCAGCATCTCCACATACCTCGTAACAAAATATTCTGATAAACAAGGAGAAAAAGCCATCTAACTAAGACTGTCAGGAGGTGGTTTTTACACATCAGGGAGGACCCTAAACATGTCATTTCCACCTGTACAGAAAAGAAAAGAGGGTAGGATCTGGTGGCAGGAGGAAAGCTGTTAAGTATGCCATTTTAAAAGAATTTCACTTCTAACTTAATAAACCAAACTGCTCTGTGTGAGGGTCTGCTTTCACTGTAAGGCAGATAATGCTTTGCACTTACAAACACTCCCTTATGACTATCCCTGGCCTAGTCACCATAGAAAAAGGTGTCTACAGTGTGCAAATGAGAAAGCAGGAAGCAGTTCTTTCCCTCACATCCAGCTGCCTTCAGAGGTCAGCTCGCCACAGCCTCGGTAACACGCTGCGGGATTCCACACCACAGATGACGCACTATCGTGACAAAAGGGAAAAAACGCTCTTTTGCTGATTTAACACCAAAATGCCTATATTCTATTTTTAGAGAAGCGGGGGCTGCTACTTTTCCCTTAAACGAGCTGCACGCTCAAGTCCTGGCCTCTTTGAGAAGGGCTGGCTTCCTGGGAGCTCGCTTCTGGACTTGAGGGGTGGCCCAGGGCACAGCCCAGCTGGAGCGCGCCTCCGCCCTGCCTTGGGCTGAAAACGCACGCACTCCAGGGAAGGTGTCCGCGGGTGGAAGCGATGGCAGGGTTCCCAGGAGGTGGGGACCAGGGGCCCAACCGCCAGTTCTGTTCTCTGCGCTCTTTGCCCGCCGTTAACTCTTCCCACGCCCCCGCCCCTCCCGGCTCGTCCCCCGCGGCGTTTCGCAGTGGCCGCTCCTCCACCAGGAGCCCCCGCCGCGGGCTCCCAGGGACGCCCAGTGGCGGCCAGCCCCTCGGCGGTGGCCCCGGGGGTCCTCCCCACCTCGGAGCCGCGCGCCCCCGGCGAGGTGTGCCTCTTCCCGGGAGGAGGTGGAGACGCGGCTGGGCACCCTCGGGGGACGCGGAGGGGAGGCACGCGGGGCGCCGGCGGCAAAGGCCACGTCTGGAGGCGGGCGTGGGGCCGGCGGCGAGCCGGCGCGGCCGGGCTGGCCAGCGGGCTTGCCCGAGACGCCACAGGCTGCGCCGCGGTCGTCGGCGGCCCGCGCTGGAGCCAGCGGCAGCCCCGGGAGCCCCGTCCGGCTCGCCGTCCCGCCGGGCCAGCCCGGGCGCGCCGACGTGGGCGCCTCTGGGTCCACCTGCCTCGAAGAGTCCCGCCAGGCTGGAGGCCGACCTGCGCCGGCCCGGCCTCTCCAGCGCCCCTGCGGCAGCCGCCCAGGCCCGCGGCGGAGCCTCGGTGGCGGCCGCGCGTCGCCCGCGCCCAGTCCCGGTGCCGGCGAGTTCCTGCGTCCCGAGCAGAGCAGGGCCCGGCCCAGCGGCCGCGGCAGCCCGCGGGCGGACGTGACCTTGGCCCGCGGGCACCCCGCCCCCACCCTGCCCCGCGGGAACCGAGCGTCGTCGGGGCGGCGGCTCCGGCCGGGGGCGCGGCCGGCTGCTCGGCCGCACGCACCGCGCCCCTCCCGGGACCCGCGGCGACGCGGCGCGGCCGCGACCCCGAAAGCGCCCAGTCCTTACCTGGGCTTTGGGCAGAAGCTGCGCGAGGACCGGGAGCCTGCGCCCCCGGCTCCGCCAGAACAAGTTCAAGGGCAGCAGCTCAGAGCAAAAGGGGGTCGAGCAGCGGGACGCGAAGGGACGGAGGGCCGGGGACAGGCCCGGAAGGGCGCGAGCACGCGGGCCTCCCGCGCCCCCTCGGGCTGGAACGCGCGTTTGTGAGGAGTGCGGGACTCCAGCAACCCGACGGGACGACCCGCCGGCCAGACCCGCGCCCAGGGACCCAGAGGAAGTGGGACCGGTGCGGGCGCTCCGCGGATACACGCCCTTCTAGGGCCACCGGTTTATTTACACAAAAAAGTGCCGAACCCCTTCGTCATGTTTGGTGAAACAGGGCGACCCCGAGGAGGGGGAGGGAAACAGTTTCCCTTGACCAAAAATCAAAGGCGAAGGCTCAACCAGAATAAAGACCTTCAACACTAGGAGGCAAAACAAAGTCGTTCACACCTGACTTTCCTTAAGAAAAGCAAGGAAAAAGAAGAGAAAAGAGAGAAGCAAGAATAAAAGAAAAAATGCAAAGGAAAGAAAGAAAAAATCTCGGCCGGGAGAGTTGCAGAAATATTTTTACCCTCCCGCGAGCAACAAACCGTTTATCAAAAAAGCCATCCCCACCCCCCACCTCCTTCCACCATTCTTACAAACTCTTGGCTCCATCATCTCACACTTCAGCTGAAAATCGTTAGAAATATTTGGAAACGAAATAGTCTGTCACCTTCTCACAAAAAAGCTAAAAACAGCACACAAACTGACTTGACCTGGGTGCCTGTCCCTTTTTTTCCAAGGGCTCAGCATGGGAGGGAGGTGGGAAGTTACCCAGGACGCTGACATGGTAAGGTGAGGACTGGATAAAGGAACATCGATTACACATTCCTGAGGGATTTTATGCACCCCTCCTCACACCTTTCTTCATTGGTAAATTTTATTACCCTAAAGCATGCCCAGCTTACAATACTGCCCTCCTTGTGAATGAAGAATTTGTGTTTTCCATTAGATGGAATGGGATATGCAAAGGATGGTCAGAGAACAACTAAAACCCCCAAACACTTCCAAATTTGGGCTTAATGCATTCATTCTAAGGTAGATTTTATTATGATAAAAATGAGAAGTGCTTGCATAATTTTTAAAAGCAATTAACACTGCATAGGGGAGATCTGATCTAGGATTAAAATGAACTAACCTGCAGTAATTATTAAGCCTCTGTTCCTTAAAAAAAAAAAAATGGTAAGATGCTACTTTCACTGACATGGTTTACAAGAATAAACGACCTTCCTACAGTTTAGTGGTAGTAGCTGGCGACTTTCCAAAAGAATAAAGCAAGGGGCAAGTAAAAATTGTGACCTTTTCCAACTTGCAGAGAACTGGCTCTGTTTTGTTTTGTTTTATTTTGTTTTCTATTTCAGATTCAAGGTAGAAGTTAGAGGTCAAGTTGTTCAGATAAATATACTATTTATATTAAAGGATTCTTGGTGTATGTAGAAGGAAAAAGGAGGCATGGATTTTAAAGCAACCCAAACCGATGTGCTGCACACGGGAGTGGCTGCTCCTGGGCTCAGATCACTGGTTCTGGGGTCCACAGTGCCTGACCTTGGGATCAACCCTGGTGACCCTGGGTACCTGGCAGCCCCTGAGAGACAGCAACCTTGGGAGAGGGAAGGGAGGTGAGAGCAACCATAAGCTTGAAGGGAGTAGAGGAGGGAAAGAAAGATATTCAAGAGTTAAGAGAGTTGACCCTAGTAGGTAGGAGGCCAGGAGGCCTGGGAGGCCATAGCAGAGCCAAGCAGCTCAGACGTGGTGGCAGTTCCACATTACTGGTGGCTTTCCAACTTGACACCTCCCCTGTCAGTCCTCTTGTACCACCCCCTCCCCTTTTCACCATTTCTAAATGGGATTTTATTCACACAGTTGTGTCTATATTAGTGTTTACAGTCTATGCTATACAACATCACATACATACACACACACACACACACACACACACACGGAAAAAAAGCTTGTATGTAACTTTTTTTCCTGTATGGTTTGTTTCAGTCTGGTCTCATCTCAACTTCCGGCAATTCCTGGTGCACTCTCTATGTTCTATGGGAACACAAACTCAAATCCTCTTTTTAACTTGGCAGAGAGAATGTTTTTACTTTCAAACAGCCTTAGCATTGCATCACACAATGAAGCAATCCTCTGCACCGGTAGTCCAAAGCAGACATTTTCAAGGAGATACACACACACACACACATACACACACACACACACACACACTGTCCTTTAAAGCACTCCCTGCCGCCCCCCACCTCAGTCCCACTCCTGGCTCACTCAATTACTAGTTTTCAACAGGTTTCTGAAAGTTTCGAATCCTGACCAGCATTCTTCCTTCCTACAGTGTCCTCTGGAAGGCTGATAGGATCTCTAAACTGGACTGATTAAACGCTGCATAGAGCTATTCGGACGGTACGTTTTGTCCTTCGGACCTCGCAGGGGACTTAGAGAACTTCCCAGCACACAATTTACAGCCTAGTTACAGTCAGAACGAACTCCTCCCTTCCACAACATTATTCAACCTGAAACAAGCAACGCTGGAACCATTTAGATGGGACTTAGGCAGGCCAAAGGGCAGAGAGTACCGCAGCCTGCAAGTCGGGCAGCAAAGGGACTTAACCGCGCAGAGACGCGAGTGGCTTGGCTCCGACAAAGTGAGGTCTCTTTCCTTCCTGTCGCTTCACCAGTTACTAAAGATTAGTGAGGTGGAAACACATTAAGGTGGGGATCGTGGGGGTGGCAAAGACAGAAGGTCGAGTCTGCAAAACATGCGGGTAAACGCAGGCATGCCCCCGGCCCAGCTGCCCTGGACACACGCCACGCGCCTGTCCTTGCACTCAGGGGACAGACAACAGTCACACGGCACTGACAACACGCAGACGACAACGGCGAGGTGCACACCAACAAGCGCAAGGACAGACACCGCCATTGCGAGGCGGCTGCCAAGCTGGAGGGGGAAAGGAAAAGCTAGCCGGTTCCCGGCGCCCTTCCTCCAAAGCGCATTTACCTAAACGTCGCAGTTTGTGTCCGGGCTATTCCTGCTCCACTAAAAGATTATGTCAACGCAGGAACCGTGGGTGCGCGCGGGTGGGCCGGGCGGGGAGCCTCCCCTTCTGGATCTCGTCGGTTTTATTTCGGGAGCGGGAGGGGGCGGAGGGAGGGCTGCGGAGGAGGGGAGGGGAATCCCAAATTAAAATAACCCCCAGTTAAGAGGACGTTCGATGGCATCGGATATTCACACTAGCAAGTCGCATTACATTCGCCTTCGCCAGATGGCGGCGGGTTCAACTTCCCGGGACCTCGCAAAGTCAGGCTGTGCGCCTGAGCGCGCGCCGCAGTGGGCACGCGGGCGGCCCGGGACAGCCGGGACCGCGCTGCGCCGGGGGGCTGCGGCCAGGGCGGGGGCGCGCGCCGGGCTCACCGGTTCCGGACGAGGAGGTCTCCGTCCCCGGGGAGCGGCACCGGGCAGTCCCGGCGCAGGGTGACGGCCTCACGGAAGTTGGGGCTCAGCCGAGTCACCACCAGCTTCTGCATGGTTTGGGGGATGGCGGAGCCCTGGAAGTCCAGGAAGTGGCGGGCGTATGACATGTCCACGATGGCCCGAGCCCCGCCGTGCGCCAACCTCAGCATAGCCCCCGCTTGTCTCCGCCCGCTCTCCGCGCTGCTGCCGGCGGGGTCACGCCCAGCCTGGGCCGCTCGGCTCGCCTGACTCTGCTCGGCGCGGGCGGGCGGGTCCGCCCCTCCTCTGGCCGGCGCCCTCCCCTCGATCCCCCCTTCCCCAGACACCCGGCTCCGGTCCCCGCCCCCGGCCCGCAGCGCTCAGCGTCGGCGCAGCACCCGCAGAGCCCGGGCGCGCCTGTTCCGGCGTCCGGGCCGGGGACGGCGGCCGCCCCAGCGCAGCTCCTTTAATCTTTTTGTTTTGGTTTGAATCTGCTCGGCGCAGACTGGCCGAGGATCCTCTCCGCCCTCCCCCTCCTCCCGGCGCGGGAGAGGCACCGGATATCCCCACCCTCCCCGCGCTCGGAGAGCCGGATTTGACTCCGGGGGGGGGGGCGGCCAGCGTGGGGGCCCGCGCTCCGGCGGTCGCCGCGGCCCCGAGCGGCGGCGGCCCCCGGCGGCCCCGAGCAGTGCGGCGCCCCGCGGCCGGCGCAGGCGCCTCCCCTTCCCGTGCGAAGCGTTCACTTCCTTGCAAGGTGGTACGAATCAACCCCGAGCGCGGCCGGGGCGGCGGGGCACGCCGGGGCCTGGGCCGAGCGGGGAGCCCCCGCCCCGGGGAGCGCGCACCAGCGCCAGCCGCGGGCTGAGGGCTTTCCTGGCACCCTACGCCCCGGCTAGGGCCTTCTGTCCGGGGAACGCCTGCCGCGCCTTGTGCCCTAGCTCTGTCCCGTGCAAGTTGCACGAACTAAGCCATTTTATTTATTTTGGCCTAGATTTTTTGCTTTTCCGTGAATGTTTTAAGTAGCTCCACAAGGCTGTTAGAGGTTTCCCGTTGGGAGAGAACACACATACTGAAACTAGAGGGCAAAATTCCCAGAGCACATAAACATTTTAAAGTTGTAGGTGGTGCCGCCGAGGAGCTTAATGGAACTGGAGACGTTGCAATGATGTATGAAGACCTCATTTTCTAACCCAGCCAGAAAGATGTCGTTTCATCGTGTCAATTTTCTCCCTAATTGCGTGCATTGACTAAATAATCAATTCACTTTTCATAGAGGGGTCCAATTAAATATTTCCACATATTTCTGTAATGAGCTAAGCCCATCTTTAAATTTCTATTTAAGGCGTATATTTTAATTCAAAAACATTTCTTGTTTTCCATATACCCATGAATTGCCAAAATATAAAAGCCACACAGTGCCCTTCCCCAGCCAAGCCTAATCCCCAAACTAGGATTGCAAGAGTGACACAGGTATTTTTTCCTCAATGTAGGACATACTTCACCCAAGGGTGGTTTGAATCCACGTGGGCGCATGTGTATGCGTGTTTAGTGGGGGGAGGGGAACTAACAGGTCTGAGAATCTGCAGGCACTAATGTCTGCTTAACTTGGCTTAGAACACATGGGTTCTACCCGGGATCAGCCAGTGGATCACAGTAACAACCTCTGAATGTCTTTCTCCAACGTGCAATCTTTTATGTTATGCTGTATTAAGATTTCCTTTTTTGTGTCATATTGTTTAGCTCCGGGAAAAAAAAAAAAAGAAAACAAAGCAATTAAAAAGATTGACAGGTATGGTTTGTGTGAGACCTATTTGTAATTGTCAGGGTGACGTTGGCGAGAGGAGGAGGAGTAAAAACTGAAGCAGGAAAAGCAGCTCGATGTGTCTGTCTATCAGTTGAGACTGTCTGAAAGCTCTGCGATCCGAATGTGTGTTATATTTCACTGAAAAGAGGGGAGAGCGAGAGTGCATCTCTTCTCTCCCAGGAGTTTGGGGGGGCACAGTCCACGCTTACCTCGCCCATCCAGTCAATGTCTGCTCTTCACCCCTTGGCACATACTCTCCGGGTTGTTGTTGTTGTTGGCTTTTTTTTTTTTTTTTTTTTTTGAGGGGGTGCTTTTTGTGTATTTTTCAAAAATTTTCTGTTGGAAGATCAAGACCGGCCAAAAATCCATGCTCGAAATGTGTTTGCATTAGATTTCGCCTCGGAAGCGGCGGCGAGCCTGCAGCCGAGCCCCCGGGGGCAGCGCGGGGCAGAGTGGCGCTCCGGCGGGTGACACTGTTTGATCTGTGACTGTTCGGAGGTGGAGCGGCGCTGACACCGGCGCATGTATGTAGCGCTTCACTCCTGTCTGTCTGCTTTCTTCCTCCTAGACTAAGTGCGGGAGGAGAAGGACAGCCGACCGGCCTCGCGGGCGCACAATGAGAGAGCTGCGACCCGCGCACTAGGAGCGCCCGCCGCGACCCCCGCCCGGCCACGAGAGGGGCCGACAAAGTTGCGCGCCGAGACCCCGGCTCCGCGAGGACGGCGCGAGCGCCCGGCGGCGCCCGGACAGCGCCCGCCCAGCACAGCGCGCGCGGCATGGAGCGCGGGCCGCGGGCCGGCCCTGCGAGCGCCCGCCGCTGCGCCCACGGCCCGCGCCGGGGATGACTGCGGGCTCGGCGCCCAGGCCCCGCGCGCTCCGCCCGCAGCCCGGCGGCCCGGGAGCGGCCCGCGCGGCCGCCGCCGCCGCCTCCTGAGCGGCCCGGGCGCCGCGGTCCATGCGAGCGGCGCCCGCGTCCGCGGCGCGCCCGGAGCCCGGAGCCCGCGGGGACGAGGCCAAAGTTGGGCGCGCCGCGGAGTTGCGCCCGCGCCCGGGCCCCGCGTCCCCGCGTCCCCGCGCCCCGCGAACTCCGGCGGCGGCTGAGGCGACGGCTGCGGCGGCCCGAGCAGCATGCCGAGGAGGAAGCAGCAGGCCCCCCGGCGCTCGGCAGGTAACGGCGCGGCCCGCGCGGGGAGCGGGCGCCGGCGGGGCTGGCGGGAGGAGGGGGCCCGCGGCCGCCCGCGGAGGAGGCCTGGCCCGCGCCGCCCCGCGCCGCCCCCGCCCGCCCGGCCGGCGCGCGGCGCGGGGCAAGTCGGCGCGGTCCGCGCGGGGAGCCGGCGGCCGGGAGGCCTGGGCGCCCGGGCGCTGGCCGCCTCGGGAGGGCGTGCGCGGGGCCGTCCTGGGCGGCCGAGCGCCGCAAAG
>NC_136474.1:96882572-96925072 GCF_902686455.1 Sciurus vulgaris
GACTGTACTCTGCGGGCATTAAAACAGTTATTAATTATATATTCTGGATTATCCTTAAAAAGTAAAATTCACAACCACCAGGCAGGTTTTCTCCTTGCTGAGTGGAACCCTCGTGTGGTTGCATCTCTGTTGGACTCCGCTCTCTCTTGCTGGACCACAACTTTAATAACACAAGACTTTGGTATTTTATGCAAAACATCATGCCTATGGGTTCCTACCTGTGTGGTGTGTCACAGAGTGGCCCCACTGGTTGTGGGAGGAGGGATGTGGGCGTGCTGCGTGTTCTTGAGTGGTGACCAGCAATCAGTGACCACGGGACTGGCACTCTAGCTGAGGAAACCAGGGGACATCGGACGGATTGTTGCAAAAAGGAGAACCCAAAAGAATGTCAAGATCTAAAACAGGAAATTGAGGGCGTCTCACCCAGAGGGTTCTTTGGGTTTTCAGGTACGGGTTTTTCCTTTCTGCCCACCTCTCCCCACCTTTTCATTTCTGCAATCAAACCCTGACGCCATGACGTTATGTATATGACATGCTAGATTGTCGAATCGTAGATGGGGCAGATGTTAGGCAGGGATTAACTGCTACCAAAACCCAGGTTTCAAACAAAAGCCAGGACAATTTAGGTAGATTAGAGCAAAGGAAAAAAATATGTGCATAGGAAGGGTATTAAAGCTGACAGATGAACAGGGCGAGGGACAGATTCTCCTGCAGCAGCTGCGACGGCACCATTATCTTGACAGGTGTCAATTAAGAATTACTGCCGGCTGGAGTCGTTTTTCCAGCCCAGCTGTCTGCGTGTGAAAGAAATAACACTTTACCCTTGTCACTTTGTTAGTTCTTAGCTATAGCCTCAAAATGAGTGTTGGTGTGCTAATCGATAACTAGTGTATTAGCAATTTTGCACATTGATTTATGAAGGGAGCAGCTCCTCCTGTACAGTTATTAGCTGCTGATTAAATGTGCCTGTGCCCAGCTAAGGGTGGATATATGTTCCCTGAGAGGCCAGGTCTAGAACAATCTTCTACGAGACTATGGTTCAAAACACTTTCATCATTGTAAGTCGTTAACTAGACAAGCCCCACTTAGCCAAGGGCAGGAGCTGCACCTGTACACGCAGGGCTGCCGGGTGAGCGTCCCCATCCTGGCCGCACATGCTGCGCTCTTATTGTTTTCCTGGTTCCTCTTGGAAGAGCCTATAAAAAGTAGATGGTAAATTACTCCAGGACGAGGCTCAAGTTCACAATGGACAAAGAACGGGAAGTGTTTTATTGGAACCTGCTTGGGAACCAGGTGGAGCTCCCAGAGTCTACCTGACCACCAGGGAGGTCAGATCGTGTCCTTCTGTGTGGGGACTGCTTCCACAGGAAGGACAGGGGACATGTAGATTTTTTTTTTAACTCATATTTTTTTCAGGTTAAGAATAACATTAATGGCAATAATAAAAATGGATTGGGGTTTCGAATTTTAAGGATGCAGATGACTGAAGACAACATTGATTCCGATGGAGGGATGAGAACCTTTGTGAATGATCCCTTTGTAGGGAGGTGGTTGAATTTTTCTTAAATGATACAGTATTGTAGTATTGATTAAAGGTAACAGGAGGCTGCTGACAGAAAAGAATACCGGAGGGAAGACTCTGACCTGAGAGAGCAGGGTGGTAAAATGCAAATATCAGGATGCATGACATAGTTAATGGGAAGGTACAGCTGGGCAGGGAGAAGCAAGTGATTTTTTAAGTTTTTATCAATGGGGTTGATAGAGGATGCCCTTACCAACAAAATAAAGCACCACTTTATTTTTCAACCGGGAAGGTATTTATTTATTAAGTTGATAACATTTTGAAAAGCAATGAATATAATTTTGGGGACAGCAGTTTGCTGGTGCGATAGCACTCCTTGAATTTTACAGAGCCTGGAACCGTCATTTGTCCTGAGACTCACCAAGCACTGCGTTGTGGCATGGCTTAGGTGGAGGGAAAGCTCAGTGCCTGCATGGTTCAGGGTCTGTCTTGCTGTGGAATGGCTGTAGTCTTTGCTGCACTGTCGTTGCTTTTAGCTGTTGGCTTGGATTCTAAACAAACAAAACAAAAAACAACAACAAAAACTTGACCTCTTTCTTGTAGATTTTTTGAAACTGACTCCTACTGGTATTCTTCAAGATGGTTGGGGCCTCTGACAGCGGTGGTGTTTGTTGCAGCTCTCATTGCTAGAAATGTCTCTAACAATGAATAAAGGATGGGCCACTGTCCTCTGCGCAGGTGACGCTGGGTGCCTGCGTGTGCGTTGGGTCCCAGCCAGAGGGGCCCAGGCGTGTGGAGCAGCGCGGCTCACATACCTGTAGATGTGACAGGCGCACAGTCATTCCTGGAGAGACGAAGCCCAGGGTTTGTGGAGAGGCCATCTTTCCGATTGTCCCTGTAACCCATCCTGAATTTAAAATCCTCGGCACTGTCAGGAGTGAGGAGCCACACACATTTTTGTGGGCAGACTGCACAAAGGAGAGTTTTGTTACCTTTTAAAATCCAGTTGTTGGCATTTGCTAGAGAGCCTCCTGGAAGCATGAGAAGCTGGGCTTGCAGGAGCGTCCTTCTGCCGTCCAAACGCTGGGCTCTGTGTGTGGCTGGAGTGATGGTTGACGGCCACCTAAAAAAATCAGTTTTTGTGTGTGCTTATTTTCTTAGCAGACATAGAAAGCAGTGAGTTGAGTGGGTAAGCAACCTGAACCCACCCTCTTTTACACTTTAAGTTCACGGGAGAAACACTGTTAAATTCATGGACTCAGGAGAGCCCAGCAGTGCTGCTCTCTGAGAAGGAGTCAGTGGCCCCCAAGTTCCGTCGCTAATGGTCATTGTCAGGCAAGGAACAGAGGGTCACTTCTGCAGCGATTTTTGAGCTCAGTTTGCTTTGGTACTTCCTCCAGGAAGTCACCTGCCTGGATTTTCTGGCCTGGGACTATCTGGATCGGATTTCCATTTTAATTAGCGTTTAATCGTTTATAGATCCCATTGTTCCACAGTGTGATTGAACTAAAACACGAAGGTGGAACCTCCACTTGGATATGCCCCCTCACCCTGCGTTTCCTGGGAAGGCCCAGTGGTGGGGCCGCCTCTCAACCTTTCCACGTTGCTGGCTTCTCATTTCTGGGTTTGCTTTTGTTGTTCACCCACCACACTGCTGCAGCAGTCGGCAGTTTTCTTAGATGATAGACATTTTTTTTCTTTCCACGTCCATTGTGTCTTTCTGAAATTCAGCACCAACTTGAGCAAGGATTTGTCTTCCGTTTTTGGAGGAAAAAAGTCAAGGATCAATTACTTAGATTTTGTGATTTTTATTTCCTCTGCAAAATATAATGCAGGGTTCCCTTGTTCTTGTGATTGCGGCGCATTCTACAGGAAGAGAGCCAAGTAGAAGCCCTGCAAACTCCCCATCACAGGGCTGCATCCTGTCCTGGCTTCTGCTCCCAGCCGGACCAGCAGTGCCATCTACATATAGAATCTGATGTGCCTTTCCGCATTTGAAATCCGGGCATGTCTGCCTCAGCTTGCTTGCTGCGGTTTTAAAAGGTGTTTGCTACAGCTCCTTTCTGGAGAAAATTAGTATATGGTAAATATAGGTCAAGTGCTTCCATGCCTATAAATCCTGCTCTGAAGCTGCTGGAAGGTGTGGGAAGATAGGAGAGAGTGATGGTCAGGGATGGAACCAAGTTTTAGGAAATTTGGTTGTAAAAAATATCCTCAGTTTTTTTGTTAAAAGTAAAGTGCATCTTCAGCAAGATCATATGATGAAATAAATTAAATCAGCGGTGAAGGTCAGTACACACTCTGACTTGGGAATGTGAACTTTTCAGAAACCTGTATTTATTACATTTTACTATTTTTAAAAGCCAGCTGCAAGATTCATAGCGAGAAATGGTACGACATACCAGTGGACGCTGTACTGAAGTGAAGGCTCTTTTCAAAGTGGCTAATATGCCTTATTGGCGAGTCATCCCATGCCTGTGTCATTGTTACAGCTCAGCTTCAAAATATATGGATTTAAAACGCAAGTATCGTGACTAATATTTATTTCAAGTACAGAATGTGTCACAGCAGTGGGGCATCCTATTATTAATGCAGTAAACTGTGTAATACTCTGTAAGAGCTGGCCCTGCTGCCGTTCTTAGCTACATGAGAATAACAGTAAAACATGCCTCTTTTCCTGCTATGCTTTATTGTTACCTGGGAAAGAACTGGCATGGAGAAAAGCCAAATATGGGCAAATAATATGACCATAAACAACACCTGCGCATTGCTCTGCTCGGCATAAATCTCCTTGAGCAGCCCAAACTTAGATAGTGTATGTGTGTGTATATGTGTGCATATGTGCATGTGTATATGCACACACACACACAGTTCTTAAATATACATATGCATATATATTATTATATATATATATTATATATATATATATATATAAAATTAACAGTTTTAAAATGGAGGGCATCTGCTGTGACTCTGGAGGGTGGTAGGAAGTAAGCTTCTGTGAGACCTTCCTGCCAGCCAGCAGGTAATTGGCATGGTCATACTCAGTGCACTGTGTGTGGAACACCAGTAACCACATCGGGCTGGAGGGGAGCAGTGGTTGCGGGTCTGCCTTGTGGCTGTGCAGCTTGTGTGGCAGGGGCGGGTGGCGGGTGGGGTGGCCCTACCTTGTACTGCTTTGTCTTTTCAGTAGCCAAGTATCCTTACTTTTTTCAGCAGGTATTGAACTTGAAGTATTTGTCAGCCTAAAATCCATAATCAGAATATTTTTAGAAAAAGGAAGAGCAGAGTCTCATACCTAGGTGAGGGCAGGCACGCCGAGGTCTCTGTGAGCTTGTCCTCTGACTCCACTTCATCAACTGGAGGAATCGGTGCCTGGGAAGCCCCTGGCTGTTTGGGAAGATGCTTGCCCCCTCCTCTGCCTCCTTGCCCTCCTGTCCTGCCCTGACTGGGGAGCCTGGGGAAGGCCGGGTGGCCCAGCGCCTGCCCCGGGCAGCCCAGGTTCCGTGCTGAGGTCCCAGGCGGTCTTGTCCCTCCTTTACTCTGGCTTCTGAGATGTTGGAGATGAGGTGTGCCCAGCACTACGGGCTCTCCCAGCCGCTCCCTGACGGTTTTCTTTCTTTCTTTTTTTTGTGGAGCCACATGAATCTGGTAGGTGGCTGTGTACCTGGGTACTGGTCCCAAGGTTCTTCAGCAATTTTCTGAAAGTGGGATCTTGTGCTGTGTGGCTAAATTTCTGGGAGTAACTGGCTGAAGGCATTAGACTGCAGAGAGTCTGGCTTATTCTCAGAGGGGTTCTGCAAATTAATCACCCTGTGAGCTAAATTTGTTTATAGACATATTTGGAATGGAGGAGCCCCTCATGGGACGCGCCTCTTCATTTGCTCTGCGGAGCACCTGCTCAGAGTATTATGTAGCAGGCTCTGCCGCCCCCCCGTCCTGCAGTACCTGATATCTCACGATGGGGTGCGGGTGACGAGGGAGATAATAACATCGTTCCCGCTCTTCCTCTGGGGAGTCCAAAGCACTCGGTTATCTCAGAGCGAGTGGAGGCGGCACAGGGATTTAGGGATGCACGGATATTTTATATATAAATATATATATGTATATATATTCGTTTGTTTCTATAGCAATCGCTTCTTAAAAATAATTTAGTAGTTTAATACAAAAGCGGTAGCTGGGTTTTTATGTGCTCGTAGAGGGAAGTTTTTTTTAGTTTCACACATGTTCAGTTTTAATGGGTAGTAATTACATCTTTGTGTTTTGATGTCAGGCTGGTTGTGAGGCCTAATTCTGCAGGCGGTCTCCTCGCTGACTTGCTCACAACTGTCGTCGTGGAGGGAGGGAGTCGCAGACCAGGGTCCCCTCTGTTTCCAAGCCAAGCCCTGCCCTGCGAGGTCCTTGGGTTCCAGGCCTTCGCAGGCCCTGGGATTGAATACACATATGGTGTTGTGGCCAGGCTCTTTCTGAAAGGCAGATTCCTTTAAAGAAAACACTGTCCCCGCTTCCCCACCCCCGACTTCTTTCTCAGCGTCCTTTCCCACCTCCTCGCTCCAGTTCCTGGTTTGCAGGCCTGATTCTCTGCAGCACTGGCCCTGTATGTGCGGAAAGGCAGTAAAAATGAGCACTAATCAATCTTTCAGAGAGAAGCAATGGGCATTAGAAGGCCACTATCCTGTGACTAAACACACCCCCTTTATGGAGTGTTGGTACTAATAAAGGACAGCTTATTACTGAGGCAGAGACCAAAGCCTGGATGAGGTCAACCATGACTGACAGTCATCAGTCATTCTTAATGATACTTTTTCCCGTGCTTTCTAAGGGATTCTGAGCAGAGTGCAAATCATTCGGGGTCATTCATAGTTCATGTACCCACAGATGGCAAAGGTTTTGAAAGACTTCGGTTTAAACTTGTAAAAAAAAAAGAAAGAAAGAAAAAAAAAAAAATCCTTACTTTTTTTTTTTTTTTTAAAGGAAGGGAAAATACCCCAAAACAAAACATAGGTTCTTCTTATTGGAACGTTTTCATGTTCTTTCAACCTAATAGATGTTTTACACACTACAGTGCTTGTGCATTATTAAAAGAGACATAAATTTATGTTTTATGACGTCTGTCTTCTTTAATTATTACCTTTGATGTCTATTGGTGACTAAAGAGAGCTTAACAGGATTTCTTTCTCTTCTTAAATTTCGCATCGTGAAACCCAGCTAGTCCCTGACAGATGTCTGTTCCTCACCTTCAGGATTATTTTAAAATCCCTTTCTGATGAGCGGAAGTGTCAAATCAAGGACAGGTCATAAAGTAAAAGTATAAACCTTTTAAAGAGAGACCTTGGTAATATATAAACATTCTGCACACTATCTGAATTTTTTATGGACTAAAGAAAAATTATATTTCAGCTGGAGGAAGGGAGAAGTTTCAACATCGGCCAGTGCTTCAGCGTGTGGCTCTTCCCCATGTTCTTATTTATGGCCTTCTAGGAGGCCGTTGACTCTCCTGGCTGTTCCAAACATTTTGACTTGATTTGGAGCCTGCCTGTTAATTGCTGGTGTTTACATTCCGAAGGTTGACTTGGTATCGATTGTGGAGTGCAGTGTGGCAAAACGGGGCACAGCAGATGTGGGGTGCAGGCCCGGGTCTTCATTCAATCACTGTTTTTCTTCCCTTCCCCAAGCCTCAGTTTGCTTCATTGAAGATGAAGGGTTTATAGAGGGAGAATTTCAAAAGCATTGTTCCTACAACCAGGCAGTTCCTGGAACCCACCACACAGCACCCCCACATTGAAGGAAGCTACTGATGTGATGCAACAATGCTTTTCTTTTTAATGTTTTTTTTTTTTTTTTTAAGGAAAAGTTTTGTTATGCTCAGAGAATTAGCTTTTGGTAAACTTGAGTTTATTTTTACTTATCAAAAAGGAAGTAAGGTGAAGTCAACAGCTTCAGGGCCTTTCTGCTGTTGGCCTGTGTGGACACTGGCAGGTACCGAGGCTTGGGAAATGCCTCCTGGGTCCATGCTTATTTTCATCATGGGACAGTGGACTAGAAACTTTCCTATAGCTATTTAAAGAAAAAATAAATATTTTAATTTCAGCAAGCACCTTTGGACACCTACTGTGTACAGGCACGGCCCTTGGTGAGTGGCACTTTGTGCTCACTGGGGTGGTGGACAGGTGGCTTCTGTCTGTGTATGCAGGTGGTGCACACTTGTGCTGTGAGGGCCTGGCCATGAGTTGGTGCTCTTTTTGTGCTCTTGCCCCACCACCTCCACATGTCCTGTTGAACACCAGAAGTTGCCACATCAGCTCAGCTCAGGGGTCAGCTGGTCAGCAGCAGTACTGGTGGGGCCAGGCCTCCCAAGCTGAGCTGGGTTGACTGGGTGCCACCATGCCCAGGGCACGTGGCTGTTAACCGGAGACTTACCCCGGTGATGGCTTACTACATGTACTTAGATAGAGAGGGGCCACACCTCAGGGCCGTACTTCTTTCAGGAATAGGTTCTCCTTGTTGGTTTTTTGGCAGGTTAGGGGACCATGATTGTTTAGAATCAGCCATATGAGAACCTCTTAGTTGGGAGGCAGGTTTGCACCCGCTCTGTACTTTCATCCATGTGAATGTCAAATGCTGGTTTGTTTGGGAAAATGTGAGGCTTAAATTATAATCTGTGCTAACAGTAGTTTGGAAATAAGTGCTATCTCTAGGAAAATCCCCGCAGCAGGGATCAGATTTAAAAGAGGCAACTCAGGAGGTCTGGGGACAAAACATATTTTCAAGGCAAAGTCTGTCTACCAATTTGAGCACGCATTGCAGTGTACAAATGCTGCAAAATAAATCCTGATAGGGAAGAAAGGTATTTGGAGTTAGTTGTTCTGTGTGGTGTGCCTTGCTTAGTCGGTAGGTACTCTGTGTCTGGAAGGAATGGGCTTCTCCTGCTCCACTCACTCTGCTGTTTCCAGAACCTTCCATTTGTTCCCAGTGGTGAGCCCTGTGCGCCTTTGATTCCTTCCTGATTACTCCCTGGAAGACATCTATCAGACACTGTCTTATCTGTTTGTAAGGCAGCTCAGGCCCCAGATTTAAGTCATGGGTTCTGGCTACAAGTTAGAGTGTGATTAATAATTGACTAATGTAGCTTTTATTTATCACAGGCTAGCACATTTTGCCATTACTGAGTTAATTTATGTTAAGTGTAAGCTGTCGTTCAATCTGTTTTTCAACTTTTTTTTTTTTTAATCCTAAGTCTATATCTTTCACTTTTTGAGAAACAAAATCCTTACACAGGGCACAGACTCACTTGGTGCCAAAAAGTTGATTTCCTTTTCAGTGGCGCCATGCATCACCAGCCCTCCCAGCTGCAGTGTCAGCCTCTGACAGAATGACATGTGTCATTTATCACAGGGGCCAGGCTGGGCCTTGGGAAACGCGGCGACAAAGCCTGAGAGAGTTCATTTTGCAGTCCCCTCCCACCCTGGCGAGCCCTGCCAGGCAGCCCATGTGCTGTGCTGCAGCCTTACTGTAAGTCCTTTGCTCCGCGGCATCCTCCCTCCCGCCGGGCCGCTGCAGCGCTGTGCCCTGCTTCCCGGGAAGGCCCTGGGACCCGCGCAGCGATTGTTCCGGGCCTGGGAACCGAAGCCCACGTCACTCTGTGGCACACCCCACAGAGCCCAGGTCCCCACGCAGGCGCCCTGCCCCCTCCTCCCAGCTCTTCTCATGCTTTAAGAATTAAGCTCCAAGTGCCTCTCGTAGGCCAAGGTCAGGGACATAAAAACCAGCAAGAAAGTGCTTCCCTTGTATCAAGTCAGTAGCCCCCCACTCCTGGCAGGAGTTTGGTCCTACATTTATTTTAGAGCCTGCCTGATAAGTGTTTTACTCTGGGCTATTTTTGAAACCACCTCCTAAAACCACATACATGTTTCTTCTCTCCTTGGGTTGCTTAGAATTTGTAACCCCTGCCCGCCTGCAGGAAAAGGCAGCCAGGAGGTTCGGGGAAGACTTGCTGAAGAGGAGAGCTGGAGAAGCAGGGAGGGCCGCTGGACCCCAGGTCATTCACTTTGTGAGTTCTGAAACCCCAGAAGACCGCCAAAAGGCGAAAAGGAGACAGACAAATAGAAAACTAGCCAGAGAAGACCACACTGTTAAAGTAGAAAATCATTTGGCTAAATGAATGTTTTTTTCTCCCTGGAGGAGCAGAGTTTTGCATTTTAATGGGGTGCAAGACTTAAGAAAAGTTACTGTTCCCCTTACTGTTCCCTTCCTATGCCTTTGTCCTGCATGTAGTCCCCACCCCACAGAAGTTATTTACAGCATCAGATATCCTTTAAAGAGATAGCAGAGGAGACTGTTGCCTCAGCCAGGAACTTTCCAGAAAGAAGTCCTATAAATTAGCCATCGCGCAGGAGTGGCTGTTTCCTCGGCAGAGCTGGCCCTTTCATTTGTCTACATAAGGCTAATTTATTTTTGCAGCCAGATGTGGGCTGACAGCCATCACTCAGGGCCTCCTTCCCCCACGGTTAGGAGGTCTGGAAGACAGTCACGTTTCCCATTTTACAGAATCCCCATCAACATTATTGAAGATGGATGTATCTTTAAAGCAAAGATTGATTGTGGATATCGGAGTTATGGTGTCATTTATCATGGTGAATATTATTTAGACTTGGGTTGTACAAGGCTGTAACTTGAGACACAGCCAGGGGAGGGACAACCTGAAAACGCGGATCCATGAACTTTAATGGATGGATGCTTTTTTCAAAGCTCAACTCACTATAGCGTGATTTACTTTTCTTACGGAGAGGAAACAAGCATTTCAGTTTTAAAGGGACAGCATTCTGGATGGTCCTGTTCAGTGGGTCCCCAGGAAGGCTGGAGACAGAGCCAGGCAGAAACATGGAGAAAGGGACTTTGGTCACACCAGTGTCCCCAGGGTCTGCTCCCTAGTGGCCTCCTCCTTCATCCCCCCAGGGCTCTGGCTGGGCTGCAGGTGGACCTGCACCCCTGAGCTACCCAGAACCAGGAACAGGGAGACATTGTCAGAAGCCCCCTAACCTATGAGAGCTGCTGCGGGCAGCCGTTTATACCCAGGACACAGTGGCGCCTCAGGCCTTCAGCGTCAGGACACGATGCTGTCTGTGGACGCGAAGGTAGCAGTGTGTGGAGCCCAGGTGCCCGCTGCCTGGCTCCCAGAAGTCTCTTTTGCTTTGCTTCAGCAGAGCATGGTTATTGGCATTTGCTCAGCCAGAATTCCCAGGGAGCTTGGTGTGCAGGGCCAGCACGTTGCACGTTGAGCCTTTCGGAGGGACCGTCATGGGGCCGGATCCCAGGAGCTCCTGGAGCACGGGGCGCCTGCCCTCCTTCCTTGCTTCCTTCTCTTTCTTTCCTTTTCTTTTTCTTTGTTACCGGGGGTTGAACCCCGGGGTGCTTAACCACTGAGCTGCATCCCCGGCCTCTTTTTCTCTTGAGAAAGGTCTTGCTAAGCTGTTTAGGGCCTCCATATGTTGCTGAGGCTGCCCGCTTGTGCTTCTCCTGCCTCAGCCTCCTGAGTTGCTGGGATCACAGGCATGCTCCACCAGGCCGGAAACTCCTCTCATTTCTAATGAGCAGTCCCCTACCAGATGCTTAGGTCGTGGCCTCTGGCCCCAGCTCATTTCATTTGTTGTTAAGATCATGTGTTTCCTGGCTCTGTCTCAGGGGCGTGGGGCGTGGGGGGAGGGAGGATCTCCCTGGTGAGAGTGGGAGGCCTCTCCCGCAGCCCTGGCCTGGCCCTGGGAGCAGGGCTGCCACCAGGTGGTTTTCTTGGTTGTGCTGCATGATACCGCATGGCAGGGCCATCACCCTGGTCTGGGCACCCCATGCCACTGTGGCTTTGATGACTTAGAGGACATGCTTTGGTTTCTTCAGTATGGACGTTCCTTGGAACTGAATAGTCTCCTCAAAAAAAGTGATTCTTCCCTCGCTGGAGGCTCTCGGTTTTGGGAGGACACATAGTCTGACGGCGTGCGCCAGTTTCTAGTGTAAAGGGAGATGCTGTGTGCCCTGCTGCAGGCCCCTGGGGACACATGTCTGTGTGAACTCATTCCCTGGCTGGTTGGTGTCCCCAGGCGTGCTGAGCTTGGGGCACGGGCTACCTTGCCTGCCCACCGTCAGAGCTGCGTACAGTGTTCGGTTGTCGAGTGTCTGAGTCCCTCTGTGGGGACACTGGCACCCTTGAGGACAGGTGGGCAGGCGGTCTGCCCCGTTGGGCAGTCTCAGGGTGCTGGCAATGCTGTTGAAAGAAAACAGGAAGCTTTTTCTACTTCAAGCCGCTCGCCACGTCTGCTAACGGACTGGTTTTCTTGGGAGTGGCCTGCCTTGTAATGTCAGCCTAACCTTAAAAAAGACAAAACCAAACCCAGGGTGACAAAAGGAGAGGTGCAGAGACAGACGTGAAAGGCTGCTCTCACCTTCTCAAATGCCAGGCAGAGAACAGTGAAGTCACGTCCGGGAAGCGGGCGTCGGGGCCACATGTGGGCTCTGGGACACGGTGGAGGGCAGGTCTCCTGCCGGCCTGTTCCCAGGGCGCCTCCCTCCTACTACCCTTCGTAGGTCCGCGATTACCTGCAAGTTAAAAGCACGTTTGCGGCCTTGCAGGCACGTGGGAAGTGTCCGTGCACAGGAAGTAGCTCAGCATGCCACGAGGCCCGGCGCCCGGACTCTTGGCTGGCGCCACATCACCACACTCAACGTGCCGTGACCTTTATGAGCACACAGGGGCCTCTGCCCTCTCTGTGAGGCAGGACCACTGTGTCCTGCCGGGATGCTGTTTGGGGTGAGGGACTGGGCAGCTCCTCTGTCCTGGAGGGCGGGCAGGCACGCGGGGCCCGAGTTGGCCAGTGGCAGGCCAGTCCAACACACCTTGCTGAGAGAAGAGAAGGCAGAAGACAAAAGCAAAAGTGACTCAACTTCTGCAGCCACAACTCTGCATCCGCGAGGAGGCCAAATTTATCACGGCGCATTATGGAGTGCAGCAAATGTCATGAAAACCATTGTTTTTTAATTTTTTTCTTGGAGAGTTTGAATGAGGTGATTTATGGTAGTTATTCATCTTAAGGGTCATCCATCAATTTTTAGTTGCTAGGCAATCAAACCGGCAGCTGTTTGCTTTGAATCAAGCTGAAAAGTTGTCAGTCACCACACGCAGGTATGACCTTAGTGGCTGCAAAC
Organism: Sciurus vulgaris; assembly: GCF_902686455.1. Lineage (NCBI taxonomy): Eukaryota > Metazoa > Chordata > Mammalia > Rodentia > Sciuridae > Sciurus > Sciurus vulgaris. The sequence continues at coordinate 96,895,288 of NC_136474.1, forward strand.
ATCATGCGTGCAAAATTAAAGAGACGTCGTCTTTCTCGCCCGATTCCCTAGACTTCTGTGTGATTTGTGGCGTAGTACTGGCCCTTCCTGGCTATTACCAGAAAATAAGAACAAAGGAGTGTGTGGAAAATTCCTTGAAACTCAAAAATACCCTTCACACTGTATTTCACCCGCATTCCATATCCGTGCCCCACAGGATAGATTACTCAAGGAACTGCCCCCAGTGGATGGGAGGTGAACCACACAGCTTATGGTATTTACATAAGCCAGTTAAAAAATCCCTCCACTTCCCAGCGGGGAAAGCACTAAGCCTCCACACGTGCCCCAGGGTGGAGGCCAGCCTGATGGCATTTTTAAGTTGCTGGTGGGTTGTAGGAGATGTGACGTGGTGCCTGTCCAGTGGTGGAGGGGAGATGGAGCTCTGGGCAGAGGAGGTGCTCCTGGGTGCCCGGCCCAGCGCCTGGCAGGGTTGGCGCCTGGCTTGTGCCTGCTGCTTTGTGGCGCAGAGGCCTGGGGCCGGTCCACCCACAGTCAGACCACAGGGCCACGTGGCCTGTGAGACCTGCTCTCTGCCTGTCCCCGGGGCTGCGTGCTCTGCTCCTGTGCTTTCCTGTGGCCGTCTGCGTGGTGGGGCGGCAGGCCTGCTCCCGTGGGTTCCCGCAGACCTTGCCTTTCTGGCCCTCCGCAGAGAGCATCTCCCGTCCCTTCAACCTTGCTGACCCGGAGGGGACGGTTCTAGACAGCTGCCCTTGCGAGTGCAGGCAAACAGCCCTCCTGTCTGCACCCTGCTCAGCTGCTCGCAGGCCTTCAGGTTCACCCTGGTCAGGAAGGACGGGCAGGTGCACCTGCGCTGCAGTAGTTGGGCCAGAGCGCCATCACTGGGGAACCGCCACGGAGACTGCCCCGTCCCAGGTCTCAGCCGGGTGGCGTGCGTCTCCACTGGAGTTCAGCCGGAGAGCTGGTTCCCGGGACCCGAGCCCCCTGCACTGGCGCCTCCCTGGACAACCTGCCGGTCAGTTCCCACCCCTGGAGTTTGTCGATGGACATCCAGGCCACGTGGCAGTAGGTGCTTCACTGGTGCTTTGGAAAGTCTACAGTGAATTTAATTTGGGAATTAGGTTTGCCAGCTTTTCACTTAGCCAGTGCCTAGGTATTTCCACGTGTCTGGAACATTTTCTTGTAGCAGGTAGTCCTGGGCTTTGGAAAGAGAATTTTCTGGCTCGGGCTTCTCATACCAGGTCTGTTCCAGGTAGATGAAAGGACCTGACCCCCCCTCTGCATTCACCCACACTTTCAGAAGGCCTGTGGTCCCATCTTGAAATCCTGAGTCCAGCTGTGTTTCAGAATTCAGAGTTTTCCAGAGTTTTGAGAGGACACTCAGGGCACACACTGTTTTGCAGCGTCCTCAGCTTGGTGGATGAGTTTTCTGTGGTGCAGTGAATGAATGCTCACATTATTTCAGGTGAAACAACCTGGCTTTGGTGCCGGTGAGTCCTGGACAAAAGAGTTGGGGAGATTCCTCCCGTCCTCAGAGCTGCGCGGACTCTGTGTTGGCGCACAGGCCCTCCCCCAGGCCGCCTGGCCTGCCTGACTGGCTGCTGGTGGCCAGGCAGCAGGTGGGCTCCAACCCTGTGCCCGCAGGCCTGGCCTCGAGCTGTGTCTTTCACTCTACGGTGGGAGTTCCTTGGGACTGATATCGTGGGCAGCGACATCAGCTGTGCCGCGCCTCCCAAAGCCCACTCCGTGATGCACTTAGAACTTCAGGCAGTAGGCACGCATCTGCGCCCATACGTTCACACACGTCTGGGGGGAAGCTGGAGTTAGGATCACAGCTCGCTTTACTCTGAGAAAGCCCAGGAAGCTTCCCCAGCTAGGCTCCCGGGCGTCCCTGCCTGTTTTCATGGTGCACGGGGAGGTTCAGTGACCGGGCTGAGGGTGCCTTGCCCACCACCCCAGCTCCATAAGAAACACGCCGGAGCCCACGCAGTCCTGGGGCTTGTTCCAGACGGCCGTGGTTAAGGCTCGAGAGGCATCGTGGTGGGGGCCCTTTCCAGGATTTCGGGTGTGTGAGCCAGCCTTGTGGACCAACACTGGCAACGTGCAGGCGCGGGAGGACTGGAGACCCTGCGAAGGAGCCGCCCTCTTGTTGGTGGTGGTCCGCTCACCGCAGCCTCCTCCTGAGGGTTTGCGCCCTGCCCAGCCCATCTCCCCAGCTCCGTCAGCGCACAGGTTGAGTCCTCGCCTGGGGCGCCTGCCCGCCTGCCCTGCGCCAGGGCCTGCGGCTCACGAGGTGGGCGGCTCCTCAGGGTGAATGAACCGATCTTAAAATGTTTCTGAAGCCCCTCCTTGGAGGAGAGTGCAGTGCTGCCTCGCGCTTCTCCACGCCCCTCTCTGTGCTCAGAGGTCTGGGACAGGGAAGGCCACACCTGGACTGTCCTGTGTTCCCACCAGTGCCCTTCAGAGCTGGGACGTGCGCTGCTCGTCTGGGGCGTCCTCCTGCCTGGCCGGCCACAGGGCCTGCGGGGCAGCAGCGCGGCCTGGGCTCCCGCCTCACGTTCGCCTGCCCTCCTCCCTCCCTGCCCTCCTCTAGCGGCTTCCAGGGTAGACGTGTTCCTTGCAAAGTTTGAACACAGTTTAAAAAGTCATCTTGCCGTGTTTTGTGCTCTTCAGATGACAGTTGCTCCAAAATCTAAGAAGCCATGATAAATACAGTTTGGAGGGTGGCATGGTGGCGCGGGCCGGGGCTCCAGGCTGCTGGGGAGGCTTTCCCGGGCCACTCTGCGTCTCTGTGCGGGAGATGGCCTCCATCACCGGCCTCTCACGCCGCCTGGTCGGGTACCAACTCCAGCTCAGGAGACGCTGTGGGGTCCTGGAGATGTCCGCTCCCTTTTCAGTTCAACGTGACGCGTTGGGCGCGCACACATTTCTGTACACTTGGCTCAGGGTATGGGTGAAAGTACCTGGCTGCTCACCTTTGCCGTTCACGACGCGCTCGAGGGGGAGCGCTTCTGCGACGTAGGTGGCTCCGCAGCGATTCTGGGTGTGTGGCGTGCTGCGGCTTCGTTTCTTCTCGGCCTTCTGTGGAGGGCGGCTCTCCCTGGTAGTCACCGTGAGTTTCTAGCAGCAGCAGCGCACGCAGCCCCAGCCCCCAGGACGTCCTGCGCCCGCGCGAGCGTGCGCGTCACTTTCTCCTGCACAGGAAGGTGAGGCTTTAGTCAGCACGGCCTTCCTGAGCGTGAGCCAAGCTGCCCCAAGCCCTCCTCGGAAGGAGCCGGGACACAAATAAGAAATGAATACTGACGTAAAGCATGTCGCCCCTTTGGTCCCTGATTGTCATTGTCACCCTCCGGAACCTCCGAGGGCCCCAGGATGTGCACTGGGACACTGCATGGTTTGTCTCAGCACCAGAACCGGCCAGCCCTGTGCCCTGGAGGGTCACCCCGTCTGCACGGTCTCTTCCTGAGGGCGTGTCGGCTGGCATTACGGGCACTGATCCCCACCTCACACGGTGCCTGTGGTCACCCCGCCACGTGGGCTTCATCCAGTGGCTTATTTACTCAATAAATACCTGCTTGTTTCCAGACAGGCCTAGGAAAAAGAAAAATAACTAAGAGGGTCTTCGAGGTAATGGATCTCATAGGAGAGCGAGAGTGTTTTGAAGACTGAAGTGGTTATCAATATTAACCTTATATAAAATATTTTATTATGCATCCCGTGGATGTAAAAATTTCATTGAGTAATGAAATAAATGCTATCAGGATTGAATATGGGAAACAAAAAATCCATTTTCCAATTTATCTCCCTGGTCTTCTCGTCGCCGCCTGCACATAATTCAGCAGCGCTCTGCCTCCTGCCTTGCCCCGGAGGGAGGGTCTCGCTGCTTTCTCCTGCACCTGTGTGATTTCTGGCACCTCCTGGGGTCAGCGGCCTCTGTGATCTAGATGGTGCCAGTGCTCGGCAGGCGCCCTCAGCCTGGCACCCCCATGGCGTCTTCTGGGGCAGTGGCATGGAGGGCTGCGGCCTGTGTTCTGTCTGCCCTGCAGGGGCCCTGGGTGCTGGTGCCCCCAGCCTTCCCCTCCAGCCAGGCAGGGGGTCTGCCTCGTTCCCTGGACCTTCCTGGAGGCAAGGTGGTGGGTGGGGGGCTTTGGGCAGCCCCTGTGCTCTTTCCCATCTCTTCCAAGCATGCTGCTTCCTGGTGGTGGCCTCCTAGTGTCTCTGTCCAGGAAGGGACAAAGAGCAGGACAGGAGGAGGCAAGGGCAGCTCTTCTCCAGCAGTGTGACCAGGGTTGCGTTTGCACAACAGTTTGTTGGATTATTTTAAAAACCTGCTTAAAAGGTGAAGTCAGTGATTTGGTCACTAAGTGTCGAGTGTGGCCAAGTGTGTGCCGAAGTCTAACCGTAGTAACAAGAGCGGTGAACTCGCTCTGGAGCGTGAGCTCGTGAGCTCCGTGGGAGATGCTCTTGTCCCTTCTGGTGGCTGCTGTGTGTACCAGCCCTGGCACGCGAGGAGGCCAGCGCCCGGCACGTGGCAGGTACTCGCTAAATGTCTGGAGGGGCTGAACCCACTGGACTCCTGGCACACTTCACTTGTGTTATGTAATTTAATTTTCATAGTGATCCTATTATTGTCTCCCTTCATAGGCTGAGGCTTATAGAATTTAAGGCCATGTAGATCAGTGTCTTAAGGTCATTTCCATTAAGATGGAGCCACAGGGGTCTGAGTCCATGGCCTCTGAAACCATCTGTAAGTGGTGGGTTGAAGTAATTGTGGCCATTGCTGCCTGGCACCTGTCTCGGGAGTGTAGGGGACAGGAGGGGACCGGGAGTGGGGTGCCTGGGTCCACCCTAGCCTTCCGCTGACCGGCTGCTGCGTGGCTGTGAGCGCCTCGGTTTCTTCAGACTGAACAAGGGTGTGGGACCGAGGGCCCCCCAGATCTGCTCTTGGTGGAGTGCCGTGGTCCCGTGGTTCCCACGCTCAGCCACGGGTCCATCTGTCGCTCTGTAGGAGTAACATCACGCCATTCCTGTGCACACACGGGCGCGTGTGTGTGCACACGAAGGGATGCGTGCATCCTCGCGCCTGGCGTTATCTCTCCCGTGACCCTGGGTTGCCTTCTCGGAGAGGCTGGGCGTCCCCCGTACGTGAAGCCCGGAGGTCGGGGGGGCCTGGGGACACTCCTCATTTCTCGGCAGCCCATCAGGTCTCTGTGGGAACTTCTCTGAAGCCTTCCTGAGCAGGTACCCTTTGCTCTTCCCTCGTTGAAGCTGCCCGTGTGTGTCTCCCTCTGGTCTTCAGGGAAGCGCCGTTCCACGCAGGTGCTGGGGCGAGGCTGTGCAGAGGTGGGCTGCAGTGCCACGGGCTGGGTGTGCAGACCCGGTAACTGCTGTGCACAACTGGGAAGCATCACGCAGGGGCCGTGGCACCGTAGGGGCCTGGAGAAGGCGGGGCGCGGGAGTTCCAGTAGCTGCCCAGGTCGGGTACATCGGAAGTGCAGGATCTCTAAGGCCTGGCAAGCGCTGTGATTGCGGGAGTCCTCGGGAGCCAGTCTGTGTGGAGGATGCTCAGTGTGTGCTCTGTGCACGGGAGCGTGTTCTTGGAGTGGAGCAGTGGGCCCCTCCTTGCCACAGCAGGGACCTCCGTCTGCATGGAGCCCTGCTGGGTGAGGTGGACTCCACCACCGCTTGGCTGGAGGACCAGTCGTCTGCACGTTCACGTGTTCAGCACCAGGGGAGGGCAGGGTTTTCCAGGGTGTGGTTTCTTTAAGAAAAACAGTACAAAATTATGAATATGAAATTATGTATGAGGGCGAGTGTATGAGGAAGGACATCGCAGCAGAGAACAAACCCGGATAAATTAAAGAATATGATAAAATCCAGCAAAATACCGTGCCCTTTTTAATTAGCTGCCTAGCACACGCTTTTCTACATGATTTGGGTGCTTAACCAGCAGCCGGTCCTGCAGCACAGGCAACAGGAAGAGGCCTTTTCTTTCTGACAGTGGGATCGCAGTGCACCCGCTAGCTTCCCCGTGTCCCACCTGGACCAGGCCGCTGCACCAGTCATGCTGGGGGGCTTCTAGGAGAGCACAGAGGTGGGAGGGCAGCCACCTCCTGGCCCCAGGACGTGCATCCTTCAGACCCAAGGGCTCCTTTAGACCAGGGGCTCCGGGGGCTACAGGAAGGCCACCAAGAGACCCTGAGGGGAATCCACCTGTTGCAAACCCGCCTACTAAGACAATGGCCTTCATTATGTGAGTAGTTAATGTTTCCATATTAATTTTTTAAGATTCAAATTCAAGGGAGCCTCAACTTTCAGCTCCTTTGGAACATCTGAAAGGTTTTTGTCTGTGCTGTTCTTGAGAAATGGGGTCATGGAGTGATTTCATTATGGAAGAACACAGATACCTTGATCGTGCATTTGGTTTAACTTTCAAAATTAATTTTCATTTGAACCATTGGTTATCAGACACAATCTCTTGAACATGTTTCTTTGAGTGAAATTAACGTCCCAGGGTTTTAACAATGTCCTAGAGCTCCTTCTTCCTGCACACGGTGTGTGTATGTGTGGACGCCGCCATTGGGGTGTGTGCAGCGGGCTCCTGTCTCAAGCAGACCCTGTGCTTGTCCACAGTTCTCCATCTGTGGCAGGTCACGTGCTTCCCTGACTTTCTTTGTCAAGTGTTATGAATATGGGAAAAAATAGGATTAACGTGTTTAATGCCCCTCTCCTTGGGCCCAGTGGTAGAGTTTATCCTTCAAAGATAAATGGTGAACTCTTGACCCTAGGAAATATAAATATCCTTGGAGAGACTAACATGTAAAACAGTGAGTTGTGGTTTTACCCAGCAAATCTAAATTCATTTTACCACATCTCAAGGACGAAATTTTATTTTTAAAGGCTGCCCTGTTTCTCTCTTATGCATGCTTTTAGGCATGCCATTTTCTCCCCAAAAGTGATGTTTCTGCAGATTTCAAGATAAATGAATTATCTTTTAAAGAGAAAAATACAGTACAGTGCTACTTTTTTTTGCCATGTTTGGAATTTGTGCGCTGTTTGGATAAGCTGAGATCCAGAACTGTGAGTTGCTGAGTGTCCTTATGAAACTCATGGCTCACCAGGTAGCTGTGCTCCTGTAACTCAGTCACTCCTGTGCTATGTCCTGCCACATATTGTCCCACCAGTGAGTGCCACCTCGGCCCCTCCTTTATTGAGAACAGTGTTGTCTTGCCACCTCTGTCCCTGGATGTTCCATGGGCCACCAGCCACACAGGTTCCTGCTGAGATCCAAGACATTGTCTCAGATGACGCCTGCCTTCCTGATGGATGCTCTGTGCTTCTGCCTTCCTCCTGGTGGTCCTCGGTGTTGAGGGTGGTACAGTGGTGGGCACCCCCTGGCCGCTGTAAAGTCCTTCAGGGGAACAACCTCCTTGCAGTGGGGAGCATTCCAGAACGCAGGCCTGTTCTGTGTCCATCTGGAGTCGCTCCATGGCTCTGAACAGCTGCTCAGTGGAATGCGTTGGGAATGGTGGCTCACAGTTTTAAGTGCATGTTCCTTACAGAAGGACGGTGATCTTTCCTTGACATTCCTGGGGTTGGAGGAGCAGCCACTTCCTGCTCCAGTCCCCGTCGGTCCCCTCTAAGAGTGTGCCTTGTCATGAACGTGCAGTTCAGATTAGGCTTGGCCAGCATTTGCTGGTCAGGGCTGGGCTCCCCGCCCCAGGTGGCGGCCACTTTCTGTGCTGCTGAACGGGGCATCACGTCGTCCACTGTGATTCGGGACCGAGGGAGGGAGGCTGACGTGGCAGAGACGATGCTGCGGACCGAGGCGCTGGCTTTGGTTTGGAGCGGGCTGCTGATGCGCCCCTGCTCGCGCCTTGTGCTGGCGGTTCTCTGAGCTTGCTTCCTCGAGTTCTCCGCCTTGCAATGAAGAGCGGGACGTTGAAGCCGGAGGGGACCTAGGGTTAAATCAGGGGTGAGAACACCTGGGCTCATCCTCTCTTCCCTCTGGAGGCCAGAAGTCTGAGGTTGCGCTGTGGGTAGGGCCATGCTCTCTCAGAAGACTCTCGGGGTCCACCTTCCTGCCTCTTCCAACCTCTGGGGCTCCTGGCTGTCCTTGCTGTTCCTCAGCTGGTGGCACATCCCTCAGTCTCTGTCTCTGTCTTACGTGGCGCCTTCTCTATCCTGTTGTCATAGGCCAACAATCTTTGGATTTAGGACCCATCTTCATGTAGTCTGACATCATCCCAACTTAACGAATCACATCTGCAAATACACTGTTTGCAAATATAGTCGCATTGGGAAAATCTTGGAGGATGTGGGTGTCGGGGACACTATTCAACCCACTGCAGACACCAAGGAGAAAATCGTATTGGGTCTTATCATTGGACACCAGCTTTTATTGAAGACCAGAGGTACAGATTTAGCCAGGTCTAAATCATAGATGTACTCAGGGTATGTTGTACAAAAACCAACTGTTAATCTGGTTTGATAACCAGTAGTTATTGATAACCAATTGTTACTGTTGGAATAACCAACTAACAAAGTGTTACCTTGGCCATCATGAGTCCACGCTGGCTTATGATGGTCCCGGCTGATCCTAAAAGACCTTACTAATGCACAGCTGCAAGGAGCCCTGTGACTGTCCAGGTGGGGAGGGGTCACTGATGAACAGTGCCCGAACTTCTGGTCCTCAAGAAACTTGCAAGGTCATGACTCAGTGAAACATCTTGAAGGAAACCGAGCTCAGTAAATGGTTGTATCTTTTGTCATTTCAAATGTGTTTCCCTAAAGTTTGACAACTGAAGAGCAAAATATTTCTGCTGTTGACTTGGGTTACTGCATCAGCGTCAGGCCAAATGTCAGATGTCTGCCACATCCCTGGGACGTCATGTAGCGGGGAAACCCTGCAAGGGTCCAGCATGGAGGGAGCGGCCCTGTGTAGGGTCCTCACTGGGAGACTGGAGTGTAAGCTGCTTGGTTTCAGAGGGGCCGCAGCTGGGCGAGATGCGAACCCTTCCTGTTTGTGTCGCATGGCCACATGCTTGGCTTTCGGTGGCTTGCAGGCATTAGCTGGAGGCAGATCTGCCCAGAGGCTTGTGGGACCTGGCTCTCGAAACCCATCTCTTTCCCGTCTTAGTCCATCTTCCTCTGCGCCACGAGGAGCTTTACCAGCAGTGTAGTGCTTGATCCAGGCACTCACGGGGGCATGCACTGGGGTCCTGCAGAAGGACAGATTCTGGGGATGCCTTGAGGCCTGGAGGTGGCTCAGGGGTCCAGGGGCAGGTGAAGCCTGGCAGCACCTTTCCTCGGGGTCCTAAGACAGTTGAGATGGTGTAGGTCTTGCAGATTTACCTGGGCAGGCCCACTTCACTCTGGGGCTTTTACAGCACCTCTGGGTGAGGGGATCATTCACACAGTGAAGTGGCTCAGTTGGCTTCTAGTTCATCCTTCCAACAGCCATTTCACCACAGCCTCGTCCAAGATACTGTATTGGATATTCTGAGAAATGCAGCAATTAGTGGGTTGGACCTTGCCCTCCAGGAGCCCGTGTCTTGTTGGGGAGGAAGGTGTGCATGCATATTAGGAAATAACAAAGTGGGCGTGACAGGTGTTTCAGGAGGGGTGCAGATAACTTGTGGGGAGTCAGAGCCCAGGAAGGTGGTTCTTGTCTGGATGGCCTGGGGAAGGGGGACGCTGAGGAGATCCGTGGCCTTTATGCGAGGAGCGGGCGTGTGGTCTTTCAGGGTGAGTGAGGCGTGCGTTGGTTGGGGTAGGCAGTGGAAAGGCCCCCACCCTGCCGCGTGCAGCAGTGTTGTTGGCAGACTCAGTAGGAATGACCGAGGAATGTTCAGATTTAGGGAATGACAAACACCAAGCATTTCCACCTGGAACATAAATCTTTGACTAAGCAACCCTACATTTGCCTGAGAGTCCAAAATTTTTTATGTACTTTATGCGCACACAGCCCTCCTTCGAGTTGGATCATTTTGCCCTTTCGCAAAATTGTTGATGGGGTCTTGGTGCAGGCTTTTCAACCACAGCCGGACATGTGCATTCTGAAGGGGCGGGGCTTGTGGAAAAATAGAGTGGACTGTTCCAAACCCACGCAGCCCGGCAAGAGTGCTCACCCACCACAGTGAGAAAGGCACGGTGGATTTCCGGTGGTCAAGAACCACTGACTACAGCCAGTGGGGCTCTGCTCCAGGAGGCAAGCAGCAGTGTGCCCCGGGAGGGCAGAGGTTGCTGATCTACGCAGATCAGATGAGGAGCAGCAAGCAGAAAGCAGGTCTGAGAGGAGCATGGGGGAGCAGCATCCTGCCCGGGGGGCCCAGGCTTCCCAGTGGAGGGGACCTTCGCCCTCGCCATCAGGAGCCCTCAGACAGGGCACAGAACCTTTCCAGCCCCGTGTTAATCAGTGCAGGGTCACCCTGGCCCGACCATGTGTCTCCCCTGGCCAGTGGAGGATGAGCTGACCCAGGCACAGAGCTAGGGGTTCTAGTAGGTGGGCTGGGCGGACCCCCAGCTCCCCACCCCTGTGCCCGAACCGTCAGGCCCCAGCCCAGGGTGGCGACTTTCCTTTGCTGTCTCCATCCGGCTGAGTCCTCGCTCGTCCTTTTGCTGGTGAGGAAAGCTTGGGGTGTTCTGTGCTTCCTGGGGACACGCTTCCCTGTCTCACTTCTAGGACTCGCCAGCGCGAGGTCTTAGTTTATTAGGAGTTGGTGTAGAGGCTAAAAAAGCAAAGAATATCTGACCTCATTCTTTTCAAGATCTCTAATCCACCCCTGGCTGTGGAGAGCTCCTCGCTCTCCTCCGTCTCTCTTTGTCTCCCCCACCACACTATAGGAGAGAACTCTTTTAAAAGTTAATGAAGGAGCTGCAGTGGAACCCTATTAGATTTTCCTCCCATTAAATGCCTGCTGCAGACTTTTAATGGATGTTTTAACTAGGCATTGTTATCAAAAGGACTATTGCACAAATTAAAACCAGGCCTACAATCTGTGAAGAGAAACCGGATTTACTTTTTGCCTTTAGGTAAAAAGGAGAAGAGAGGGAGAGGTGAATTCACATCAGTATTTTCAGAGGCTGGGTTCAGGGAAGCGGCCGGCGCTGTGGAAACAGCTGGCCATGCTTTACCTTGTCCCCCTTTAAAAGGGCCAGCACGTGCAGGAACTGGGTTTTGAGGGACGTCACGTTGGCGTTTAGTTATTTAGTTGGTATTGAAATGCTTCTTCATTCACGACGCTGCCCCGAGCTTCCCGTTTCCAAGCGCACAGCTCGGGCACAGAGAGCTGGGACCTTCCGGGGGCTTTGCGCTTGCCTGTGCTAACCGCAAGAATGTGACATTTTAAAAGCTGCTGGAGTTCTGATTTCTCATTTTATTCTGATTTATTTTATTTTAGTGAATTTCACCGGTTGTCCTATAAAATTGCTGATTCAAACCACAAATTTTGAGTTTCGAGTCAGGGAATTCTCGTTGCCTCCCGGCGGGTCCTAGCGACAGGCGTGCTCTCGTATTTCCCCGTCCACGGCTGGGTTGTGGAGTGTCTGCCACTTAATTTCTAGCACAGATTATTCATAACCATGGCATTTAAAAGGTGTCAGGTTCCCTGGCCCCCTTTATGTACCATAACAGAAGAAAAAGTTGTGTTCTGCTTTGCTGAGTGGCGGCGGCGTCCTCGAGGTGTGATCTTGGCCAGCACCTGTCTCTGACCTCTGCAGGTCCGATTCCCTGGAGCCAGCGCCCCGCCATGGAAGGGTGGTTCCCTCTCTCCCAAAAACGTGTGCTCCTGCCCCTTCCATGCCCCTCTCCAGCTGTCCGAGTGCCCTTGTCCAAGATGGGTGTTCCAGATCTCACTCCTCAGAACCAGGCATTCGGACAGAAAGTCGAACAGAGCCACGGTAGCTGGCATTTCCTCCTGAAGACCGGCCCCAGTTCTCTGGAAGGAGTTTAGGAACGTGTACGGCTCGGGCTGTGTTGCTGTCATGTGACTGACCTGTGTGTCTCATGGCCAAAGCCAGGCGTGGTCCCTCCTGGCCTCAGGAAGGCGGGGGTGGCGGCAGGAGCCCTGGCCCGTTCGGCCTCTCGTGGGGGCCGTCGGGTGCTGTGGCCTTGGTACACAGACGTGGGAGGTTGATCAGAGAGCACCCTGGTGTGGAGTGCTGGAGCCCCATCGCCTGCCAGCCCCGAGCTCACAGCGATGCTGAAATCTCTACAGTGGATTTGTTACGAGCGTATTACCCCAAACACTGAGCCATTTAGACCATGCCCGAGTCACGGGGTTTAGAGTGGGTGATGGCTTTGGCTCTCCGTGTGGGGGAGGAAGCCGATGGCCTTTTTTTCTTTTAGGCACAAAGCTAGTTTAATTGAAGGAATAATTTGATTTGCTGCCGCCACAGCAGAAGAGCTTGAGATGTGGCAAATTTTCTCTCCTTTCACCCAAACTCAAGAATTTAATGCCAGCAGGTGAACTTCTGAAGGCTGCTATCAAGTATACAGAGACAATAACTGTCTTAAAAGCGGAATTTTGTCAATATTTTTTGCTGTGGGCCAAAGAACATTCACAGTAATGGATACTGGAGCCCTGCTGCAAAGTGCTGTGGATGGGAGGGAGGGGATTCATTCCATGCCCGAGCTGCCGTGTTTTGGTGGCATCGATGACTTCCGAGTAAGGCCTTTGCCCTAGCCAGTGGGGACCTCAGATATGCCTTGCTGTTGAGGAAGAGCATCTGGTGGATGCTTCTGCACAGGGTCGGTGACCTGTGCCCAGTGCCTGGGCTTGTGATTCCTCTTCAGGAGCCACATTAACCCTGACCTTCACCAAGTGCCAGGGTTTGATTTTGTTTTAAGTATTTTTTTGTTGTCAATGGATCTTTTATTTTATTTATTTAGTTATATGTGGTGCTGAGGATCGAACCCAGGGCCTCACACATGCCAGGGGAGCGCTCCACCACTGAGTCACAACTCCAGCCCCAGCGCCAGTGTTTGTGACAGATGACAGGCAGTGTGGTTGAGCTTGCTGGGGCTGCTGTCCCCTTTGGAAAGGTGGCAAGACTCTGCACTGGGCAGGAGGCAGGAGGCTGTGCCCGTGCCTCCCCCCCCAGCAAGTGCAGACCTCTGCCCTTGGTTTAAGTATGTCAGTTTGCCATGCTTTTGCAGAAAGTTGGTTAAACAGCAGATTGTGCGACCCACAGATGCAGTGGCCTTGGTGACTGAAAGCAGATGTCAGGTTCGGTTGCCTGACTTGCCTTGCCCCTCACGTTATCTCACTTTGTAGAGAATCGTTCCCTGAAATTCCATTCTGGAAAGGGCCGCTTCCCTCACTCTGCTGGCGGGGACCAGGCCTGCCTTGTCAGGGCTCTTTCAGGGACGCAGTTTCCTGATCCGGAGGTGAAACTGTTTTTGCAATTTTGCTAATGTTCTCTGTATTTTGTGTAATTAGGAGGGAGAAACGGGAGCAGCTGCACACACGTGTGTGAGCTCACGCTCACAAGCTCAGCAGCACAGCTTGGTCCTGCTTTGAAGTGTGAACATGTTTGTGACCTTGTCATTAAATGTACTTGTTGCTGTGTGCATTTGAAATTTCAGACTTTACTGTTTTTTTTTTTTTTTTTTTTTTAAACTTCCTGTTCATTCTAATGGAAAAGGGTAATAGCAGAAGATTTTATTTATTCAGGGCCATAGTGCAGGCAAAGTGAAAGTAAATCCCAGGCTTCCGGTTGCATTGGAAAACCAGAGAAACAAGAGGCTGTTTTCTAAAACGTAAAGATAAAGGCAGGAGACAAATTCTTAGGGGAAGTTTGAAACGAGAGAAGCCATCTAATCCTGTGTTTTGAGGATATGTATGAAAAATGTGTTTGAGCTCACGGCAATGCCTCCGCGCTGCAGCCCGCATCCTCTGGGCAGGGAAGTCTTTGAGCAGGCTCAGCGACGGGGCGGCAGGGTGGCTCGGTCATAATGTGGTGGCTTCAATAATCGCATTCTGTTTCAAGTGTAAAATTCCTACCCGGGTCCAACTTAATAATTCTGCTGGTTTTTAATGAAGACGTTTTCCCTTCAGAAATATCACAGGATGAGGTCGCAAATGGAACGCGATTCAAGTGTGTTCATCCTTAGGTTTGTCTAGAAAGAAACGGATCCGGGCCCCTGAGTTGTTTTCTTCCTGCTCTCCTTCCTGTGCGTGTACCTCAGCCACCCGTTTGGGATTGCTCAGGTACTCTCCTGTCATTTTACATAATCCCAGGGTTACTTCTTATTAGACGGATGGAGTAATGATGAACTCAGAAGCGTGGAACTGAAAACAAAGATGTTTTTGTAAATGCAGTCCACTGTTAACTGGCCCATATTGATGGAGGGTTGAAGTGGAAGAAAACAGAAAATCTACAAATCCAAAACAATTTTTTCCACTGGAATCTGTGTTATGCGCATTATAGAAAGCTAACGTTTTGGCTAAGTGCGCCATACGTGCTACTTACTTTGTTCACAGATGCCGTTTATTTGTCCAGCATGTCCAGCTCTGCAAGCGAGGCCCTCTAGTCATGCTCTGTGGTGCCTGCGTTCTCTGCTGGATCTCGGGACACAAACCTGGAGTCTCTACGGCTGGCGGGGAGGGCTCGGCAGAAGCCAGCCCGGGGGCTCTGGCGTGTTCGTGAGCCAGCAGGGCCGTGGACCAGCCGTCGTCAGACGGGCCTTTCTGTTTGGAGGATGCCTTCATTGGGGTGAGGGAGGGGAAATCTGGGTAGGTGGCCCTTGGCTGCGGCTCCCCTGCCATCGTGTGTCCCTGGGGACAGGCAGGGCAGCCACCTGGGGAGCCTCGCTCAGAGCCCTGGAGCAGAGTGCTATCTTTCTGGCCTGCTCCGCTCCTGGGCCGGTCCTGCTGTGCTGTCTGTACGGGTCCTGACTCAGCACCGCCTGCAATCCTGGGTTCCCTGCCACCACGAGGGGTGGTCCCTGGGACGGGGTCCTGGCCTGACCTCAGCTTTCCCACTCTCTAGGCAGGGGCAGAAGCGGCTCATGCTGTGCCCTGGGCCCTGCCCATGCTGCACCATCAGTGCCCACCCATCCCCTCAGTGCCCCCATCCCAGTGAGGATCTGGAAGAGCTGCTCTCAGTGCAGAGTCCCAGGTTGATTCTTTTTGTTGTTGTTGTTTTGTTTTTTTGAGAACCCTCTTCACCCATGGGGTCCTTCCTTCCAGAGCTGTGTCCCGCTGGGACAAGCCTGCTGTCCTGCATGAGGTCAGTCCTCTAACCCAAATGGGGCTGCTGAAAATTGGAGCCAACCTCCCCTTGCTGTCACTGCCCTGAACAGTGCCTGGCCCAATGGGACACTGAGTGAGTGTTTGCTGAGTGAATAAGTGAAGAGATGAGTCAGCCCACAGAGGACTGGAGACCGGCCCCTCCTGCCAATCCTCTGCACCTTCCCAGAAGCTGCTAGAACATCCTCCAGGCAGGGCTTGGCTCATTGCTGCAGGGTGGGTTCCTGAGAAGGCTTGAGGACCTTTCCATCCGAGATGTTTTGTGGATGAGTGAAAGCCACAGAGCATCGACTGAGGGAAGTCGGGATTCACTGTGGCCTGAGAACGGTGGCACTTGGGTGTGAGAGAATGAGGCAGCGGTGGGAGCCCTGGTCTGCAGGCAGTTCCTGGCCTGGTCTGCAGCACAGTGCCGCCAGGGGCTCCAGCTCTTGCTGCAGACCTGCCTCTGGCAGGTCCCCAGCCTTGCGTGTCCAGTGGACAGTGCACACCTGTGCAGTGGGTGCACCAGGGAACCCAGAGCTCTGTTGTGGCCACAGGGACAGCTCTCCAAGACTGCTGCACAGCCTTCTGATTACTTTGCTTTTAACAGTGTTTCTCCTTCTTCTTCTTCTTCTTCTTCTTCTTCCTCTTCCTCTTCCTCTTCCTCTTCCTCTTCCTCTTCCTCTTCTTCTTCTCTATTTTTTTTTCTTTCCCTTTTTTCTTTTTTCTTTTTTTACTGGTAAAGTCCACTACAGAGGAAACTATTAATTTATCTTTCTATTTTGAGAGAAAATTATGGGGAACTAATTTCTAAATTACTGGTGTTTTTCTTCCTTGCAGAACTTTGTGTTATTTGGAAAAATCTTTAAAAAAAAATGAGTGAATCAAAAATCATTCAAGACCCCTCTGCCAGCAGTGGCTGCTGTGAACATTCTTGTGTAAATCCCTCCAGAGCTGTTACGTGCCTCCCCGTATGCTTTTTAAACAAAAGCATGGTGTCAGTCGGACTCGGGGTGCCTGCCACTCACCACGCGGTGGCCAACTCTGTCTGACGCGCTTTCACAGTCAGTCTGCAGGTTTGTGCCTGGTCGAGCTTCGGAACCTATGGCAAACCTCCCTTCAGAGTCCAGCAGCGCCTTTCAGTTGCGTGCGTGGAAACCCCGCCTCCCTGAGCGGTCACCAACGCGGGCATTTTTAATTGTCCTCTGCCAGCTCACTCACCAAAGTGGGTCTCCTGTTGCTTAGCTTTTTCATTCCTTGGATCACAGGTGAGGGTGGACTTTTTTGACTGTGTGTTCTATTAGACAGATTGTGTTTCTTCCATTTTGAATCAGTCTTGCTCATGTTATTTGCTCTTTTTTGTTGCTTTGTTCATTCATTCTCTTGTTGATTTGGAAAAGCTATAATAAAGATGTTAACTCATCTTTCTAGAATACAGCTGCAGATGATTCCCTTTGTTTGACATTAAGGAATAGTCTGATGTTTTTGCCACCTTCTGTTGTCTTTTAAGATGATGCGGGTGATACAGCTTTATTTTGGAAAAACTTAAAAAAGACATTTAACGATTAATGGATGTCCTTTGAAACCCCATCACCCAGGAGTAACCGTGGTGGTATTTTGGTGTCTGTTGTGCGTCTTGTGCTGGGGAGATCTCTGTGTTTGCCGTTTTCAGTGCGCGCCCAGTGCCCCGTTGTCCTGGCACACGCGACATACTAGGGAAATTCACCCTTGTTGGGATTGGGTCTCTCCCAGACCCACAGTTGTAAGCCGCTGTGTAATTAATACCTTTGTATGTATATCTTGGCAATAGTCTTGTAATTTCCTTGACAAATTCCCACAAGTAGAATTACCAGGTCAAAGGTTTTGGATGTTTTAAATTATTTTGGTGCATTTACTGCCAACTAGCCTTCCTTCCAGCCCTGCCAGCGGCCTGCGTTTCTCTGGGCGATGGCATTTTTTCTGTGTTCAGAGTTGTTTTTATGTCGTTTAATTGGTCCTCCCCTGCATAGTTTCTGCCTTTGAAGTAGTGTTTAAAGCTTCTTCCAACCTGAGTACAGAAACACTCGGTTTTAAAACTTATTTTTTGGTGTTTTCAGGATCTGATGAATGAGATCGAGCTTGGTGTACGGTGTGAGGTTGGCATGCAGCTACTGCCATTTTCCCAAGAGCCAGTTTCCCCAGTGTTGTGCACGGGGCAGTCCGTGCTCTCCACACTGAGCTCTGCAGGCTGCCCTCCCTGCACCTGGGGTCTAACTTGGGACCGCCCCTCAGCTTTCATTTTGACTGGAAGGATCCGTCTGTCCGTTCCTGGCCGGTCCTCTGGGTAGCTGCCCTGGCTGCGTGGTGTCTCTGACGCCTGCGGCTTCACGCTCACACCCACCCTCGGCCATCACCCTTCCTCATTCTGTGGGTGTTCTGTTCTTCTGCATTCGATGGACTGTAGCTCTTTGTTATCAGCTTAAAAACTAGGTGGTTTGAGTGGAATGATAGTAAATCAATGAATTTATTTAGAATTACTCAGCATTTTATAGTAGTAAATTTTCCCATTCTTAAAATAAATGTGGCATATTTTAAGGTTTATTCAACTCTTATTTTATTTGCTACTATCAAGTTTTGTGTTTGTTACATATAGTTGCTCCTTATTTTTTAAATGTCACCTGCTAGGTTATTTATTTATTTTTGTGGTGTTTGGGTTATGAATGGAGTAACTTTTCTGTTATATTTTAAATGGTTGTGTGTGTAGTAGGAGGCTGTGGATTTTTGATATCTTTCAATTACCTTTTTATATTAGCAGAGGATATTGCTTACCTGTATATATGGTAGTTACAAACTAGATTATAGTCCTTTTCTTATTGTGGTCTTCTTTTGTAGCTTTTCTATTTTGAGAAAAAAGTAGTTTTTCAACATTGATGAATCAATGACAAAATTTTGGATTTCTTTTGAAGTCAGACACTAGTTTGTGACGATGTCTTAAAGCACCGTCTGCAAGTCAATCATCAATGAGGGAAAACAATTGAACCATAGACTGGGAGGAGCTGGCTGGGAGGAGCAGGCTGGGAGGAGCAGAGGTGGGAGGGGCAGATGTGGGAGGAACAGGCTGGGAGGAGTGGAGGTGGGAGGAGCAGAGGTGGGAGGAGTAGGCTGTGAGGGGCAGAGGTGGGAGGAGCAGGCTGGGAGGATCAGAGGTGGGAGGAGCAGAGGTGGGAGGAGCAGGCTGTGAGGGGCAGAGGTGGGAGGAGCAGGCTGGGAGGAGTGGAGGTGGGAGGAGCAGAGGTGGGAGGAGCAGGCTGGGAGGAGCAGAGGTGGGAGGAGTAGGCTGTGAGGGGCAGAGGTGGGAGGAGCAGGCTGTGAGGGGCAGAGGTGGGAGGAGCAGGCTGGGAGGAGTGGAGGTGGGAGGAGCAGAGGTGGGAGGAGCAGAGGTGGGAGGAGTAGGCTGTGAGGGGCAGAGGTGGGAGGAGTAGGCTGTGAGGGGCAGAGGTGGGAGGAGCAGGCTGGGAGAAGCTGAGGTGGGAGGAGCAGAGGTGGGAGGAGCAGAGGTGGGAGGAGTAGGCTGTGAGGGGCAGAGGTGGGAGGAGCAGGCTGGAAGGGGCAGAGGTGGGAGGAGCAGAGGTGGGAGGAGCTGGCTGGGAGGAGCAGGGGTGCTGGGAGGATCTGGGTGCTGAGAGGACAGAGCTGTAAAGCAGAGGTTCTGCTGGGCTGCGGGGTTGTCAGGGAGAAGCTGGGCTGTTCTAGCCTGGAAATGGAAACCACCTTCAGGTGTGTTGAAGGTTGACCAGGAGGTGAAATCTTTTCAAAGTGAATTGGCAGGAACAGGGCCTTAAAGATAACAGTGAGAAGAACTTTGTTTTAGTATAAAAGTGCCCACCTGGTAGAGGTTTCAGGCGTGGGGAGAGGATGTGATGATCAAAGGAGTCACTCTTAAATCTCCGCACGCCTGGTCTCCAGGTTTGTGGGAGCCTTGTGCGGTTTCCTACCAAATGTACCACTTCGTAAACACTTGCCAGTGTTTCCACGAGTCAGCGTTATCTGGTGGCAGGGAATAAATCTTCAGCAATTTATAAAAGCATGTGGGTTTGTATTTGCAGCATTTATTTTTGTGGTGCAGGCCTAATTCCTGGTGAAGACGGGGTCGTCCTGTAGTCCCGCCTGGGCAGGGCCGCCTGCCACAGTGTTGATGTATTCAGGGTGGATCCTTGGGTTCATCTTTCACCTAGTATAATTTTCCTTTTTTCCTGATTTTTAAAAAAATAAAATCTTGGTTTGCTGTATTATACACTGTACTTTAGAATCGAAAGCAGTGAATCAACGGATTTTTCGCTCAGCTTTTATCAACACTTTTTGTCTCATAGCTGGATTCCTCCCTATCTGGAAAAGAGAACACCCACAGCTTCATAGGGCTCTAGAGTGATTTAATGTACGTAAATAAGGTTTTGAGACATTAGTAAAATAAACCAGCTTTTTTGAAACATAGTAAAGCCTTACCCATGTGGAAACTGATTAGTGACCGTCTTTCTTCTCTGTAACACAGCTGAGGAGCAGGAAGGATCACAAGAGATGGAGCGCCAGAAGCTGTGCTGGCTGAATGGCTGGACTTCCCCGCTCCTCTCCTCCGCGACCTCGCTGGCCTTCTTGGTTTTTCTGTTACACACAGTTCTGATATTCACAGATATCTGTGCTAGGCCGCCCTGGAAGTAGGGGAAAGGTAGACAGCAGCGAGAATACCCTAGCAAATGACCTCAGAAGGGCGAAGGAGAGGGGCAAGCAGTCCAAGAAGGAGCGATGTGGAAAACAGCGTCCTGGGCCACCGTTGAGACTAGTCACTAGGCGGCGTGGGTTTTATTTCTAGTTCACAGGAAGATTTCAACTTGTGTTCAACATGACTTAAATAAAGTCATGTATGTTTTACGTAGCATGTGTATTTTATGTAGGTTTTTCAATGCTTAAACATTTTTATAAAATTGTTTTCAAGGTAAACTTCCAGTTACCCAGAGAACACAGCTTCTCAAAATGATTCCTCACTTGGGTTCTGAATAGCTGTGGTTTTTTGCATGAGGATAATTGCTTGTATACATTCTTTGATGTATTTGAAGGAAATGTTTTTGCATATGATTTCTCACGGTTAAACATACTTTCTGTGTCTGTTTTAAAGTGTGTGTTTTTTGAGTCACATTCACTAGAAGTTTCCCGGGTGCTTCCTCTTTTCCTCCTCCGCCCCCTGCGCGCTTGCTCCGGGGTGCGTTGGATGCTGGCAGAGCCCCGCGGTTCAGATGTGCAGGTCTGCTTGGCTTCTCGTCTGCCTGTTCGCCCCTGGCTTGGGTCCTCGCCCCTCCTTGGTGGTGGGCTGCTCTTTGATGCCTGGGAGAGCTGTGTTACTACCTGCGTGAATTTGACCACAAATGCATACTGTGCATTTAGCTCAGTACAAAAAAGATAAGCAGAACACAGGACGGTGCTGAGTGCGCTGACACAGTAGGAACTATGTTCCGACCAATCTGCTTTCCCCTGACATAGCTGGGATACAGCATGAGCCACTTGTCACTTCTCAAAATGTAACTTTCAGGTTTGACATGGTATGGTTTCTAATAATAGTGCAGGTATTAGCAAACTGTCCCCTGTAATTTTAGTAGCTAAGTGGGTTTCTTTTTTTTAAAATTTTTTTTAGTTGTTGATGGACCTTTATTTAATTTATTTATTTATTTAATGTGGTGCTGCAAATCAAACCCAGTGCCTCACATGTGCTAGGCAAGCGCTCAGAGTTACAACCCCAGTCTTGAGTTTTTTAATTGTTAAAATATATATATTTAGACTGGACATAAAGGAAAGAATTGAAGTTCACATTTTAACATTTCTAGTAAATTACTTTTAATAGAAAACAGCCATTTGAATTATTTGATCTCTAGTAAAAGCAAGGGAATTGTTGCATTGATGCTCCTGTTACAAAACCAAAAGATAATAAATAGACTGCCTTTGTACATGTGTATTTTACTTCTTGTACTCAGGAGGAGACTGAAATAATGAAGAAAAATAACATTTGTGCTTATGTCCTAGAAGAATGTCATAAGAACTATTTATTGCTCACTAAAGAAATTAAATTACTTAATGAAGGTGAATTATTGACTTAATTTATTAGGAATTTAATTTGGGAGCTATTTTCATAGGAATATTGGGCAAGACAAGAATGATAACACTTTAATGCATAAAGACATTCAAATGACTTTAAATAGGCAACTAAGTGTATTCCAATGGAAACTGGTATTTTCATGCTTTAAAAATAATATTTTTTTAAAAAGACCTATTATCAGTATAACTATGCAATAAGTAGGGAGTGTGGTTTCTTTAAGAGGAGTTCATGCTCAAAGCAGTGTTGCTTATCATTGATAGGAACTGTGTCATTACTTCATAAATTAGGCTCCATTGCTAAAATAATTGTCAAGCTGTGTTGCATAGTGAGGTAGCTGCTCATTGTTAATTTTGAATCATTAGAGCCCAGAAATCGGGCTGATCCAGGCATCCCCAGTCTGGTCACAGTGGCCAGGCTGTGTCTTGAAGGTTTCTGAGCCATGTGGCCCATGGCAGCTGTGTGTGTGTGTGTGTGTGTGTGTGTGTGTGCACGTAGTCACACTGGGTCTTACATTGCGTCTGCTTCTCCTGGCCTTCACGCAGATGGGGTGTCGCTGTTGCTAGAGAGCTCCACTCTCTCCTTTCTAAATGCAACAAAATGGAGAAGGAGAGCTGTCATGGTATCTGTGTGTGAAGTAGAGAGTGTACTGAAATCCAGAACTGGCAAATGAAGGGGAATTCACTGGGATCTTCTAGAAATATCTTCACGTAATTATCATTTGAGTGATTCATGAATTTGATGGGAGCGGTGTGGGGAAGTCTGGTTTCTTCTCTAGGTACATTATTTCTCTTTGAGGCTTTGGAAGCTCCACGAGCGTCTGCAGTCTGCAGCCTTTGGGTGCTTTCTAGAGCAACATGTGTCTGCACCACGCCTGGCACAGGAGCTGGAGAGCCAGGGACATTTCTGTGTTTGCAGTTAAGACTTGTTCTCATCTCTGAGATGTGCCGTTTCAGATGGAGAATCTTCACTTCCCACAACTCATGGGGAAATGTCGTGGGTTTTTAAATATCCAGATAACTGGATTTTACTGTCCCTGTGTCAGAAAACAATGGTGATATGTATTTGTCTCAAAGATGTATGTGAGACACGCCACTGTATCTCATCTCTGATGCAAGGGCCTGCGCTACTGCTTCTTGCAGTTTTAACAAAGACAGTTAAAAAGCTTTATCAAATTGATCTTCAGTTTGGAGATCATTAATGAACTAACCTCCTTCATGGACAGATCACTCAAGGCCCCAAATAGCATGTGATTTCCTTTGTTTTGCAGTAACTCATTGGAAACATTTACCAAAAACCTTAATGTACATAGAAAATGCTAAGCTGTTTTTAAGTGATGGATCCTTTTTATTGCTGTGCTAAACCATACTTCTTGTCATGTGCCAAAGATAAATATGTGATTTGGTTCATGTTTCAGAACCTTGGTCCCAACAAGGCAGAGGAAGGGGGAGTTGCATCCAGTAATAAGAGCAAATATAAAGAGCAAAGAGTAAAAAGAGCAAATAGATGTGACTTTCTATGAAAATGTTTTTAGAGTTGTTGATTATCTGAGGATATTTCATAAATTACCAATTTCAGAAATTGTTAATTCTTTTAAAATTTGGTCCTTTCTCCTAGAGTAAGGGTGGAGTT
Source organism: Sciurus vulgaris (assembly GCF_902686455.1). Lineage (NCBI taxonomy): Eukaryota > Metazoa > Chordata > Mammalia > Rodentia > Sciuridae > Sciurus > Sciurus vulgaris. Next base: position 96,918,268 of record NC_136474.1, read on the forward strand.
AGCCGAAGAGGCTGTGCCTGCAGATGGGTCAGCGAACAGCTTTTGCCCCGCAGTGTTTCTGTGTGACTTGGTTTCTGCCTGAGAGGCATCACGTCAGTGCACCGCACTCTGTGGGTCTTTCTGCTGCTTCTCCTCCTGTGGCTTGACCCTCCTGGCTGCATCAGGCTTCTTCCTTTGGGACCCGAAGCTCTGCCTTACCACTGTGACCTTGGGCACACACCCACAGTCTCTTGTTCCGAAAGACACTAGAGCTGTGGCGGGGAGGGCGCGATCCTTGGAGGTGCCTCCATGCCGGCAGCCTGAGCGTGCGCATCTGGTGCCGGGGTGCGAGGGCTGGCGCTGGCCCTTCCTCGGTTCTCCGTGAACACCCCACTGTGCAGGGGTGTCCGTGGGGTGCGCGTGGCACACACTGGGTGCGCTCTGTAGGCGTCCCCGTGTAGAGATCGGGTCTCTGATGTGTGTGAACCACCACCATGTGCACCCCTGTGCCGCCTCAAGGGTGCACCATATACACCTTCGCTTAAAATCCCAGGGGTAAAGTGACAACTGTTGCTCTCGGTTTTCTTGTTTGTTTTTGCTATGAATGCAAATAATTTTTATGTGAAGATACAAGTATTTGTATTCTTTATAAATATAAGGGAGTTAGCTTTGCTATTGTCATTAGGAAAAATAAAGACTACTTTCTTTGGGCAAAGGGAGGACCTTTTCTCCTAGAGTAATGACTTCCAGTAATAAATATATTTTCCTTGGCAATGTAGTACATAAATGTGTCAGTGTATCTGAAACTCAGCTTACTACAGATGAGGCTATCCTAAGTGTTCTAGACACTCTTATTTTATTTTAAAAATTACTAAATTGATTTTGTGGCCAACTAATGAGTTTCCGCTCTCAGTTTGAGAAACTGAGAGTCTCCATGCAGGGTGCCCTCCTGCCTAGACTCCCCATGAAAGCCAGAGGGGACAGGTGCTGACCTTTGCAGGTGACCAGGGCGCTAGCATCAGCTACAGCTCACTCACATGTTCTTAACTTATTACCTATGAACAATATGTCTTTATTTAAAATAATGGTATAAAGTTCCCTAAAGACTTGACATTTCGTAATAAAAATGTGTTAAATCAGGTTACTGATCTTTTCTGTTTCCTGGCTACCCCCCCACTTCCAGTATAGACCTCCTTTCTCTGGGCTCACACAGATATACAGAACTCAAGAACACGTGCAGGGGGCTTTCTTCATTTCATACAATACGGAACCCGTTGCTCTGCAGCTTGGTTCTTCACGGATGTGAAGGTGATGGTAAGTCCGGATCTGCCCAGAGAGCTCCGCCCATCTACTCCAGCTGCAGTTTTTAGGGTGCAGCTGTTCATACCTGTTTGGCCAGGACCCCACCAGCAGGTGTCCAGGCTGTGGCCACCCAGACAATGCTGACGGACACTTAGGTCGTATGGGTGCTTTATTTCCAAGGACAATGACATGGAGTCCCTGCCCCGTTGGCAGTTACCAGGGCTTGGGGTCGGGCATTGTCTTCCTGGGCAGAGCCCTGCCTGACAGTGAGTGTGTGAAGGAGCAGAATGAGGCAGGCCAGACTCCTTCCACACCCCAGCCTGCTCAGCTCTGCTGCTCTTCTTCCCTTGGCCTTTGGTGGCAACATCAGATGCTTACTTGTATCTTCATGGACAAGATAGGGATCCATGTTGCTTTTTTTTGTTTTTTTTGTTTTTTTTTGCGGTGCTGGAATTGAACCCAGGGCCTTGTGCTTGCAAGGCAAGCACTCTACCAGCTGAGCTATCACCCCAGCCCCCGTGTTGCTTCTGCATTTCGCAGCACTGGGCCTGTCGCTCCACGGGACCTTGCAGCATGGTGCCCATGTTGATGGCTGAGGGTGTCCTTTCACGTCCTGTCTCTGCGTTCTGCAGAGACAAAGGCTGCAGCTTCGTCTTGTACCCCACGCAGAGGAGCCAAGCAGCGAAGCAAGGCAGTGGTTTGGGAGAAGCTGAGGAGGGAGTCTGTCCTCACCTGTGGACCGGGTCCTCTTTTCCTCCTTCTCATCCCTTGTTCCTATGTGTAAAGTTCACCTGTCGGCCCGGAGTTGGAGATGCCAGTGGCTTCCGGTGCTCTGTCCGTGAAGGCCTGCTGAGGAGGCCCTGGGCGGGATGGCCACCTCACACTTCCTCCCTGGTGGTGGGGACTCCTGCACTTGACGCTGATCTGAAAGAGCACCGTTATGGAGCGCCAAGGTTCCAGGCTCCAGCCTGTGGCCACGACATGTAATGTGCAGAAGCCTAAATCCATCCCCACGTTCAAAGCGACTCCCGTGCTGTCTTGCTGCAGGTGCTCTCAGCTTTACATGTTTTTCTTACGGCACCTGATGCCCAAGGAGAGTGGACAGAAGCCCCCAACCAGTGCTACCTGCAGTCTTTCTCTTGGTGGCCCTTCTCAGTGGGTCAGGCACTCCCCACACCCACTGCCCCCACCAAGCCCCACTCCCTGAGACCTCCCTTCTCAGCTGGGTCTGCAGTCACCCTCCCTGGGACCGCCTGTCTCAACCACGGAGGCTCCTTCCTGAGGGGCCTGGGCCAGCTGAGTTGCAGCTCCACTTGAAGAGCTGGACGTGAAGGAGGTCGAGAGCTGCCGGTCAGAATGGGATGCTGTGGGAACCACCCCGAGCCTCTGGCTTCAAGTGACCACATACCACATGTCTCCACGTGAAGTCCACGTTGTCCTCGCTCAGGGACAGGTGACACGCATGCGCCACCTGGAGCATTGTGAGCCTGGTAGCAGGGTGAGGGACGGACGGGGCATCGTTTCTGCTCACATTTCACTGGTCACACCAGCCTTAGGGAGGCAGGAAGCACAGTCCTGCGGTGCACGTGGAAGGGAATAACCTGAACACACGCAGCCTGCTTCACAGCCAAGTGGAAAGAGGAGAGGTGGGAGGAGGGAGCACAGAGGTCCATTCTGTGTCCAGAAGTAAGAAATCTCTTGGGACCAGGCAGCTAAGCACCAGAGAGCCCCAGGCGCTCTAATGGCTGCATTTTTATGAATTCATGGCCTCCCATGTAATTGTTTTGGAGAACAAGTCATCTCTTTATAGAAAGAAATGCTCTAAGAGTGTTGGAAACTCGTCAGCTCCTCACTTGCCTGCCCATGTGCCCACTATGGTAGACCCACCACAGGCAAGACTCGCACTGACAAAGCTCAGTACTCCAGTGCCACCCCCAGAGAGAGGGCAGAACCTCTCCTGAGAGCCACGGGGCGTCTGAGGGCTCGCAGAGGTGGCCCGTGCTGTCTGGGCTCCAGGGCACTGGAGTCTTTCTCTCCTCGTGGAAGACAGTTTCTCACTTTGTAGTTGCGCTCTGTGTTCGGTTCCTCAGGGTGATTGGTAAGAGGAAGTCACAGTGCACTTCCAAGAGTTGCAGCCACTTGGGTGCAGTGGCACCTTTGGCTGAAAGGAGAGGCTTGCCCTGGGGGGCGTTGAGCCAGTGGGAGTTTCGACGTGGGGTGCGTGTCATTGCCATACGGGAGTCTATGGGTACATAAGTAGCTTGTCTGGGAGCTCACGGGTTTGGCCTTGGTGCACACCACAGCCTGGGGCCTTGCTGCTGGGCACACTTGGTGCTTTCCCCAGGAGGTCAGGCTGGCCTGGCCTCGATTCTGAGTGCAGGGTGAGGCTGCTGATCCCATGCGATGCTCAAAGCATTCCTCAGGTCCCTGCAGGTTTCCCAGAAATCCCTGACCTCAGGAAGTGTCTTCTCTGTTCATTGTACTGTCATAAACAACCAAGAAAGCACTGTGGCGCTGTAGGAGCCTGAGGTCAGAGCACTGCACTGGGAGGCGTTGCCTGCGTGGGAGATGGTTGCCTACGCTTCTCCACGTTCCGTTCCCTGCCCCTTCCACAGATTCTCGCCCGTGCAGGCCCTGTGCTTAAAGTGCTGCCTGTGCAGTGACCAGTGAGACAGAGGGCAGAGCCTCCAGGTGTGTGATGGAATCAGCGGACACTTCGTCCCTTGGCGAGGACCACTGGCCTTGTTCTTTTACATCTGAGAAAACAGTATTTCTTCTCTTTCAAATCACATGGGTAAGGCCTGTTCCTCAGCCTCAAGATCTGCCCTGTCACAGCGAATGAAAACGAGGCAGTCGCATGCTGGCGAGGTCTGGTCCTCCTGCAGGACACGCCCTCTCTGGTGCAGGCACCTCCTTCAGCATGGTTCCTGTCCTTTCTGAAGCCCTGGATGCTGCCCGGGGTAGCCGCGGCCCCTTAGCCTCTCCCCCTCCTTGTTGGCTGGGGCTCCTCCCCCACTGGGCTCCCGAGGTTCCTCCTGTGAGCAGGGTAGTGGGCCACTTTGTCCACCGCTCCTGGGTGGCCCTGGCCTGTTGTCTTCTCAGCGGTGCCCAGCACCGTGCTTCTGCTCCTCCACGGGGCTGAAGAAACTCTGCTGGCTGGAGTAGGTGTCAGAGGCCATCTGCTCCCACATGTCCACCTTCATCCATGAGGAAGCAGAGGCTCCTGGTAGGCTTTGGACCTGGCTCAAGGCTTGCCAGCGACATCTGTCCCTCGACTGAGACCGGTCTGGTTTCCCGATGGCACCAGGCTCCTCTGTCATGCCGTGTGTGTGCTTCTGGAAGCTCCGCGCTCTTCAGGATGCAGGTTCACTGAATGTCTGGCCGAAGGTGTTCCTGTGGTCACGTCTGTTTCGTGAGGGCATCTGCGGGGAGCGTGCCGTGTCAGGGTAATGTGGTTTCTGCGATGGAAGCAGATGCCACCTTCGTGGCTCTGACGTGGGTGCCTTTCTGAGGACTGGAGTGCTCCATGCAGGTTTACCTGCGTCTCCCCTGGGCTGCCGCTGCTGGAAGGTCTGCTGTCTCCTTTGTTCTCCCTTGGTCTCTGGGAGGGAGGCGCCCTTTTATTTTGTGTTAAATATCAATATAAATGAAGTATCAATAATCAATATAGTCTCTGACACCATGGCAGATATTTTGTAAGTCCCTTTCCTTGCAAGCAAATGTTAGCAACCCTAACTTTTAACACAATTAAATTAATTTAAATGCATGTTTATCAGTTAAGAAAATGGCTTGCTTTAGTTATGGTGCCAAGAGACAATAACCGTGTCCAATATGTCTGTGTTTCTTATTTCCATCTTGGCAATTAAACCACAGTGATTGTGGTTTTTGTTAGTCGTGGTGTATGTATCAGCATTTTGTACAGATACAATAATTCAGTGTGAAGGAAAATCAGTGTTTTCTGAACTGATTTACATATGCATGTCAGATCCAGCTATGCCATTTTTATGGTACTGAGGAAAACAAACTGACCTTTTACCAAGTTTTTGATCCTGAAAGATTCTGTGTTTTGAATTTGGTGGGGAGCAGACTGCGGAGGGAAAGGGGGGACGCAATTGTTGATTTATACCGTGGTGCTAGCAACAGTCAAGACTCTAAGATGCTTTTCAGCTGTAATCGTATCTTTGCTCAAGGCTACTGTAGTTATACTACGTTCAATTCCATTGTCAGTCGGCCCCACGAGTTGCAAGGAATGGAAGCAGATACTGACCATGGAATGGTGCAAAACATTCTTCGTGTTTCTTCTCTTGCTGTGAACCAGTGTTATTTTATAACAGGAGACACTGTTTCACAGTGTGATACAGTGCCACTCATTTACAGAATTATAATCCTGAGAAAGATGTGGTAAAACTTATCTAGCTAGCTGTACTCTTAAAAGTCCCTGGTTTTTATTAGGAATATTTTTCAAGCAGAAGTTGAAAACAAAATGTCACCCAGTAAATATGTGTGTGAATTGCAAATATCTGAAATGAATAGTTTACCCTTAACAGGAATAGTAAAAATATACTACCAAAGCTTTCAGCTGGCTTCTATCAAAATAATTATCTTAGCAATTATCTCAGCCGTTCATTTAACTTTTGCACGCGGATGGTGTTTCTGTGCCTTTGTGTTTATCAACCTCGTGCTTAGAGTTCTCTCAGGAACTATTAGACTGACAGGTCTTTTTTTTTTTTTTTTTAAAGCGTAGAGAAAAGGAGAAGCAAGGGAAGCGTCTGTTTAAGGGACTTGCACTCTGATACTCTGGTAGTCAGCAGACTGTTCAGAGAAGGCGCTGCTCTGGAGGGGCTCTCTGGCAGGGTTTCCTGAAGGCTGCGTAGGGCACACGCCCTTCCCCTCTCAAGCCCCCAGCACTTCTGGGGTAGGGACACTAAATAAATAAATCAGGACAAGCCCATCAGACTATGCATACTCAAATGTCACTTCAAAAGTTTCATTTTTAGTTGCAAGTCTGTTTTTTGTTCTGTTTTTGCTGTTTTGAAATTGAGGGGACAGACATCTCCAGTTAGGAACTCTGCAGGCATTTTTTGCTCCATTACACGTCAGTCCAGGATGCGCCATACATGGCCAAATAAATGTCTGCTTCCTGTTTCTTCTGATTTTTTGAGAGTTCAGTGCACAGGAAGTGTTTTTAGAAGGATTTTTTTCCTTAAGCATATACATTGCATGTGCTTCTGTTTTGAAGTATTCTGATTAATGGAGCAATTTAACAGCAGAACGTGATTCCCACTTGTTCTGATCTTGGACCATGTTGGAAGGAAGCTGACTTTAACCTCTTCTTCCCTTTAAACTCCTTGTCTGAGACTGAGAAGACCACATTTTAGAGGAGAAACTTGTCTCTTGGTGGCATTCTTCTCTGCTGCTCGCCTGAGGTGGGACCCCGGGCCGGTCCTGCGTGTGCACTTGAGGAAGGAACACTCTTGGAGCAGTAAACTCCATCCTCTTCTGCTGTCATTTTTGATTTGGGCTG
>NC_136474.1:98765072-98910072 GCF_902686455.1 Sciurus vulgaris
GCAGAGTGCTACCGATCGATGCCGTAGAGGTACAGATGACACAGATATCTGTATCCCTGGACTGGGCGAGTCTCTTCTATAGGGTTTGCATGAGCAACTTTGTTTCCTACCCAGAGGAAAAGACGTTGACAGATTACCTGACTATTGCCAAATAAAACGAATTCTAAGACTCTGGCGGCAAGTGGTAAATAGGTGTATTTGCAGGTGGTGTGTGTGTGTGTGTGTGTGTGTGTGTGTGTGTGATAGAGGAGGGGGGAGAAGGGAAAGGAGGAGGGAGGGAAGGAGAGAGAGGGATGGAGTGGGGAGAGAGGGAGGGGAGAGGGAGGACATCTAGAATACATGGATAGATGATAAATAGACAATAGGTGATGATAGATGATCAGAGATAGATGACTGATGACAGATGATAGATAGATAGATAGATAGATAGATAGATAGATAGATAGATAGATAGACAGATAGACAGATAGATATAGAGAGATGGGAAGATGGGCAATTCTATTTTAGACAAGCTGAAGCACAAACTCTTCTGTGAGCAGTTCAGGCTGGGTCCTCTCCTTCTTCCCGAGCCTGGAAATGCTCTCCACTGCTCTTGTTCATCTAGTGAGCTCAGTTGTGGAGGTCTGGCCTCCCTGCCCTGCCTCAGAGATCCAGGACCCCCGGCTCCTTGGACACACACACCCAGCCTCCCTCTGTTCTGCAAACCCTGGCACCTCACATGTATCTTTTGTGAGGTCTCCCACGATCCTCAAGACCCTTGGGCTCTGTCTGCCTCTGGTCTCCGAGCAGCTTGGGAGAGTGGACACTGTTATGCAGTTACCCACCATTTGCATTTAAGGAGGGGAGAAAAACAGAAGCAAGTAAAGCCCAACCACAACTTGACAGCAGATGAAAACAAAGATGGCAATGTCCAGTCCTTCATTCTGGCTTGTGCCTTTGCAGAATTTTCACATTCGTGAAAATGACATCAAGTGTTCTGGCCCAGAGATTTTTCACAGAACAATGACTATATCATATTGATAATCATCTGTAGTCTCTATGAACTATATTATTGAATAGAATTTATTTATTTTCCAACCTTTGAGTACTCAGAGTATTTTTAAAAATCAACAAATTATTTTTCTCCCGCGATCTTTTGATTTTATTGGATCATTTCTTTAGGGAAAGACATTCCAGGAATTGGAATATTCCAGTTGAGCTCCTAGTGCTTTCCCTGCATGGTGGTCAAGAACCTGGACTTCAGATTCACACATCTGGAGGTCTCCCATTTCCCAGTGTACTCGCTGAGTGGTACTAAGATACTTAACCAGTGGAAACCCTAGTCTCCTCACCCATGTAAGCAGGAGAACATTAGTGCTGACCTTGCAAACTTGTGAAAATTGATGAGATGATGTGTGGAGCTAATTTGCAAAGACCCTGGGCTTAGAAATAATCCAGCAAACGGGGGCCATTGACAAGAAGCACTTACAGCAGGGCTCTGTCCCTCAACTGCACTGGGCCAGCCAGGACTGTCACCTGTGCTCAGGTCTAAGAAACGAGTACATGGGAGCAACTCCTGTTAGCCCAGTGCCTGCCACATGGCTCAGTGGCCCCTGGGCCCTGCTGACCCAGGAATCAAATTCATTCACACAACAAGTCGGAGACTCCCAGGGAGCTTCCAGGAGAGCACACCTTTCACCCAATGGGTGCCAACTCTGAAACCAGATCGGGCTTTTTGGCTCCCTGAACCAGGCACTTTCAGTTAGCTTCTCACTCCACACGTCTCACACCAGGGCATTCAAATAACACCCGCGTCAGCACTCTTCATGAACCTCACGGGGCTTTGCCCTCCACACCTCACTGTCCTCCATGTTTGTACTCGTATCCCCATTTGACAGGAGCTGGGGTGATTTCCAGGGTCGCTAAGGTGGAAAATGACCCTTCCTCTTCCTCTCCTGACAAGGCCTGAGTGGAAAATCAAGCAAATTGAGCCAGTTTGGGGCCCATTATGTCATGGAATTGGACATCTAATTAGCATAGAGAAAAGTCGTTCCCCGTGCTTGGGATTATTTAATTCCCCTGCACAACCCACTTTGGGGCAAGAAAGGCTTGTCATTGTGCGTCAGAGATGTGGAGGGAACGTCACTGGACAGAGGTGCTCCTCACTGCAGTGAGAATGCCCAGAGGCCTCAGCAGAGGGAGGCAGGTCTGAGGGCGCGGGCACCGTCCACCAGGTGCCCTTCCTGGGGCTCAAGGGCAGAGCTGCGGCCCAGCCCCTCCGGATCCTATCCACCTGTGCTGTTGGTGCATCTGGGGCCTCAGAAGCCAGCGAGGTGACAGTGGTGCCCACAGCAAGCCCGGGCACTGGGCTCTCGGAGTCCTCGCCGTGGGTGGGCCTTTCCTCCGTCTTCGACGAGCGTGCTTGTGCATTCTGCTGCATGGCAGCTTGTCCTGAGCCAGCTGCTGCCGTCTCCCCAGGGCCTGGAACTTGCCCTTTAGGCCACAGAGGGATTATTTTAATCTGGTGAGCAGAGTAGACCCACAGGTGCAGCTCTCTGCTCACTGCTGCCGAGCCTCTGGACTGGGAACACCTCGGCCACATCCATGGGACCAGAGGCAGAGCAGGCAGGGGTCCCACTCTGTGTGACTTCCCGGGAATCCCACGGGCATTCCCAGGCAGATCCCACTCTGATCTTAGTGCACCCTACGGCAACGCCACGGTGGGTCGAGCACCTCGCCTCTCTCCCTGGGTGGAAGGTGGGCAGCCAAGTTCCAGCAACCACCCTGCAATGCTGGGTGAGGAGCCCTCAGAGCAGGGACCAGCCGCTGTCTTCTCCCTGTCCCGCCACACAGACCACAGACGGGGAGGAAGGCGCAACCCAGAGCCCACTCAGGGACGATGCCCAGCTCTGCTGGCTGAGAGCAGCCTGGGTGGGGCGCCCGCCCCAGCGCCGTGGTGGAAGTGCCCTGTGGGCCTTCCTTCCTTCCCTGGTGAGCTGGGTTGGCTCTCGGGCTTCCTCACCCTGGCTTCTGCCTTGCTCTGGCTTATTCATCCTCCCGCCTCTTTCAATCTCGGTGCTACATGCTGACGGAGCACTTGTTTCTTGCCTAATTTTATAAACTGTTCAGCCGTGCCCTTATTCACTGTTTTCTTTTAATTATGTATTCTTGTTAACCTCCGTATGCATTCAAAGTTACAGATTGCCATTGACATGGTATTAATTAAAGCATATAATTTATGACATTGGAGCTTGAAATTAATAAGTGACAATACAATTACATGGTTTGCCTAATTGTCCTGCAGTAATACAAAGATTGACATTTGAAGCAGCATTAGAAGCTAAAGCACCTCATAAACTCGCAGCAGCTCTGAGAGCCACCAGGACCCAGCAGAACCATCCCACTTCAGGGGAGGAAGCGGGCAGTGGCACGCAGGCAGCTGTCCTTTCTCTTTCCGTCAACAGTTGGACTTGGGGCAAGTTTGTTTCCGTAACTGGAAAATGGCTGTATTTGTTTAGTTTGCACAGCACAGGACTTGTCGGAGGAGCCTTGTCCGTCAGGTGTCTTACCTCCCTGTCGCTGTCCAGGCCAGGGCTGCAATTCCTGGTGCACAGACTCATCTTCAGAGGGGCAGCGTTCTGGTGTCTCCCAGGGATGACAGTTTTCAGAGCTGGTGTTTTGACAGAGGGGCCACGTCCCTGCCTGGCTCCTGGGGCACGGAAGCCAGCCCCTCTCCTGTTCCTGGCTGGTTCAGGGACCTCTCCACCAGGGACAGCTCTTCTCCTAGCTCAGGGGTCTTCTGGAAGACAGGGCTTGTTCAGAGACATGTGGGCCCAGCAGGGCAGGGTGGGCAGGGAGGGCACAGAGGGCGGCATTCTGCGTGGACACAGGCCCTAGCAGAGGGCCATGGGAGCGCTGAGTTCATGACCTAAAAGGTATGATTATTGAGTAAGAGAGACAACTTTGCCTGATACTTATGCATGTTGTGTAGTGGGAAACAGCATTCAGCATGACAAACTGTTCGTAGTGCTTTGGGCGGATATTTGCTTTATCTCTCATATATATTTGTGGTGTGTGTGTCCCTGTCTGTACCTGATGTGTTCATACCTGTGTGTGTGCCTCTCTGTATTTGTGTCTGTGTGGCACGTGTGCAAGTGCCCACTCTTGACTCTGGAACTCAGTGGAAAGGTACTGGTTGTAGCAAGCACTTCCTTCAGCACCTGGGAAGTTTCCCTAACTGTTCCAATGAAAGGCAACAGAGATGTGGTCGTCCTGCACTGAAGACGCAGTCAGACAGCTGGACTGAGGTCCTCGTCCTGCTGCTGACGTGCACCCCACCAGGAGCCAGAGGCCCCGCGGCTCCTCTTGAAGACTTGCTTGCAGCCAAGTAGGGGGCCTAAGTTACATTCTTTCTATCAGGTTGATTCCTGGGCACTTATTTTCACTGATGGGAGTCAGTTCATCAACTTTCCACATATAAATTGTAAAGGTGACTGAAAACATGAGCACAGATGTGCCAATTCCACCTCTTTGTAAGTAGCCGAGAGAAACGAAAACACGTCCACAAGAAGTGAGCAAGAACGGACTACCGACGCACAGCAAAATGGACGGTCTCAGAAGTAGCCTGAGCGAGTGACCTTTACTGACCAAGGAAATAGTGCTAGATTGTGTTTATTTGAAATCCAAAATGGGCAGAGCTACTCTGTGCTAGACAAAGTCGGGTCCATGCTTTGCCCTGGGGACGTGGGCTCGGGCGTCAGCCAGGAGAGGGCCGGGGAGAGCTGGGTGCGGGGAGGCTCCGATCCTTGGAAAGGCTCTGAATTCCACAGGTGTGTGTCTGCCACACTCAGAAAGTGTCTACTTAAAATTTGTGAATTGATGGAGAATAAATATCACTTCAGAAGAATAAAGCATCAGCATAGGCTGAACCCTGTAAACGCGTGCACACTGAAATATTGATGAAGCAGGATCGATGCTCCACTGCCTTTGAAGTGCTCCAGATTCCGGCTGAGCGACGCCTGACAGGGAGCAGTCAGACCCTAACGCACGCCCGGGTGGTCTGCGGGTGGGAGACTACTCTGTGTCTTTACTTCAGTTGCACTTTCTGAAAATCTTATATGAAATTGTTTTATTAAAAATAGTGAATCTGTGGAAATCATCTCAACCTGGGGTGTTTCTCATAAGCATGCATTACATATATTTAAAATATAAGTACAGGGCCGTCATTATCCCTTCAAAATGTGACTTATTCTCCTCTCAGTTTATGGAACTTTGTGATTGGTCATTGCAGTAAAAAGAAGCAGGGGGAGTCGCATGTTTTTGCAATGTTTAAAAGGAAAACGGTTTTCAAGTAAATTTGACTTCATTAATAACGCCAGTATTATTCACAGGGAAGGGCCTTGATTTAGTAGGACAAGACACTGCAGATGATCAGATTCTCTCCTTCCACATTCAGCGTTATTAGAGCACACCGAGTCCTCCATACCGAAACTCTCAGCCAGAAAGGCGGGGTGCCGCCCTAAGGTGATGCCCAGCAGCAGGCTGCCACAGCCCACTGCCACGCATTCCAGTCTTTGCCATCCTGTCCTGGGGCTTCTCACATGACATTAGGGCAGAAGTTAATGTCAGACTTTCCTCTTGAACAACATCTGCAGTGTCTGCCGAGTGCCTGGACAAGGAAGTGGCAGAAAGGAGGCGTGGTGGCCGTGGGGTGGACCTTGCCTCCTTGGTCGGGCTTAGGTGCTCTGGCCGTTGAACGAGAGGGCTGCCAGCGCTATAGAAAAGAGTGGCTGTCCCCTGAGCAGGTTCATGTGCCTTTCTGTGAGGGTCTTGCAAGATACCCCTATTGGCCTTGCCCACCTGCCCCCCACTGTGAAAATCATAATGTGCTTGATGAGACATGGGCCAGACTCAAGCTTAGAAAGGGGGTCATCTGGCTTCACTTGTGGTCAGAGAGAACACAGGTTGAAGGCAGGGCGTGCGAGTGAGTGTGCCTGTGTGTGTGTGTATGTGTGTGCATGTGCCTCTGCATGCATTATTTGTGTTTGTGCCCATGAGGAAGCACAATGCAAGCACAAAGGTGTGTTTGCGTGTGCATGTTTGTGTGTGTGTGTGTGTTTGAGTGTGCTCCTGAGTATGTGCACACATGCATGCTTGTGCATGTGTGTGTGCATGTGTGTGCATCTACACATGTGTGTTTTCAATTGTGTGTGAATGCAATCCAAATCCAGTGCATTCAGCTACCTGAATTCAAACTAAGTGAAGAAACAGACGTGACAACTCTGGGGGGCACCCTGGCCTTCCCTGCCGGGTCGCCGTGGAAGCCGAGTGCAGCGCTGAGTCCCACCGAGGAAGCTCCTGGGCTGACTTGCTTCCCAGCTGGTGAGGCAGCATCATGGCCTCACTGGTTCTGCATTTGCTCTTTCAGAGGTGTGGTCCCTGCTCCCGGGCGTGGCTGGCCTCTTCTGCTCGAGGGGACTCTTGTGATCCCTTCTGGTCATGAGCAGTGCTTCTTCAACTTCACTGAGGTTTACTTGTCCCCGTGGATCGATGCCAGGCACATCGCAGTGGCTCACCTGCGTGACTTCTCTCGGATCACCCTGTCCGGGCTCCTGGAGTGTTGGGACCTGGCTGGGTGTCCCCACCTCCACGGCTTCCTCGCTCTCTTCCTGAAAGCCAAACGGCAAGTTTCTACGTCTCTGCAGCACCTGCAGATGCCATGTTTCCCCTGTACTCTTTTAATTTTATGGCTGAGTTTTCTGGGCTGAGCTCGTACTGTAAGGAGTAGAGACCCGGACAGCAGGGCGTGGTCCCCGTCTGAACTGGCCCAGGCCCTCGGCAGACATCCTGCCACCTCCAGTGATACAGAGGTGGCATCAAAACTCACTTCACACATCCCTGGACTAAGTTTTTGTGCTCTCTCCCCTCCTTCTCCGCACTCCTCTTTCACTTGATATTTTTGTTGAGACAGAATTGGCGTAACGAGACTTCACCCTTTGGAAGTGCTGTCAGTGTGGTCCTGAGGCGTGCAGCCTCCAGACGCAGGCGCGTTCGTCCTCCTGCAAGGAAGCTCCTTCAGAGTGACGCCCGTCCCTGCCCAGCCCCGCCGTGCCCACCCTCCGGCCGTGCGTGTGAACAGGACGGTGGGTGTGCAGCGTGGCTCCTCTCTCACCGAGCGTCGTGCTCTGGATCTGTCCGTGTTCTGGCGAGTCTGTTCGTTCTGCTCAGACAGCAGCTTCGCTGGTCCACACCTCTGAGGAAGGGCATTGGGCTCATTTCCCTTTTTACCTGCTGTGGTTTGGAGGTGCCTCGGTCCTCGGCCTGGTGGTCTTGAGGGGATGGGACCTGAGGAGCTGAAGGCCCTGGGGACTGCTCTGAGGGGTATCATGAGGCCCAGCCTCCCCGGTCCTGATGTGAACTCCGTACCTGATCCTGCCACCATGCCATCCACCATTGGAGTTTCACCCGTTGGGCCACCAGTCTTGGATTTCCAGCCTCCAAGACTACAAGTTCAATAACTTGCTTGCCTCATAAAGTAGCCTGACTCAAGTGTGTCATAATAGTAATAAAAAACAGACTAATACAATAATACATCATACCATTAATACTAAATAATGCATATTAATAATGCTGAATCAATAATGCTGAAGAATGTCTCTGTGAACACATGTAGATGTCCTTGTACAAAAGTTTTAAATCCCCCTGAGTAAATATTTATGTGTGGAATTACTGGATCATATGGACATGCTGTTTAATTCCGCATTGGCTGAAGCAGTATGTGTTCCCTCCGGCCATGTGTCCTGAGGGCTCTCCACACCCTCTCTGTTCATCATTCACTGTTGTCATCTGGATGAGAGTGGTGTTGTATCCCTCTTCCCATTGATGGACAGTATTGGCCATGTGCCTTTGCCCACTCACAGATCTTCCTTAAAGACACACCTGTTCATGTCCTCTATCCACATTTTAATTGCTCTTTATACATTCATTTGACAAGCACAAGCTTGTCAAACATACCAGCTTCGAGTATTTTCTTGAATTATCTTCTCATTGAGAAGATACTGTGTTGATTCCTTCTCACTTTCTTGAATGTGTCCTTTGATAAAAAAGTGCTTGGGCACTGGGTGTTAGAGCTGAGAAAGGATTCCCAAATCCAACTCCTGTGCAGTTACACCTGGTTCCCTTCCAGGAGCTGTGTGGCGCTAGCCCTCACGTCCCGGGCGTGAGGTCGTTCCCAGCTAGTCTCCGAACATGGTGAGAGGCGTGGTCCAGGTCCACATGCTGCACGTGGAGGTCCCCAGTGTGCCATCTCGAAGTAGCAGTGTTCCCGTTGAACGGCCTTGGCCCTCTTGTGAAGATTCACATGGCTTATCTCTGCACCCTCTTCTATCCCAATGCTGTCTTTGTGTTAGTAGTCAGGACCACGCCCTCTAGGGGAACGTCGCTCTGTAGGGAAGTTTGGAGTCAGAGTATGAGATGGCCAACTTTGTTCCACATTTGCAAGGCTGTTTTGTCTGTGGGAGTTTCCTTGCACTTCCATGTGAATTACATAATCGACTTCTGACGGAAAAAACAAACCATCTTGTTTGGATGGGGATTGTGTTGAATCTGCAGGATTCCGCACTGAAGTCGGGCAGCATGCTGTGCAGGGTACGATACTGGTTCTGTTCATGGACCTCGCTCCGTGGTCCAGCAGAGGTCTCTCCGGAGACTGCTGCACATGACTGAGCGTGGTGTCCTCTGTCATGGTTGGTGGTCTACAGATGACTGCAGGAACAGAAGCCTCTTGCCTCTCAATGTTCTCTGACCCAGTAAGACTTCTTGGTCATGCAACAGGAAAGGCAGGCGAGCAGTGCTGTGCTTGGGCCCCCTTGGTGCAGAGCTGGAAAGCCGCAGCCGCGTATTTCCAGGTGGAGGGAGCAGCTGTGTTCCTCTGAGCCGTGAATCAGTCTGGCTCCAGGACACTCTTGGATCCGTCCCCTGTGCCCCTTCTGTCTTGGTACCTACAAGCTCCATGGCTGGCTCTGATCGGCTTCTACACAGCCCTCTCCTGTGCTTCCTCCATGTTCCTTGCTGGCGATCATCTGAAGGTGATTCTGGCAGCCGTGAACCCCCAGGTCACTTCAAGGACTAGAATGCTGCGACTGGATGCCTGACTCCTGTGGGGAGGGCAGAGTGCCACTTCACGTAGAAATGAGCCCGTTGGCACCAGGCGCTCTCGCCTCCTGCAGGTCCAGGCCCTGGGCCTGTGCAGCAGTGCTTCCTCCCCAGCCCTCCTCTTCCCTCAACGTTGGTGTCCCACCTCTGCCTCCAGGATGGTCTTCTGTGCAGCACCCTGTGCTTGCCTGATCTGGACAGAGGCTCCCCCACAGCTGTGCAGCAAATGCTGGGCGCAGAGCTGGACATGGCAAAGACACTCCTCCGCTCAGGCATCAGGTGAGAGGAGGCAGGGCGAGTGCCTCCTGGCGTGGCAAGAGTGTGCGGAGAATCATGTCCTTCCATCCAGAGGGCACACACCCGCCACATTCAGCTGCCACCTACCTGACCTCTGCTCACACCGAGGGCCGGTCAGGGCCCCTCTGGATGCAGGAGAACTGCTCAGACCACCACCTTCCAAGGCAGGACGCCCACCAGGCTCTGCCTCCCCCTTGGAAAGCCTTCCCAGGTACAGGCTTCGCCTGTACTGCCCCACCCACAAGGCCAGCTCACCTGTGGCCCTGCAGCTCTGCTTGGTGTGACCCAGTGCAGGGAGCCAGGGCTCTGTGCAGGCCCAATGTCTGACCGCAGGACGAGAGTCGCCCTCGAAGCCCGTCCTTCTCTACGTGCCCGGGAGACATCAGGAATCCTCGCTGAAGTGGGTAGATGTCTGCCTGGAGACATTGACCGTCCCTTGACAACATTCCACCTTCAGAGGCTGCGTCCCTCTGCTCTCTCAAGGACGGACACGTTTCTACCTTGTTCAAGCACCAGCCCAACAACCCACCAGGGGAAGTGTGCTTCACACCAGTCTAGCTCCTGGCCAAGCTCCTTGCACTGCCGCGGTGGCCAAGGCCCAATGCTCCCGTGATGCTTCTGTATTGATGACGCATGTGGCCACTCGCTCCTCATGGGGCATAAGGTGCCCCCTTCCATTTCACGTGGCCTCTTTCTAGTGTTTTTTACCATCAAATGTTACGCCACCTGCAATTCCCCTCAGCGCTTGACAAGGATTCCGTGGAGTAATGAAGATGTTTGCAAAGTCTCATCTCGTTGGGAATTCGGTTGCGGGTTTTCCTACCTTGCTCGCTTAATATGTGTAGGTTTACTATTATTATTTTATGTGTTTTCCCTGAAAATAGGTGTCTTAACAGAACCAGGTTAGAATATAAAAACCAGACTTCTTATGAAACAGTGATTTCAGATTTCTCACTTACTATGAAACTCTGAGTCACCAAGATTGCTATGAGAAAATACAAAAACAGATTCTAGTTGCTGATCCCCTGTTGACTACTCTCAGATGACCTGAAACAGGAAGGCAAATAATTCTAACCCCATCAGGAAGGATTAACAGGAACAGAAGAAATTAGGGAAAAAAGAAGGATTCCTCAATGTTACGTTCACACAGGATAAGATGATATCACGTTTGTCAGTTTGAAATGTCTAGTGTTTATTAACTACAGCAGTGGCCACACAACTGATGTCCACTCAACCCTATTGAGCTTGCTTTTACCTTTATGATCAGTTAAATATTAATATGTCTTATTGTTCAGCTATAGATCATCACAAGCAAACAATTACTAGAATAATCAGAACACTTCACGGTCCAGGCCGGCTGGGAAAATGAAATCTGGAGCTTAGCATCGGCTCCTTGAGTCTGTTGCTTTGTTCTCCACCCGCCGATGCCCACTACCTCGCCTGTGGCCACCGTGACCCCTGCTAGGGCTGGACCCCAGCAGTCCAGTTTCCCTGGAGACTTGGGTGTCCACTGTCTCTGCTAAGGTCTCACTGGCGTCCCTTCGGGTCACTGCAGCTCTTGGGTGGTCCCCAGCCAGTGTCCAGGTCTCCAACGCTCTCCCGTGGCAGGCTCCCGACCCCACAGCTCTAGGGCTGTAGGGCCGCCTTGCTTTGTGGCACCCAACCTTCCTGCCTCAGGGGATTCGGTCTGCTCTTCTGTCTGGGAGGTTCTGAAGGTGTCTTGGCAAATGGTCACAGATCCCTTTAGGCTTTTCTTTGGCCTCATTTCCTCAAGCTCACTGTGAGTGGCTGTGGTTCCTTAGATCTTGCGGCAGAGTTCTCTGTGGATACTGAAGGTGAGCAGGGACCTTCCCTCTCCAGCCAAGGACAAGCCCCTACACATCCCTGCCTCCTCTACACTGTCGCAAAGATGACCACGACACTTCAGGAGGACGACTGTCGAACAGCACTGACTCACGTGGACTGGCGCCAGACTCCCCTCCAGAGCCTGCCTGCCCCAGGTGTGCCCAGAGCATGGGCTGAGCTTGGTGTCCCAGGGCCAAGCAGTCTCCGCTGCCTCCAGGGTGACCACAGTCCAGGAGTGGGCTGCACACTTCCCTCTTATACCCACAGGGAGTCTCTGGCTTGAGACAATTTTCACAAAAGCCTCCAGCGTGTGAACATGTGAGCCTGGGCAAGCCCATTTATGTATGTGCATGTGTGTGAGTTCATGATGTGTGTACAAGTGTGCACATCTGTGTACACAGCTGCACGCCAGAGCATGTTCATGTGTTTGTGTGGGTACCCACAAGCACATACACATGAATGTTTGTGTGTTCATTTCTGTAAGCATGTATGCATGCGTGTGCATGCACTTGGGTATGTGTGTATGTATGTGGGTGAGACGTGTGCTAGTGCACACATATACGTGTGTGTGCATGTATTAGTGCATCACATGAGTGTGTAGACAGAGTGGACTGCGTGCATGTGCTTGTGTGTTAGGGCATGGGTGAGTGCACATGTGTGTATGTGCATGCATACTGTGTGAGTGTGGGGGTGCACATGTATTTGTATGTATGTGCACAGGCCTATGTCACAGTTGGCAAGGGACGGTCCCGACACGTCCTGTTCCTCACCTGCACTCCTGGTCTCCTCCCTCAGTTCCCTTCCTCTTAGCTCAACAACCACACTGACAACAGCATTTGGAGTTCACCCTGGGGGGGTCCGGGCCAGGGACTTCTTCAAACCACCTTGTTGGCAGGGTGCGAGGCAGTAGTGAAACCACTGTCTTCTGCTGTGAGCTAAGGTGCCAAGCGTCTGTTCAGAGGCCTAAGGTGAGCTCAGGGTTCCTCCTGCAGCCCAAACCCACCTTGGCGCTCTTGAGAGGAAGCTAAGCACTCGCTTACCCAGGGGTGGTCAGCAATGACAATGTAAGCTCCGTCCAATCGTCGTAATGACAACTGTGAGTCATTGTCAGACTGAATATTGGAGTGTAACAAGTTAGCTCTGAGGACTTGAGAGAATGGAGGAACGAATCTCAACCAGCTCATGCATTTTGCATCCTGGCTTCTTCTGCTCAGCATGCCCACAAGGTGCACGCCCGGCGATGGCTTGAGGAGCTGGTACTTGGCCTATGAGCCCTGGGTTGATGCCGACCAGTGTCCTGTTGAAGGGAAAATCTCCCTCTACCTGCTCCTTCATAATCAATAGCATGTGTCCATGCCCGCCAGGGTGGACATGAGGGCTGGGTCCTGGGACATCACTCACGTGGCAACAGACGAGAGTGGAGGCCTGAGGAGACCCCAGCCGGGTGCAGTGTATCCCTAAAGAAGGCAACTCTGCTCTGGGACCTTCACACGACTGGAAGTGCTGATGATGTGCTTTTCTCCCAGCATTTTCAGCTCAGGAGTCTTCTAGGGAGAAATATTCTCCCTGAAATTTGAATTGCTCTGGAGCCTCACAAAATTGAAGAAAAGTTCTATTGAGTAAAATAAATGTTCTTGACGATCCGGCCACACAGACACAGCAAACAAACGATTCTCCAGCTGGCGCTTGACTGTCAGGGAGAAGCTGGAGAGAAACAGATGTGGAGACTTACCCACAGAGCACCAGAGGCAGGCCACGTGGGCACCACCAACACCAAGTGGACACACCTACGCCTCTGTGTGGGGCCCACGAAAATGAGATCTAACGAAGGGAACTTGTTCTGTAACCGGAGTCTCCCAATCTGAAAGTACGCTAGCTCAACAGAGTCACCGTCCATTAGAGAAACTGGAATTTCTGTCCCTCCCTCCTCCCCCCTCCCTCCCTCTCTCCCTCCCCCCTCCCTCCCTCCCTCCCTCCCTCCCTCCCTCCCTCCCTCTCTCCTTCTTCCTCACTCCCCTTTCTTTCCTTCTTTCCTTCCTTCCTTCCTTCCTTCCTTCCTCCCTTCCTTCCTTCCTTCCTCCCTTCCTCTCTCCATTTTCTTCAATATATAATGCAGAGATCAATACATCTCTGAGAAGACAAAACGGAGAACAGAAGCAGCTGTAAGCGCCTGGTACAGAGGCTGTGATCCTGATGAATAATGCTGCTGTCATAACAGCGGGGATAATTTAATGCTGGCACTTAGCGACATGATAAATAGCTTGTCAGACACGGGCAGCAACAGAGTGGACTGAACTGCCCATGACAAGTTCTGAAATATTAATCTTCTGTTAGGCGGAGGCAGAGGCGGGGAGGGACGGCCTGGTGGCTGCTGCCAGAGGAAGCAGATGTAAACAAACGCAGCGCAGTTTTTAAGGAAAAGATTCGTGCTTTTGCTTAGAAACATTTTGTCTGTGAGGCAAAGTATCAAAGGTTAAAATATGCTCCGCCCTAGAGAATGGTTGAAATTTTTAAATGACCAAAGCAATGTTATCATTTAGGGCCCGCAGCTCGGCCTGAATTCCTCCACAACTCTCCAAGCCTGTTTCTACTCAGCACAAAGTGATTTGAAGGCAGTGTGTTGGAGTTTCAAATACCCTGTTTAGGGACGGACTAATATAAACATCTTTTCCTTAGTAAAACTTCGAGCTTATAAAGGATACACAGAGTTTAACTCATAAGAAAGTCGGCAAGCACATTTTACAGCCTGCTATGTCACATGAAGGCCATGAGCTCACGTTTGACCTCGTTTAAGGCACTATTACTATTAAGGTGGATCCCACTGGCTTTTATGTCGTGTTTGTCCAGTTCTGTTATTGCACCTGCTTATGGGTGTCCCTAAGGCAAGAGGGCGTCAGGGTGATAGAAGGGGAAGCACATTTGAAATAAAAGTGTTTAAAGTCCTCCGTTCCCTCCCAAGGCTTTGAAGTGACAAGCAAGGCGTGAATCATAAAAGCTGAAAAGCAAAGCACAATGCAAACCGAAGCATGGGAAAGGAAAAACTCCTTTTAGAATCTATCTCCCATTTCTATGCATCTTATATACTTCTTGCCCCACCAAGATTCAAGGTCATGGATATGAATATAAAAAATAATTCAAAGAAATAAATTGAAGGAAGGAGAATTGACACTTTTGAGAAGATGGGTGGAACGTCTGTAGGGGACAGAAATGCCAACCTCATGTCCAAGGGTGGGTTTCGCTGCGTTAAGGTGGCCGCCCAGAGCGCCAGCTGAGAGCCAAGGCCCTCCCTGGCTGGTCCACTCCAGCTGCTGAGCGTTTCCCAGACAGCTGTGTGATCGTTTCTGTCTCTAACATGTTTTAAATATCAGGAGAGCAGCTCAAGCTCATTCAAAGGTAGATTTCTTTTAGGGTCACTTCAGATTGTTTCAGAAAAACCTCTTAGCTCTGCGCTGGAGGCAGCCCACTGCCTGTCCCGAGGGAGCAGGAGCTGCTGGCAATGCCGTGTCACCTGACAGATGCAGTAGCGCTGCTTTTCGCGTTGTTCCCGTGTCTCTCCCACACAGTGGGATCAGTCCTCTGCCCCAGGAAAGGCCCCGGTGGAGAAGCGGAGAATGCTTGCCCGGGCTTCCTGGTTGTCCGGTCAGTTGCCCAATGGATCTGCCTCCTATCTTCTTGTTGCCTGGGCCTATTTTAATTTCACAGATCCAGATGGGATGAAGATAAAATTTAGAGATATTGGCTAATTATCTGTGCTCTATCAGGGAATTTAACGTGCAATTCACCTCTTCCTATTTAGCACTTTATTTGATTCTACTACCAATTACTGTTGCACTGAATTGATTCCCAAGGTACCAATTTCTCAAAATGACTGACAGGGGGTGCTGCTTCTATAAGTACCAATTGACCTGGGAGGATGCGATTAGCATACGTGGAGGATCCTAGGAGAGCTCTGAGTGGTGGAGGGTCTGCAGCAGGAAGTGTGGAGGAGCCTGAGTTCCCTGTGAGCCTGCTGCCTCTCCAGCCTGCATTTTCGAGACGGTGCCATGGCAACAGCATCACTGCCGCAGAGGCTGCAGGCCAGGGCCCCGGGCTCCCGAAGGCCTCACCCGAGTCTCTGGGAAATTTTCTCTCATCAACCCACAAGGAGAGAGAGTAACGCTGAGCAATGGAAGCACTTCTGTACCTCGAGGTGCTTCAGGGAACAAGGGAGGTGTCCTGCAGAGTCCTTGTGAGATGGGTCTTGAATGCTTTTGTATGAAAACAAATTCATTTAGCAGCAGGACGAAATATGTCAAGAAGATGCTTTACACATAGCGCATGACCCTTGCACGATACGTCAGGGGATGTAGGCCATAGCAAGTTCCAATCTTATTTACAGAGCTTAACAAACCTCTCACATGATGAAAACAAAGCATATCTGCAAACCAAAAATTGAAGAGATACAGACGTATGCAGACACGAGTTTCAGGAGGCTTGAAGTCAGTATCTTTGAAAAGAGCACAATTCATGGGCTTCAGATTTTACCTCTCCAGGGCAGACACAACTTTCTAGCAACTCTGTCACTCAGCACAGGGAGATGTTAGATGTGAATCTGAAAAAGCACAGCTCACTTTTGATGGGGTCACTGGCCATCACCCAAAATGAAGGCGTGGAGGAATTTGCAGGAGGCACTCAGCAAGACCAGCAGCAATAGAATCGCGCCGGCAGGTTCGGACCTGAGTGATCTTGACTCTGGTGAGGCTCCATACCTTTTATAGATATGAATGCCACTTACAGCCAGAAGCTGATAGTGAATGAAAAATGAGACCGTGATATCGACTTGTCAAATGATTTCATTGCAAGGGAAGATTAGGACGCTTAGCAAGGAAGCTGGGTCCCAAATCGCCAATTCTGATGATATTAATTGTCCCTGATCTAGGAAGCTGGCACTAATAATTCTGTCAAAAGATTTACTGTGTAGCATTCAATGCTATTTACTGACAGATGATGGGGCACTTCATTAGCTAATGTTGAAAAATCACGGTAGACATAACAGAATTATTAGGGCTTGTGTAGAAATCCTATTCTATAATGAGTTATTACTTTAAGATAATAGCAGCAATATGTTACAATTAAGCACTCGGGAAGGGAGCTTTCCACAAGAAAGGTGTCAGCACTGGAGTGATCCCCGAAACCACTGCTCCTTACAAATGAATTCTACTGGCTGCCATCCGTCAAAACTGCACTTGCACTAACTAATTAAGGAGCCCAACAAAGTTGCAGGGCCTGCGCCACTAGCCACTCTAACCTACAGTGGGTCACAAACCGGGAGCGGTGCTGCGTGGGGACGTCCCAACTTTCCTTCACAGTGTTCTCCAGCTACGCTAATGCCGGGGGCAGCCCTCTCCCTGGCCTCCACCGCCCCAGAGTCTGCAGGTATCGTGAGGTGAGCGAAGTCACGGGGCACTGCTCAGGGACGCACGGCCTCATCTGCCTCCCTCTTGGGTTCCCCTTGAATACAATTTAATTAGTGATACCCCACAGGACCTGGATTTCTGTGCCTCGGTGGACTCCGGTTTTGGCTTCTTTCTGGGTTATTCCTCTGAGAACCATAAAAATAAAACACAGAAATGCAAAAGTGGTGGAAGTAAGCAAGGAGTTGAGAATCACGATTCCATTTTGAAAGGCCTTCCTGTCCCCAGGCATTCGAGGAGGGGTCAACGGCTCTATTGTGGAATGTTCAGATCTGTACATTGGACGCTTTGGTCCTAAATGGAGCTCATAGAAATCCAAGTCTTCCCAGCCCTGCAGGGAGTGAGCACACTTAGAGCTGCAAGGCTGAGTTCACAAATGCCCCCGTCACCATGGAGCCCAGCCCAGCCCTCGCCGGCTGGCTCCTGTCATTGCAATGACCTGTTCACAGAGATGATCTCTGCGTCACACATAGGAAGGGACAGGATGCAGGGAGTGAATCCGCCTTCCCGAGGTCAGCCGCTCACTGGAGGTAGAACAGGTGGGTGGGCACTCAGGTGCAGCCCTGAGCCAGCCAGGGTCTCCTGCTCTCCTTGTTAGGGAGTTCAGTTCTGAACCTCAATATCAGAATTCACTCCTGAAGGACAAGCGATCTCTCGTGCCTCAGCACAATGGTAGTTGTGGGTATTTCTGCCTCTCTCCAAGAGCCAGGCAAAGGACAGAGACGCCTTTAGAGGACGATGCGTTTTCAGTTGGCTCACATTGAAGCGATGTGACAAGGACAGCGTGTTTGTCCCTGGTTAGCAAGATTGGAGCCGGCAGTTGACGTCTAAATTGATTTGATTTCCAGCACCCTTATCTTAAAATGTTTAGGAATAGGAAAGTTTTATGATTTATTACTGACGGCCATGGGGTCTCCTGGTGAAAAGATGTAGCTGCAGCTCACACCTGCCAAGCTCATCTTCCGAGGCGCTGATCACTTAAAATTGTTTCCACTTTTGAACAGTGGAAATTAATTATTGACATTTGTTAATTCATGCCTGGAATTAAACACAAGGGATTGTATTATTTATTTGTAAAGTAGATCTATATAAGAGAATGGGGTTGTGTCCTCCTCATTGCTTTATAGAATGTGGTCATAACACACCTAAAAATCTTAGGAGACCAGAGGAAAGAGCAGAGAAGGTAAAGATTTCTAAAATAGTGGATTCATGATAAAACGCAGAATTAACACTCTACTTAATGCAGACAGTCCGCACACTGTCCAAAATCAAGTACAAAGGCATAATACCTTTTCTTCTGTCAATGTGGGTCTTTGAATGAGGTGCATCAGACATGTGGACACACATAAACACATGAAATTAAAGACTCATTATTATTTTACGAATGAGCAATTTCAAAGACCAATTATAAAGAAATTTCCCTGCGCTTCCTAGGTGTTTGAATTATCACCAAGCAACTTTGCCTTCCTGGTGCGGCCGGATCTAATCAGCCGGGATGGGGAGGAAGGGGCTGAGAGAGTAGCAGACGGAGGGAAGGAGTAGGCTGGCTTGAGGCTCTTTGCTGTCGAAGTCTGGGTGTGGCTGGCTGGACAGACGGAGGCCTCCAGGGAGCAGGTGAACAGGACCACTCTAAGACCCCACCCGCTTCTCAATTTGTGCAGCGTGCAGCATGAACCCAAAGCCTTTCTCTCCAGTGGTTCTGGGTGGCTATTTATGCCTGAGTCCACGAGGTGCATTGGGAAAGGAAGTCATTGTCACGGGTCGCAAGACTCTCTGCAATCTGAGGACCTCCCAGCTTTCCCAGGAGTCCAGCCGGCTGCTGGCATGGGGTCTTCTGCACCTCCAGGGAGCTTGGGCCCTGCTCCTGGTGGGATCTTGGACTCAGCACGCGCCAACAGATCATCGGGTCTCACTCCGAATCCCCTGGTGTGTGTTGACATGGCAACCTGAGGCTGACTTTGAAATAGCTAGAAGCTGGGAATGTGCTGATTTGATACATTGTATTTATTGATAGCTAGTCTAAGTACTGTGCTTAACTAGACAGATAACACCGACTCAGTCTCTTTTAAGCAGCATATGGTTAATATAATATGGCCCCATAATTCATTTTTAACTTCCCCTAATTGCTCCAGTCATTTCGCCATTACAAATATTAGGTATGAGACGAAAGGCGCAGGACTGTTCTGCCTAGCCGGGACTCCAGCCTGGGCAGAGGCGGTGCTAATCTAATTAGAAAGGTAGCCGAGCTGAACAGTGCATTTCTCATCCTTAGCATTCACCAGTTAGCTCCCAGCAGATGTGCTGTGAAATTAATTTCCTCTGGTGTAACCAGAAACTCTCTGTTATGCAATTTCCATTTCACAGATGATAACCTATTATCACTTTATTCAAGGAAAATGTGTTAATAGCCACAAGGAAAATTGAATTATTCATATTTGCTCATTTCTATTCTGAGGCAAGCGCCTTCTTTTCATGCATTGGGAGAAGGCTAATGTAAACATGACCAGATCCTTGTAAATTGGCTTGTAGAAGAGGCTGTTAGCATGCTGCCTGGGGACCGTTCCAGGATGGGGCAGACTGATACTGGAGCAGTGTGGCATGTGGGAGGCAGGCTGCTACCAGGTGGCGGTGGGAGCTAATGGGAGCCAGGTCAGACACGTCAGCTGTTAATTCAGAACTTCCCAGTGTTGCCATACAGTAGACACGGGCAGCAGACATTATGTAACAAGTGGCGCAGTTTCCCAGCCTGAGTTCCTTGGCTGAGGCGCAGCCTTGGAAGCAAAGCGGGCCTCTGTGCAGAGAGAGAAGCGTGGGTCCTGGGTTGGAGGCGCTCCCGTCCAGCCCAGGTGCCCCACCCGCCACACCTGCGAGGCGCGGCCAGTCTCAGGGGTCACAAAGCCAAGCGACCTATTTTCAAGGACACTACTTTGGACCAGGGGTTAGGAAATCCAGATTTCCTCTGAGATCAGCTGCAGAGGAGGCTCACTTATGCTCGCTGGGTAGAGTGAACACAAAGGTTCCCTCCAGATTCAGAATCCTGTGGCTGCGGGTGGTTTCTTTCCTTGTCATTAATTACAGTGGGATCTGAATTGCTACAGGAGACCAGATGTCCAGGTCCTGTGCCTCTGCCCAGGCCTTCCCTAAGTCCTATTCCTCCCGCGGGTCTCCAACTCCAGGACAGGGGCAGCGGTACCTGCCCACCTGTGCCCCTACCCTGCCCTGCCGCACACATGGGGTGCCTGTAGAGCCACACCGCCCCTTCCCCAGGCCCACCACTGGGTCCTTTCCTGCTCCTCCCTAAACCTGCCTAATGCCCAGGCCCAAAGGCTGAACCCCGATGTGTTTCCCAGGAACACAGAGAGGTAGGGTCTAGCAAAACAGCTGTCCAGAGAATGTCCCCAACCTGTGTGTTTGGGGAGGAGCACTGGAGACAGGATGACAGGCAGAGCTTCCAAGGACCTGAGCCCTGGGGCAGTGGGGCTTCGCTGGGCCTCCCCGCAGTGAGGATGCAAGAAGCAGGACCCCTGTCGTCCAGGGAGGGACAGACCTCCTCTGGGATCAGCTGCACAGGAGGTGCACTTGCACTCTCCGGGTACAGTGAACCAAGAGACTTGCTTTGGGGTCAGACCGACATTCCAGAGTCCCCACTCCCTTGCTGCCTTCAGAACTGGGAATCTCCCCTCTGCTCCCCTCCTCATGTGAGGGGTGAAGCTGCCTGCTAGCCCGATCCCACACCCTGAAGGAGCTTCTTGTGCTCACTTGGCCCTCCGCTGGGGGACACAAGGCAGGGAACCAGCAGATGGTGTCTCTGCCTGGAAGGTGCTGGAAAGGAAACAGGCCAAGGAATTTAAGACAGGTGGACAGCCTAGAAGAGTAGGCCCTCGTCTGCATCTTGACTATGGCTCAGAAGTCCAACCAAGAAGGCCGAGGGCCCCTTCAGGAGTCAGTGGGGCCAGGAAGCTCCGCCGGCTGGGGAGAGCAGCCGTAGGTTGTTGGAGGAGAGAGCCTTCCTTCTTGGTGACAGAGCCACCATCTGGATGGCCTGGTTGTGAAGAAGACGGAGGAACAGCTAGCAGTGCAGGTCCCAGGCAAGACGTGGGCAGGATGTGGGCTCGGGGCAAGGCATGAGAGCTGCCCCTCATCCCGTGTGGCTCACAAAGGAGAGTGGGAAGCTGGAGAGCTGGAGGCCGTCTGTCAGGGCAGCTTCGGGGAGGACTGCCGGTCAGCCGCCCCAAACCCTCAGCACGAGTGTGGTCCTACACGGTGTGGAGGGACCCTCTGTAACGTGGGCAGGCCACTGCACCCTGCAGGCCAGGGCTAAAGGCCCCTCCCCTCCGCAGCTCTATCTTGGCCTCTCAGAGGGCTGCTAAGATGCTTGGCCTTCAGAACACCTCATTCGTCTTGAAAATTAATATTCTCCTGATCCTAAAGCACGAGCAACAGAGACCTTTACTATGAAGAGGAAGCTCTTTGGAGACCATAAAATGGAGGAGACTGAAAGCGCTCGATCTCTTCCTGCTGCGCCTCGCAGGCCTCTCATCAGCAGCAGAACAAGAGAATCCTGAGCTCGAGGATGCAGGGTGTGCTGCGGGCAGACGTCACGCTGAGGCGGCCACAAGCACCGCCAATCCAGAGCAAGGGCGTTGGTCCTCCCACACCCGAAGCTGCCTCCCACACATCCTGATGCTTGTTCCCGGAAGACTTAGGACGGGAATTTCAAGTCATTACTTTTATGATGTTATTTGGAAAAAATATCTGAAGTGTAAAATATTCCATTGCTTACACTGGTCCTTAATATTAAGTATTTTAAATCTATATTTTGCTAATGCATATAAGATTTTGCATAGATGCATTAAGCAAATTACTGTCATCTTCCATGTTAGACTGGCTTGACTAAACCAGGCCCTCTTCCACGTTCAGTCTGCAGCTGTGGCACACTCCGTCTCACTGTTTAAGAGAGCACCCTGAACTGACTGTGGGCTCACACGCACCACTTAGGGTGACTTGGAGAGGTTGGAGTGCCGTTTTCCCATTTCCCTGGAGAGCAACATCCTGCTGAGCTGTCCAATGCCACCACCAGGAAAACCTTGACACAGAATCAGCCTGTAGGCCACATGCAGATTCTGTGTCCACCAACAGTCAAGGGCTGGACACGGTCAGCACGAGGACCTTCCTGACCCTCTGTTGATCTTCCCCACACAGGCCCCTCTTCTCTCACCTCCCCTAGCCCTCGGGCTCAGGACCCTTGTGAGCTTTCCATCCTATGCATTTGTGAAAGACTCTGTCATGCAGACTCTTCATGGGCCTGCTTCCCTTCAACCCCCCGAGCTGTGTGCATCAGTGACTCCTCTTTATTGCTGAGTACTATTTCAAGGTCTGATATCCCGTGGTGGTCCACCAAAGTCATCTCAGGTTTGGGGCTGTCGTGAGAGCTGCCGGGAACATTCTTGCTCAGAATGAATGAATATGCTTCCCTTTCTCTAGTAGGAGCAGCAGGAAGCTCTGTTTCCATGCTGGCTCATGTGCCAGTGTTGTGTAGAGGCACTGAGCAACCTCCCAGAGTGGCCATGCCACTGTGTCCTGCAGCAGCGGCGGATGCGTGCTCCGTGCGGGTCCCTCTGCTGCTGAGGGCCCCTCTCCTCACTTCAGCCATTCGGGAAGGAGCCTCCACCTTCAGGGATTTACACTGTCCTGGTGGCTAACGGTGTTGACCGTCTCACATGCTTGTGAACACCCGTGTGTCCACGTGGACGAAATGTCTATTCTTCTGTCCACTTCTAGCTAGATTGTCTTTTTCTTGAGTTTTAGACGTCCATAGATGACATGGGAAGCAATCCTTTGCCACATCTGTGACTTGCCCATGTCCTCTCCTAGCTGATTGCTTGTGTTTTCACACTCCTAACAGGGACTTTCTCAGAACAAAATCTCTCATTTTGGTGAGGTACCATTCATCCAATTTCCCTTTTATGGACCATGCTTTTGGTTTTAAGTTTAAAAACTAGTCCCAGATGCAGGAGATTTTCCCCATTAAAAAAAAAAAAGTTTTTATTTCTACATTTTACATGTTTTAAGTTCAGGTCCATTTTGAGTTGATTTTGGGGTCAGGAGGGACTCTTAGGCTAAAGGTAACATTTTTGTGCTTTGCTTGTGGACATGCACTGCAGGCCACTTGTTACCCTTCCTCTCCTGAGCTTCCGCACCACTGTCAGGGCTCAGTTGATGTGTGTGTGTGTGTGTGTGTGTGTGTCTGTGCCTGTGTATGAGGACATCTGTGTGTGTGTGTCTGTGTGGGGAGATCTGTGTGTGTTGTGTGTGTGTCTGTGTGTGGGGACATCTGTGTGGGGGGGGGGCATCTGTGTGTGTGTGTGTGTGTGTGTCTGTGCACATGCATGTGTGTGTATGTGTGTCTGTGTGTGTGCGTATGTGCGCATGTGTTTGTGTGTGTCTGCGTGTGGGTCTGTGTGGGGCTCTCCCTTCTGTCCTGCAGGCTGAGCAGCCAGCAGCGTGCTGTGTCCACGACTGTCATTGTGGAGTAGACTTACCGTCAGGCACAAGGAGCCCCGTCACTCTGACACACAGCTCAGCTCTTGCAGGCACTGTGCTTTCTGGGATGGTCTTGGAATAAGTTTGCATTGGATTAGAAGGGCACCTTGCTGGGGTGGGGATTGCATCAAGCCTGTGCAATGGGAATGGACTGTGCCTTTGTGGAGGCTTCCAGTCCATGAGCTCAAGGTGTCTCCCACTTACCTCGGTGTTTGATGGATTTTGTTAGCGTGGGATGATTTCCGCATCTACATCCTTACACATTTTATATCAACTCCTAAGCATTTCTCTTTCCTTAGAACAACTATATACAATTAAATTGTTTAATTTAGTTGCCACTTATTCATTGTTAGTATGCACAAATGTGACTTATTTTGTTAATCTCATATTTTGCAGTGATGACAAAATTACTGTTTATTGACTCCATTAGATTTCTTGTGATCGTCTCTGTGTGTGCGCCCACAAGGGACCTTCGCGTCCTGCTCGATTGCTCCTGTGTCCTGCTCCTCTTGGCTTCTGGCTATTCTTTTCTTTTTCCTTTGAAGTCAGATTACCTTGAGCTAATGTAGCTCATGCATGTGTGTGTGTGTGTGCGCGCGCGCACGCAACAGCTCCTCTGGTTAGTTTAGATTCAGTTACCTTTGTCACTGGGCTGGGGGCAGCTTCCCATGAGAAGGTGTCTTGGGCTGGCTTTCTGTCTGTCTGTTTTGAAGAAATCTCAGCTTGGGCTTATCCGCGCTCATCCTCACTGGGGTTCACTCAGCTGGTGACTCTGGAAGCTCACTCCTGCTAGACCTGGGATTTTTCAGTCATTATTCTTCAAATGCCCTTCTCTCCACTTCTCTCCTTCTTGGACCCACAGGAGGGGAATGTCGGGCTCATCACTGTCATCCCACAGGTCCCTAAAACCCTGCTCATTTTCTAGAATTCTCTTTTCTCACCATTGTCCAGATCGTGAAATCCTCTTGGTCATCCCCAATTCCCCGTATTGTCCTTGGTCATTGACACACTTCTCTTGAACTCATCCAGTGAGATTTTTAATTCAGTGATCCTACTTTTTAACTATGATTTCTCCTTTAACTATATTTCTCTTTTAAAATACAACTTGTATTTCTTTGCTGATGTTTTATCTTATTTTCCTCATTTGTTTCAAGAGAATTGATAGTTGATCCCTGGATTATTTTTGTGATGGATCTTTTAAGATCCTTGCCAGATAATTTTGTTGTCTGATTCCCTCCGTGTTGGTGGCAAGCGATCATCCTCGATTCAAGTCAAGGTATTTCTGGTTGTTGGTAGACTGTAAGTTTCTGTTGAGTCTTGGACACTGTGTCCATTGGTCAGAGCCCTCTGAGTCCTGTGCAGGTTTCCTACTTTCACACGCAGGCCCCAGGGTTAACTCTGTCTCTATAGTGTCCGTGGGGGGGTATTTAGTCTGCTTGGTGTACAGGACATACTGGGCTCTGCTGGATTCTGCCTGTTGTGCCTGAGGGATAGAGCTTCCCCAGATGGCCCTGCTCCTTGTCTAACAGGGACAGGATTCTGTACTTATGGTGCCGGGTGCCCCACAGGATAAGCTGTGGTGTGGGATCTCTTTGGCTGCTACCTGGTGTCTGGGGCCAGAGATTCATGCCAGCTGCAAGGCGATCCCTCTCAGGTGCCCTGGTTCCTGTCCAGATGTATCTAGGTGAGGGAGGAAGTCTTAGGTCCATCTGGGAAGAGCAGCCAGCCCTGTGGCAGGGTCCCCTCAGCCGTCCGGGGATTCTGCAGTTGTGCTGTCAGCTGTACCTTTGTCTTGTTTCTTCAGTCCCAGGGTCATCCTCGGTATCTCCCAGTTCTCCTGTTTAGTTGGTGCCGCCTGTCCAAGCTTCCATTTCTTCACCTGATTCCCAAGTGTACGAGTCAACTGACCCCGCCCAACAGTGTTTCCACACCTGGCTGCTAACACCTCTGCCTAAGTCACTCTTATGAAATGGTAGGATTGGGTGGCCCTTACGGACTCAATGCTGCCAACTTCCCTGGGGGAGTGCAGGTAGCAGGTGGTCTCTCAAGCTCTCCAGGTTACTCAGAGGCTCAGCCAGCCTCCACCTGAGGTCAGCATCTCAGAATCACTAGAGTCCTAAAAACCACATGCCCTGATTCACCTGCTGTGCCCAGGTGGTTCACATGGAGTGCTGGTTGAGTCACCTGAAGGGTCAGTGTGTACTGCTATGCCCAAAGTCACATCACCCAGGAGCAGTCTGCCCATTGCAGATTGACTAACTGTCAGTTTTACTGTGCTTACTTGTGGTGGAGGCACACCGGAAGACCTCCCCTAACAGGGCTGTGCAGACAGAGAGTAGGAGTGGATGCCTTGCACCTGCCCGGGTCCCCGCTCTGTGCCTGGTCTGGACACTTGTGTCTCCAGACAGTGTCACAATGGCATCGCAGCTGCCTGAGCTCAGGGGCTGCCCATGGGCCTTCTCCTTCAGGGGCTGTGTGTCCTGCACCTTGGAGAAGAGTGTTTCCAGCAAAGGCCCGGAGAGCCTGCTGGGTGAGTGATCGCTTGCAGACAGCCGTCGGTGGAAACACCCCACCCCCACCCCGCAGAAGGGGCCCCGGCTGGCCAGTGAGCTTGGCCAGCTGTTTGCAGGTGTTTCTTGCTCTCATGCCCCGGCTCAGGCAATGCAGGGGACCTGACCCCTCTTCAGTCAAGGGCACTGTGCCTGAGTGGGTCCCCCATGGGGCTTGCTGGGGGGTATCAGAGATGAGCAGGAGACCCTCCCCTGGAGGCCCACTCTTGGAGGCTGAGGAAGAGCAGCTGCCCTGCTGTAGTGGCAAGACCAGGAAGAACACAATGCAGAGCTCGTAGGGTCTCGGATGAGCTGCGGGCCAGCTGGCTTTGGGGCACGCGAGGGAATGACATGTAGGGTGCCCGTGGTTGTGCAGTGGGGCTGGGGAGACGGGAAGTTCTGGGCTGCAGAGGAAAGTTGGAGAGTCATCAGCATGTAAATGGTGATTGCAGCCTTACCTAGGGATCAAGAAAGAAGGTGCTAATAAAGAGATAAAATGGCATGTGGAAGAGGAACAGAAGGTAATGATGGAGGAACAGAAGGTAATAATAAGAGGAACAATAATAACAAGAACCCCACAGGGAAAAGAAAGGGAAACACAACAAAAAACAAGCAAACAGAGAGACAGAGGAAAAGCAAAGACGGGGAAGAGGTCTGCCACTAAGACTGTTAATGGGATAAACTTGCCTCACAGGATGTGGCAGCGAGTACAGAGCCCAAGTTCATGTGGAGCTATTGCACCCCCTCCCCTGAGCGAGCGAGGGAGAGGGGTGGTCTGAACAGGCCGTGAGGCAGGAGACGGAAGCTCAGCTCCTTTCCCAGGGTCTGGCGGTCACACGGAGGCCTAGGGAGTGACCATCTGCCATGTGGCACCCCGGTGCGGACCACCGGGTCCAGTGCAGGAGACTGCACTTTCTTGGGGAGAATGTTCTCCCAGCCGTTCACCAGATGCGGGGCTCCTCCAGGCCTCCTCCTCATCCCACCAGCACTGAAGGCTCTTCCCGGCTACGGACGCGCCTGTCGGAAGGCTTCTGCCATATGCTGCTCCTCTGTGAATAAAACACCCACTCGAGAAACCGATACCTCGGAGGGGATTTACCCCTCGGGGAACTCGCACAGGGACGTGCAGGACCTCGCTGCTGAGCCTGGCTGCGGGTTCACGGCCTCGCTCCGCACTTCCGAGCTGCCCTCCTGTTGGAGTTCTGGGGGAGATGAAGATAAATTAACACATGTGACGCTCTTGGAACCACGCAGGACGAACTCGATAATGGCCCCGCAGCAGGCTGAAGCTGGCTCTGATTGGTACATGGGCGCCAACTGTTACATTTTCAGGAATTTTGTGAGCCAGTTGACATCAAGTTGTTAGCTTGAAACCAGTCACAGTAGGAACCTGGCAAACATTACAAATTAGGTTTTTGTTCTTGCTTTTGTTTTTATTTTTGAAGAGCCAGTTGTTCAACACTTCCCAGCACACCACTGGATCATATTTGAATCTTTGGATGGTGGCTCATACGTTTAATCTAGATCCAGAGTAACTTCATCTCATTATTGTACTATAGCTTCCCAGAACGTGGTTTTGCTGCCCGCGTGTTCCACCAGGACTCACCACCACCATGCAGCTGTTGGCATCCACACACTGGCCCTTTAGTTGTGTGTGCAAAGCATGCTGCACTCAGGGGTAGACTAAGGAGAGGGCGTCGGAAGGAAACGGCCTCCCAGGGAGAGAAGCTGCCCAGTGCTGGTGATGGGCAGTGGGAAGGCCCAGTAGCAGGACCCCAGGGGAGTGTTGGCGGGATGATAGCTGGAACGGAAGCCGGGTGAGGGAAGGCAGCTGGAAGCACAGCCCAGTTCTGGCTCAGGGGTGTGGATGGTGATGCCCAGCCTCCCTGGGGGCTCAGCCTGCAGCTGCTCCTGGACTCAGGTGCTGCTGTGGTCTGATGAGTCCTCCTTACTCCTCCGCATGTCCCTCTCCCAATACCCGTCCTCCTGGGCGTAGTCCTCCATCCCAGCTGCCAAGAGAGCAGACCATCTCCTAACGCATCCTCACTCTGGGGAAGCAGGATGGCAGGAGAAAGCGTGCATGCCGACCCCAGCACGTGTGCCGTGCACAGACGTGTGTGTACTCTGTCACACTTGCGTAACCAGCGAGGTACGCTTCTTCTTCCTCAAGACCAAACAGCCTGAACTTCCATGAGCTACTGCGCCTCATGTGGAGATCCTTCCACGAGGGTGCCGCGGCCTTTCTTCCTGAAACTCAGTCCTGGTTTCCAAGAGGCCCAAACGCTTGGATCCTGGGAAGGATGAAGGCCACCTGTGTGGTTCCCGCAGCAGCAGCCAGGAGGCCCAAGGGAAGGAGAGAAGCACCCCTGGGTCCCCTGCTGAGGTTGGGCTTGGGTGGCGCCGTCCCTCAGAGGCCCAGGGAGAGGGGCAGGGAGAAGCCAGGCCTGAGTGAGCGGCAGCAGAAGCCCCTGCCTTCTGGTCACCAGTGGCTCTAGTGGAAGAGGAAGTGGAATCTGCACCCAGCACTGGGGGGGTGAGAGGAGGGGAGAGTGAGCTGCAGGAAGCCAGGAGCCCGGGGGTATTTTTTGTTTTGTTTTGGTTTTTGTTTTATTTGATTTATTTTAGCAGTAAGATCCATTCTTTTTCCTTTTTTAAATTCATTTTCAAGTGGTCGCAGAACCGTAAGAGCCTTCCGTCTGCATCACGGGCACCGTGACGTCTGATACAGGAGCGCCCACACAGCGTTTAGGCAGGCTGTGCCGTCCCCACAGACACACGTGAAGACTTTCAGAATCCTTCCTCCAGGTTTCTGAAGCGAGCAGGGTACCCACCACCACAGCAGGGCCTGGAGCGCCTTGGGAGCACAGGCCCCCACAGAACCGCAGGAACTCGGCAGTCTGCCCCCAGGAGGGTCCACCTCCTGGCCCAGAGTGGGAGCAGGTGGCCCGGGGCTTCCAGTGGGGGCAAGGCTAGCGTTCCAACAGAAGACAGAGGCCATGGACCACAAGGCTGGACAGGGGCCCTGGGCTGCACCAGCCACAGGGAGAGGGAAGACGCCCATGGCCCTCAGGCAGAGAGCTTGTCCTGGGAACTAGAAAGCAGCTCTCTTCTAACCTGAGGTCCACTTGAATCTAATGGACAGAAGAGGAAATGCTTTCTGTGTAGATAGATGATTCTCTCTGCCATGGATCAACTGGTGAGTACGTGCATTTTCAAATCATATTCAAATATCCTCAAGGTCTCAAATACCAAAATCTACCTTCTGTTGGATATGAACAAGCGGAGTGGGTAAACATGAAGTAATGAAGTCCTCTGGCCTTTGAATACGTCCCCTAAAATATCATTACGCCGGTGTGGTGTTGGTCCAGGCAGCAGCTTCCCAGGGTCCTCCGCCAGGTTGCTTGAATGAGAGGCCTCCAGCAGCAGTGAGCTGCCCCTCCCCTGATGCACAGTAGCAGCCTGAGCCTGCAAGCATCTCCTGACTTTGGAAGAATGGCTTCGTTCTGAAACGTCCACCACCAGAGTGACCTGGCCACTCACTGCAGAGGCAATGGCGGAGGAAGCAGACAAAGAGCTACATAAAATTCTGATAGAAGGGATCACACTTTGACACCCTTGGGAGGATTAAACTCTGAAAGAGGAGAATAATTTTGATTCTTTAAATCCAGCTTACAAAGTTGATTTCTTTCTAAAAACCCAATTTGAGGTCAAGACTAGTCCCACTCTGTGCCCATGTGTGCTGTGAGTTCATGATCTTTTCCTTTTGGTTTGTAAAAATTCTTCAGTTTCTACTTATGAAGGGAAAAAAAAGGGTTCTAGAACCCCTCCTCCCCCAGGCTGATAAAAACTCAGAATTTTGGGCAGATGTTAGAATTCAAGTACCAACGGAAAAGCGAGTGTGGTCTGGGAACTCCTAGATCCTCCAGGCCAACCCACAAACACAGCATGGCTTCTCTATGCGAGAGGCACCTGTGCTCTCTCGGGACCCTGCAGGAGGCCCTGAGGATCTGATGTCCACAAGGTGCGGCAAGCGGCAAAGTCTAATTTATACAAAATCACAAATTCATACAAAATCACATTTTCCCCAAAGTAAGCAGGACAGAATTCCAAATTTAAGGGGGTCCAACAACAACAATGGCAAGCTTGAGGCTTATGAAACGGCCCCGTGCCAGTCAAGGTGTGAATTCACCTCGGCTGCTAGTAGGTCCCAGGTTCGTAATGTGGTAACAGACCAAGACCGGCCCCAGCGCTCAGAGGCCATTCACCCTTTCCCCACCCACCCCTCCAGCACCAGCGCCGCACCTTCCACCCTCCAGCCCACCCCCCACCATCAGCGCCGGCCTCCACCAGACCCTGCATCCTTGTCCACCTCGTCTCACCCAGTCCCCATCCTCCGCTCAGCCCTCTCCCACCCACTCACCGCTGTCACCGCCTCCACTCCCCATCTCCGGCCTCTTCCAGTTCTCCATCCCTGTCCCCACAATCCACCCACCCCTCACTGAGTGTCTGGGAAGGGCTAAGCAGCTTTAGACGAGGAGAATGCAATTGTGAGAGGACATGCTCTCCGCAGTTTACAGTTCTGTGAGAGAAACACTTCAGCATACAGGAAATTACAATACGCTGTGTGTAGTTCTATAATGGAATATTGACTTCCCGGGCAATTGAAGGCCAAGCGGGATTGGGGTGAGGATGAGAAGGTTTGCTGGAAGGAAGAGGAGCGGAGAAACAGCAGATTCAGGACAGGCAGTCCTGGGGCACCTGAATATTAGGGACGTGCGTAGGCTGAAATCCTGGATCTGGGAGTGGAGGCCATGGGCAGCCGTGGCCAGCCGGAGACAGCAAAGTGCATCCTACAAAATATATCCAGATTCTCAAACTGTTGGTGATAGCAACAGTGTTTGGTCAAAGTCCACCGTCCACCTCTTCCCCGCCAAAGAGAAGACAAAAGTATCTGTAGTATTTCACAAGTCTCACTTTTACTATGTTGTGGACATGCCATAGGGGGAACAAGAACATTTTTGATTTGTGGACAGAGCAAGTTTATCACAAACCCTGTCGTGAGTAACACAGGAACTAGGGGAAGCAGGAGGAAGCGCGGCTAGATCCACCAAGTTGGTATCAGCCACGCCTGCCCTGCAGACTCAGCCTCAGGGCAGAGCCCTTCTGGATAAGGTCCAGGAAGGGAAGGGACGTTCCCGAAAACCACAGACAGCTCCAGGTTACTTGTGTCTGCGACTCTGTGAGATCACGCGAGAGCTGCTTGCTGAAAATGGTCCTGATTAGAGATTCGAAACGTTTGGGGCAGGGGAAGCACCTCTTCCTTGTCTTCCTTTATTTTCTTCCCCTTAAGCAAGAGATACCCACTGAACACAGTTTGAAGAAAAGTGGAAGATAATTTGAACTCAAGGCTGGAGTGGATTTCAATTTTTCTTCCTTGGAAGCCGCTTTGCGGTTCTGAAGATGATGTCCCTGCACTGGTCTTGGGCACATAGCTTGGACCCCGGGCCTCCTGTCTCTGGGCCCCCAGGCACAGCTACAGTGAACTGCGGTGTGGTGTGAAGGCTTGACCTTGACACAGGCAGGCTTTCACAGGCTCTTTCTGAAAACCGAGCCAATAACCAACAGAAACCGGAACAGGGAGCTGGGGAGACAGTGGCTGTGGCGGGCAGCTGCTCAGTCCTGTGTGAGGGGCGGCCGGCTCCCTGGAGGCCACCACCTCCAGGAGATTGCGCCCTCCACCCGCACCGGCCGACCAGCAGCCTCCCTGGAAGGGAGCTCTCCACCTCATCTAAACCCTCCCCTTGACACCTAAGCCCATTTCCTCTTTCTCATCCTCAGTGTGGAGAGGGAGCAGCTGGTCCCCGCCCTCCACACGATAGCCCTTCAGGGGCCTGAAGATGCCTATTAGGTCAGCTGCCCCGCTCAGCAGATCCTTTAATCTTCCTCCATAGGTCCTATTTTCCCGTCTCTAATCGTCTGCCGCTCTCTACCGAATCCCTTTCAGCTTCTTAAGCCCTGGTGTGTCACCTCTTCAGAGGGTGACAGGGATGGTGTGAAAAGCCAAGCAGCCCAGCACACAGCCGGGTTTCCACCACAGCAAAATCACACCCCATCACACCCCTGCTGAGGTGGCCACAGCCACAGAAGCCCCCACATCCCCTCCCACCTGGTACCAGGGAAACCAAAGACAGAACAGCAACAGCCGTGATAAAGACCAGCTGTCGAAACAGACAAAGCCAGGCCAGCATGTCCACGCTTGAAAGCAGGGTGGGTATCCGTTTGGGTGACGCGTCCCTCTGGTGTGGTCCCTTGTAATGGGCTAGGTTCCTGAATCCATCGTTTTTAAATTGTCAAACAATTTTGTTGCACCATTCTCACCTGTGGGCCAGGTCCTCCATTCTCACCTGTGGGCCAGGTCCTCCATTCTCACCTGTGGGCCAGGTCCTCCATTCTCACCTGTGGGCCAGGTCCTCCATTCTCACCTGTGGGCCAGGTCCTCCATTCTCACCTGTGGGCCAGGTCCTCCATTCTCACCTGTGGGCCAGGTCCTTCATTCTCACCTGTGGGCCAGGTCCTTTGCCATCAAATTATAAAGCCATCATTTTAAGATCCTGCTCCAGGGCTGGGGAGACCCACTAGGTAAGTGCCACCTGCAGATCTCCGTCTAGTCCCCCGGAGCCCGACTGCATTCAGTGGGCTGTGCCTGACTGTGAGTGTCCACAGGGCCCCCCAGGAAGCCCTGGCTCCAGGGTGGGGCCCTTCGCACCCAGAAGCGTCTCCTGCCCCTGCCGAGCCCCTCTCCTCCTCCCACCAGGTGGTGAGATTCCGCAGTCATGACCCACCTGGGGGCCGTCGTGTGCTGCTTCCCGCCAGGCTTCGCCCTGGCTGCACAAGTGAGCCTTCTCTGCTCTCTTTCAGAACCCTGGAGGAAGTGGGGAGCACCCGAAGCCGGGGATTTCCACCGGGAAACACCCCTGTCCCGTCTCTCCCGGGTGTCAGAGCACTTCCAGGCATGCTTCCACTTCAGCCCCCGAGCACCATCTTTCTTGTGACCTAGACGGTCTTTTCTCTCTACACTGAATGGACTCTCATAGGCTAACGCGGATGCCACAGGAAACAGTTGGAAAGTGGAGTGGAATTTCATCTGTACTGTGGTTTAACCGGGACATTTCTTTTTATCTATCTGGTTAAAATTATCCTGCTGAGTTTCTTTATTAATTAGCTACTTACAAAAGCAGATCATGTTCCATGTAAACATGGAATACAATTCTCAAACAAGTAATATTTCATCTGCATTAATTTTTTAAATACTGAAAACGTTTACATTTAAAACATAGCCAAATATATAACTGCTTCAATTACATTTCTAAATGTCTTCAAACTCGAGATATTTTAATGTCATATGCTTTAATGCCAAAATGTTCTCACCTAAAGCAACGAACACGTTTTAATCAAGACCTGAACGTTCTTTTAGACTGGTTCCATCAGCATTTGTTGGTGGCACATACTGCGTGCTCCAAGCAGCAGTAAGCAGCGCTGCCCTCGTCTACCCACACGTGGCCTTAGTAGTTGGCTTTAGCCCTGCCCGGGTGCCGTGTCCCTCCTAGACACTGGGCTTGGGTCCTCCCATGGGACATCTGCGTTTCCTAAGTAGAGGCACAGGGAAGGGCCCTTTCTCAAGGGAAAGGCACAGATTTTGAGGTGGGAGGTGGGCTGTGACTGGCGTCCACCCCTTGAGAACCTCTCAGTCCCTGATGCCACTGTGACCCAGAGCCACGGTGACCACTGTCTTCTCAGAGAGGTCCTCTCCTCTGCTTCTCGAAGACGTTCCTGGTTTTGTATTTTTATTCGTCAGCAAAGGGATGCCAAGATGGGGTGGATCTCAACTAGCAAGGGGTGGAGCAGAGTCTGTTTTAACCTGCCACTGTGGCGGCGCGGGGGTTCCTTGTGCTCTTCCTTGTTTAGAAATGAAATAATATTGTTTCAAATGTGGCAATTTCCTTTTATTCTTAAAACAAGCAAACTGTAAATTGCAAAATAGAATGGGATAAAAGCATAATTACTGCTTTTATTTATTCATACCATATTAATGTAATATAATTATCCAGTAAGCAGACAGTCTTATGAATATTCAACAATAAAAAACCAACGGCAGCAGCTAGTTATTCTAATGAACACATAAAAAACTTTAAAGGATGAAATAATTTTTTCTCTGCTTCCATTTTAAATGACAAATGGATGAAACTCAACAACCCAAGTCTTCTACAGAAGAGTGACCCAACTTGGCATCAAAGGAGTGGAGACAGAGCTTCCTCTCAAAAATAAGCAGGTGAAGATGTCTATCAGCCTGATCACTCCATCATCCCAGGTTCCTCTGCGAGCACCAGGAAGGGACTAGAACAAACTGGGGAATCTCTGCAAATGAAAGAGAGGAGCAAAGCTGAACCACCAAGTCCAACCAGAGAGCCTCTCCGAGAGTCACAGCATGGTGATCCTGCAGTGCCCACAGGGCAGAGCAGAGGCTGGGGGCACACATCATGGGGGAGCAACACTATGGGCAAAGACTTGAGGGGAGCGTGGGGTGGGTGGGAGGAGCAGCCTGTCAGGGGGAGGGCTGG
Source organism: Sciurus vulgaris (assembly GCF_902686455.1). Taxonomy (NCBI): domain Eukaryota; kingdom Metazoa; phylum Chordata; class Mammalia; order Rodentia; family Sciuridae; genus Sciurus; species Sciurus vulgaris. The sequence continues at coordinate 98,799,510 of NC_136474.1, forward strand.
GCCTGCAAGTGAACCCCACACCCCAGCAGGAGCCAGGGTGGAGATGCTGTGTGGGCTGGAGCAGCCCAGTTGTGCTGCCACAGGTGGTCACACCCTGGTTGCTGGATCTAAAGCTCAGAAAACAGCGTGGAATGAACTCCTGGTATCCTGTCTGACGCTCTCTGTTCCAGGCCTATTCAGCTGAATTTGGTCCATGGTCCACCAGCTCAGCAAGACAGATGGAACTGAGCACTTTCTGCCTAAAATCAAAGTTCATTTGAAATGCATAGAAGGAAGGAAGGAGATCCTGGCTCACAATCATGGGACCACACTGTGCAGTATTTTCTGGATTTGGCACCTGCCTGTTGAAATGTGACCTTATTTCACCTAATCCTAAAATAGATTCTGGACACTGTGCAACTTTTACCTTTCTATTACAGATGGAGAAGCAGAATCTGAGAGGTTAAATTACTTTCCAAAGCTCTACTTCCCAAGAGCTGGTAAGGAGCATCCACTCACCCATGCAAACACTCCATGACCCTTGGTGGAGCTTGGCCAGGTCCCAGGTGAAGGGGAGACGGAGATGAGAGATAAAGGTCCATCTTCACTGCATCTGCAGTCCAGAAGGGGCAGGCTTCAGACTACTAACTGCACAAACCCGTAAGCTGTAAACTACCACAGAAGGATGAAATACGGGCCTGGGTTTGGGAAGCCCTGTGCACCTGAGAACTGGGCCCCAGGAGAGAACACCAAGCAAGAGCAGAGAAGTTTATTCCACAAAGAGGGAGTGGCATGGGCCAACCTGCAGGGAGAAGTTCATGGGACTGAAATGGAAACCCAAAGAGGACTCAGGGAGGCGAGAGAGCCTGGGAGTCCACAGCAGTGGCTGGTACCAGGGCCACAGCCTTAGTTCACCGACTAGCCCTCCATTCCATTTCAGAAGTGCCCAGTTTGGACACTAAATTCCCTGGTACCCAGTTCCTGCCTTTCATTTGTCGAGCACAAGCAAGATGCAAATATGTCATGTGTCTACATATTTAAGAGTTGTAAATGTCAGATAAATGTGCTCTGCACTCGTGCCTTGAAACATGTGCTTTTAATTGAAACAACAACAACAACAAAATACAAGAATAAAAGTGTGATTCTTTTTAAACTGAAAGGAGATTGAACACACATGACGGCTTTGCTCAGTTACCTGTGGGCCTGCTGGAGTTTCTGGAGAGCTTGGGCAGAATAAGAGAAAAGCATGCATAATCCATAAAATTATCACACGTTCGTGTCATAAAACCTACTTTTCTTACTTTCATTTCTGCAGAATCACTGATGCTACTGGGATCATCAAGAATTTTCACAGGTTTGTGTGCCAGGGACCGAAGCGCCCAGCCAGAGGTCTTTTCTAGGCCTTTCTTCACACATCCTCCTCCTCAGGGCTTCCCGACTTCACCCTGGAGAAGTGTGACCGTAGCGGCCACCACCAGGCCTGCAGAGACGGCCCCGATGTGATTAATGTGAGGGACATCAGGGCCCCAGGAGAATGGGGCCAGCCACAGTGCCCATGGGAAGCTCACGTCAGGAGGACTGTGCACCCACTCGGCCAGCCCAGCACATAGCAGCCCTTGAACCTCGCCAAGTGGACACCGTCCTGCCCAGGAGCCTCCTCAACCCAGTGGGGGCCTCACATAGCTGTGAGTGGCACACCACTCCGAGAAAAGACCCTAAGAGCCCAGAGGTGGACCCAGAACCACCAGAGAAGCCGGAGAGAGAGGTGGGCAGGAATGTGCCGGGCAGGTTGGAGCTCCAGGTGGGAGGAGGGAGGGCAAGGTGTGGAGGTCCTAGAGCTGCCAGGCTGGAAGGAGGGACGAAGAAAAGGAGCCCCTTGAGCCTGGGTGGCCACAGGACCTGAGCTGGAGAGGACCCCAGGATGCTGTGAGAACCCAGCAGCAGGGCCTCACCCACAGACCAGCTTTTGCTGTGCCAAGTACCTGGCTTCTAAAGTGAGACCCTTAGGACACCGTGCACAGAACCCTTGAGCACAAAATGCACACCGAGAAGCAAGCTCCCTCGGAAGAAAGCAAAAACGAAAATCAAAACATTTCAGGAGATTAAATTTCCCTTTCCCAATTTCCTCCTTTTTAAAAGGCAAAAATAAACAATTGTAATTTGACCACTCCAGACTTAATTAAATATCCTTAAAATCTCTTCTGTAATGTTAAAAAAAGCATGAATTAAAAACTTCAAAAATTAAAAACAAAAATGAATAAGTAAAAGGAAGGAGAGAAAAATCGTTGCTTGAATTACAAAAGAAACAACAAAGGTCAGAAATATCTCAGAAATGATGACTAACTTAGAGGGTAATAAGGAAGAATAAATTGAAATAAAAATTTAATGACAGACATTTAAGAAAGAAAGATGGCCACGCGAATGAAAATGAGGCCAAAAGAACTGTCAGGAGGAAATGGCCAGCATGGGCCCCAGCAGGTGCTCAACAAGAAAACCAGTGGGACGGGATCCGCCAGGCAACCGCAGCAGGAGAAGGCCCTCCAGGGACAGAGCGGGACCCCGGGCCGCAGGGCAATGGGCGCCTGGCATGTGCAGCCCACGGTGCTCAGAGACCTGTGTCCTGCCGAAAATATTCACTTTCAAGGATTAAAATGTTCCTGGGGCTTCCAGGCAGCCAGGGCCAACATCTCCCAAGGCCGAGAGAGTCGATGGGCAGGCAACTTCTCAACTGAAGCATGCAAACAGTGTAACATTTGTAAGGCAACATTCACAGGAAAATCTAGAAAAGAAAAGAAAAGCGGGCCAAGAATTTCATCACTTAATTGTGGAGGCTATAGAACAGAGTCCTAACTGAGCAGAACTTGGGGACTACTTCCACATTTGCAAGTCCATCTTCCATGATCTGTGAGGACAAGCATCATTCAGGAGATGAGGCCTGAAACCTCAGGGAAATTCCACAGCCAGCAACGGACAGCACTGCAAACCTGGGCGCAGGGAGCAGAGCAGCGTGCGGAGGCTTGTGCTCTGCCAGCACAGCACGGAACCACAGAGGACAGAGAGGAAAGAGAAAGGACAGCAGGACAGCTCGCCACAGGTATCCGGGGAGCGGCACCCTTTGAGGGGGGCCCTAACATCTGAGAGGCCAGATTTGCGATTAATCGTTAAAAAAGAATAGAGGCTATGGCTTTAAAGAAGACTTACAAAGATATCCCAAGCAAACAAAGTGCAGGCGTCCTGCACGCCCCGGCGGATGTGACCACCAGAGGGGAAGTGAGCTCTCCACACAGAGGAAAATGGGCACAAGCAGTGGAGTGCACACAGTACGTCAGGATGAGTATCGTGGCCATGCTGCGACAAAAGGCGTCCTCACCAGGATGTGGGAAAGACTCCCGAGACAGTAAGAGAATGGCTTTCGAATCTCACTGGCCAAGTAGTGGTACGTGTGAGTGTGTGTGTGTGTGCACCTCATGCCTGCGTGTGTACAACTGCACACACTCACATCTGCAAATAAAGGGAGGCAAAGGCACAAAATCAAATGGAAACAGGAAGAATGCTGGGGCTTCAAGTTCAACATCGTCAAAGCAATCCAAGCCAGATAGCATGAATGCCACGCAGCTCAATGCCAAAACCACATTCTCACTGAAGATACTAAAAATGGAAAGATGTGCCCCGGGTAAGAGAGTACCTACTTTATAAAGAAGGAACAAAGGGGATGGAGAAAATACTCTGAGAGCAGGTGTTAACACTGTTCTGGGATTTTTTCGGGGGTAGTACTGGGGGTTGAACTCAAGGGCCCTCAACTTTAATATGAGGCAGTTCGTGTGAACAAAGTGTTACACAGAAAACATTTTTAGGTTATGTGAAAAGAATGTTACATGGTATTCAAAAAACGGAATAAAATTAAAACTATATCTTTTTTTTCAAAAAAGCTCTATTGTTTGTAACTTTAAAAAATTTCTAAAATAGCCCTTGATAAAAAAGAGGAATACAAACCATAAGATAATTTATGAAAAATAATGATGAAAAATGGAAAATCTGATTATGGGGAATATCTAAAACAGGAACTACAGGAAGAGTCAGTTTTAGGCACATACACACATAAGTGAGACTTGAAAGGAGTTAGATTCTAGCTCAAAAGGCCAGGGAGCAGAAAGGCAAGCCCAGCAAAAGTGTGTGGCCAAAAAAAATTAATAAATAAAAATAAGAAAAACCGAAGAAAGGGCAAAATTAATGAGACAGAAAATAGAAAATGGTTTATGTAATAAGACTAAATTTTTGTTCTGTTAAAAACCACACAACTCATTAACTAGTTATAAGCAACTTTAAAAAAGGGAAAGAAACCACAAGTTTACTTACCAAGAAAAATCAAAGGGAAAATAGAACAGAAAAAACAGTAAAATTCCTTGAAAAATCAATCTTGCCAAAATTCAAAATAATAGATGAAATGGATAAATTTCCAAAAGGAAACTCTTCACTAAAATTGAGCATCAGCAATATAAGAGTCAAATAGGACAATTTCAGTGGAAATTGCACCCAAATAAAGAAAAGCACCAAGATGTCCCAGAGGGGAATTGTCCCCTACTTCAGATGATTCTGCATTACACAAGCTGATCCGCAATGTGAACATAAAGGACAAATCCAGATATTTTCTCCAAGATGGCATAACAATGGCCTCCAGACCTGAAGGAAAGAGAGGCTGCAGCCGTCCGTGTTGATGCGTTCATCCAACGCGGCAGACTCGACCCTAGAATACAAGAACCCAGCATGGCACCTTATTAACAGAGCTATGCTCGGCATCTTCAGCAAGCACCATTCTAGATACAGCAAAGCTTTACTAAAAATTCAACACTTATTCCTGATTTTAAAAAATGCTCAAAGAAATAAGGATTGGTGCAACTTGGTTAGTATAGGCCTTGTCATCTTACTTAAAAGAGACATGCTGGAAATGTCTTCTGGAACAAGGAAAGTGCCCCTGGTATGCAGGAGTCGCACGGGAGTTATCACAGAAATGTCATGACTTAATGAGATAAACCGGCTGGACATGAAAGAATCAAAAAATACAAATCAAACTGTCTTTTTGCAGATGATATGAGGACATCTGAAGGACACCAGAAGATCAAAGACAGAACCAACCAGGGCTGCGTGCGGTGCCGCTCAGGGCAGAGCAGCCACGGAGCAACCCGAGGCCCTGGGTTCCACCCCAGCAGAGGCCTGCAGACGGGACTGAAGAGGACAGGCCTCACGCTCACTAACTGGAGGGTGTGGACTGAGCACTCAGCAGTCACTGCCTTCCGTGCACAGTTGACAACAGCTTGGGGGACAATAGCAGGACTTTGTAAAAGCAGCAGAGGACATAAAGATTAGTAAAAAGTTTAAAATACACATGCAAAGTCTATATCAAAAAGACTTTAAATGGCCCTGAAGAGCCCAAATATAGACCCGAGCAAATAAAACAGATCCGTAACTCTGGGATGAAAGGACTCAGTGTTGTGTGTGTGCCAGACTCACTAAGGAAATAAGATCCCAGCTTGCTTCCTCTGGAGCTGGACAAGTTGAAGCAAAGGTTTGTGTGAAAAAATGGACTTAAAAGAAAGAGCTACAGGAAAGAAAGGAAGGAAGAAGGAAAGCTGATGTGGGAGATGGGCCTGTCGAGCATTAGCACGCCCAATCTGTCATTGGCAGTGTGGTTCTGGAACACAGGTGCACAGACCCGAGGTGGGACAGGGCAGGCAGGACAAGGGTGGGCGCCAGAGGGCATGCCAAGGTGGAATTGAACCGGGTCCAGATGCAGTCCCAGGACATGCTGAATCTGGTGTATACAAGGTTGCTAGGGCACACGTGACTTCCTTTGCCTTACTTTCCTGTTTTATCACTGGCTCTTAGCCAACTGTGTAGCCATTCAGAAAAAGAAAAATTTGTATCAATACCCTCCACCATACCAAGAACAAATGTGCAATGCATCTCAACTTTAAATGTAAAGAAAGCACCACGGAAACCCCGGGAGCACACAGGAGAGAATTCTTTGGCTGCGTACACGTAGGGAAGGCCTCACACACCATGATGCCGCTGCAAGGGAAGCAAGCAGAATACAGTGACCCCAAGGAGAAAACAAAGCAATACAAACAAGATATCTGCATGCGAAGTGCCTGTAGGCTTCTGTTTGATTTGCTGGAGCAGGGGCAGACCAAAGGCAAGTGGAAAACTGAAGAAAATCTTCCAGCACCGTCAGAAGGACTGACAGTCACTGCTGGGTAACGAGGCCCAACTGCAGGGCCAGGCCTCCACGTTCCAGTGTTTTGTCTTTTCATCCACGAGAAAAGCACGGGGCAAATCTGTTCAACAGACCTTCCCAGGCTTGTCTGAATCCCTCCTTTTACAGCACTGGGGGTTGAACCCAGGGCTACTTCCCCATTGAACTACATTCCCAGCAATTTTTAATTAATTGATCACTTTACTTATTTACTTACTTATTTTGAAACAGAGTTGTGCTAAGATGGCTGGACTGGGCTTGAACTTGGAGTCAACTTCTGTGGACCCAATCTGCACATGTGTGTGACTCAAGGTGAGTTATTTAACCTCAAACTCTATGACTTCATCTAAAAGAGGGGGAAACAATAATACTTATTTCATAGGATTGTTCTTCATGAAATAATTTTAAAGCATGTACAGCATTTGAAACCATTCTTGTGCACACTAAGCACACAATAATGTTCGTTGTTGTGTTGTTATTATTATTGAATAGTGTTATTATTAACATCCTTATAAAAACTTAAAACATTGTATACTAGCTAAAGAATGTACAAAAAAAAAAGTAGGAAGAATTTGAAATATCTTTCCTATAGCCCACTCTGGTAAATGCTTGCTTTTCTATTTAAGCAATCTTGCTCCTTAAACATGGTCATTGTACTGCAGACTGTGCAACCCATGCATCCCAAGCAACCTCTCTGAGATCAGTTGCAGCTCCGCCCAGCTTCCCTTTCTGCGCTCAGGCTGCAGGGTTGAGGAAACAGCTGGTGCTCTAAGACCAGAAACAGAATCCGGGAGATACCTGCTCCCACCTGAGTCCTAAACGCCCAGCATGTCCAGTGTGTGCGGGCCTTGGGGTGAGTGCGTCAGGTCACCCATAGTACCCGGAGCTCACGACGTAGCCTCTCACCCCCAGCACTTAGACAGCACTGGAGAATTGAACTCAGCGGGTCTTTGGTGCATCTGCCCACATCTCTCACTCTGCAGAAGCTCCCTGCACAGACGAGTCTCCTGAGCCAGCCCTCTTGTTGGGGAGCCGGTGCTTGTTGTAGAATGCTGAGTGCTGCAGAGAAGCCTGGGTCTGTGAGGCCCTCCACTGCACCGTCGGCTGCAGGCTATTTCTAATGCCTGATACACCTCGGCACTCGAGCGAGGTCCGCTGTCACAGTGAAAGTGTGGTCTGCACTCCTGATCTCCAGGTGCCTGCTCAGGCTGCCTGCGCACCTGAGGGCAGCTTCTCTGTAGGGTCGACTTAACCTCAGGGGAAAACAGCCCTCCCGATGGCAATTATGTTTCTAAATTTAGGAATCCAGGAGAAAAGTATCTAGGAGAAAGAAAATCTGCCTAGTTCACCGTCAAGAGATATCTCAACATCGAAATATTCTTTATTTACTCATTTTTCTGTAAGTCTGATCTTGTGGTCTGCCACCAAATCTGCCAGACTTGTGGAGCACACAGGTCCAGAGCCCCGGAGGGGCCTCTCTGAAGCCTGCACAAGTCTCCACCTGTTTGACATGAGGTGACTGACATGTCATTCCCTTGTCTGGCACAAGACTTCTGCCCCAAATTTTCCATTGCAAATGTGTGTGATTTAAATTCCACGTGTCGATTCTGGCAGTGATTTACTGAGTTGCTGCTCAGGGAGAGCCTTCACAGGTCTTGAGGACATGGTCCCAAATTGGCCTCCTGGAATCTCTGAAAATTTAGTCCCTCCACATCCAGTCTCATGATGATACCCGTCCCTGTAACCTTGTCGGCCCGGACACTGTGCCCTGTTTTGCCCTTGGCCTGGTCCAGAGAGGCACACAGCGCGCTGCTGCCTGGACGGGCAGGGCAGAGGCTCTGGCCAAGTCATGGCCGCGGCTTCCCTGTGGATGCCCGCCAGTGTCTTTTTCACACTTGGCCATGTGAATGTTCTCATCTTAATGAGTCATAGGAGCTTTTTGAAAGTATGTAACTAGTAGCCCTAGTTACTGTAGGTTAAAATGTGTTCCTACTTCTTTGCTAACCTTGAAGCTGTGAAGTTGTCCTGGACTGCCCCCCGAGGGTCCTGGCCACCATGGCCTCTCCCACATCACCTGCCCACTCAGAACCCGCTTCACCGCATAACTGACCATCAGGCACTGGCTTCTTCTTCCTTATAACATCATCTGCTCTCCACCCTTCCATCTGCAAGGACGTTACTTTAGAGTACCTTGTGAGTTGAGGATGTAGCTTCACTTTTTCTCCCCACAGGTAATTAATTTTATCAGAAATTGTTATTGAACTGGGCTTCCTTCTCTCATTGATTTGCAATAGTAATTGATTTATGTATGCAATGTTTATATAAAATGAGATCAGGATGGTTGGATGATCTATTTCCTTTTTATCAATTTCTCTTTCTGTTGTTACCAGTATTATACTATTTAAGTATTGGAGTTTAATGATACTTTTCTTACTTCATCTTATGAAACTGATAACATTTAATGCATTTGCCATAGAAAATGAAGACAGTACAGAGTCAGAATCAAGACCATGGAAACCCCCGTAGCACTGCCACTGGAGGTGGCCACACTCCCGAGCTTTGCTTAGGTTGCACAGACTTTCTTTCCACTTGTCTGCGCCCACGCACGGGCTGGGCTTCCTTCCCTGGTGGAGCTCCTGGTGCTCACTGACCTCCTTTCCTGGGCTCCTTCCTGTCTGCCTCCGCCCTGCGGTATCTGTGAAGCACTCCCACTGGAGGGAGGAGCTCCCTGCTCCTCCTGTGCCTGGAGACTGTGGTCCTCCCTCACCCTGCTGCCCCAGGACAGCCCTCAAGGCCTGCCTGTCTGTGGGCACTGCACTAGGGGTCAGAGGCTGAGCTGTGCCTCTTCTGGGACTGCTCACCTTGGAGTTGGTGACTCCTGCCGTTTCTGCAAGAGGGAGACAGATCACAGCATGAACCACAGGGCCTCACTGTAGACTGTCAGTGTGAAGGGCCTGGGGTGCAAGAGTAGGCGTCGGCAGACTGGGCAGCAGTCTCTGGCACCTGCAAGGACACCTTCATGAAAGAAACGCTCTCCGGTCAGGAGGGGTGGCTCTCTGAAAGTCAGAGGGCTCCTTTCCTCCCCCAGGCACTAGGAGGCAGACCAGAACTGCAGGCGAGTCGCCTGCGGCCGGGTCCCATGCTGGCAGGGCAGCTCAGGGATCAAACCTCGATGTTCACAGCTGCTGTGGAAGAAGATGGTCGATTTGATGCATCAAGGACTGTCTCCAAATAGAGGAAGGAAAAGAGAGACAGACATGAGGGAGAGACGGGGACAGAGAGGGGCACTGCGCGCCTGAGGTCAGATTCTAGGTGTGATGCGCCCACGTGCGGCGGCCACATGTGCACCCCAGTGAAGTCCAAGCCGAGGCGGAAGGAGTCCTTCAGGGAGTGCTTATGCCCACAGCTACAGTAAACGAAGATTCGGAATTAGCAAAAGCACTTCCCTTAATTAGGAGCATTAAGCACCACTGAATGTATAGTAGACCGTGCCAGGACAGAAACGCTGACTCTGAAGACACCTCAGCCCCGTGCCTTCTTATTTTACCTGTCTTATGTTTAGGAAGTCACTAATGTGTCCTCCAATAAAAGATGAAATAAAAAGTAGGTAGATAGCAAATGCGTTTGTCTTTAAAGTGTACTTGTCTGTAGGCGGTGTGTGTGTGCATGTGTGTGTGTGTGTGTGTGTGTTACTATCCTGCAGGAATGAAAGGAAAAGACGGTTCTTCCATAGGGTGTTAAAGATCTATTTTTCTTTCATTTCCTTCTTGTGACATGACTTTCAATTGTTACTACTGACTGACGACTTTTGGTATTGAGCAGAATTCCTGGAGTCAAAATTTAGTAGAGGGCTGACAGACTCTGTGATCAAATTTCTAAAAGACTGGGGAAGGTTGGAAGTGAGAGAGAGGGAGAGAGGGAGAGGTTGGGAGGGAGGGTGGGGAGGCCGTCTCAGGAGAGCTTTGCTTTCCTCTCTGTGCCGGTGACACAAGTGTTAGAAGATTTGCAGCCCGAGCACTTGATCTGGGAGAAGTCCCCACACACTTGGTTTCTGAAAGGTCTCCCTGTGTCTGTGGCCTGGGAAGAGGCCCCATTCAAGGCGCGCCCAGCCAGTCAGAAGCTCGGGACCTGCTGCGTCCACACCGGGGGCTGGCGCTTCCATCAGTCCTCTGGTTCACTTTCTATTTTAAAGTCACAGAAAAAACAGTGGTCACTGTGCACTGGCATGGACAGTCACGCGAATATTGTCATCTCCAGATTTAAGCTTAAAACAGATGCAAGTAAACAAAACCACCAAACGAAACAACTCTCCCGGTGCTGATTAAAAAATGAAATTGCTTTCTTTATTACTCAGGTTACATGTGCTTGTCCTGGGTCAAGTATTTGATTAATCAAATAAGTAATGCAAGATGCAATGTTTTAAATGCTTGCATGAGTATTCAAACCCAAGTCCATGTCACAAGAGTTGAAATTAGAAATTTTCATAGTAACAATTATTCTACTTGCAGTTATTACAAGAGTCTTAAAATAATGTCACCTTTTAAACCAAGAAAATCATTTCCATATTACATATATGCATTTATGTGTGTATATATATGTATAATAAAATAGTTATGGTAAACAGAAACTATATGTGTGTCAACGTTTTTTTTTTAATTCCATCTGCATTTTAAAATGCTTAAAATATTTTCTTTACATCCAGGTAGGAAAATAAAGGGTAGCAAAGGTTAATACTAGGGTAAAAATTGGAAAGATGAGGATGGCTTGGGAGATTTGTCCTGTAATTATGGGACCCTACTTTTCAAAGCCAGGTGGGAGCTTCATCATGCGTTTGGTTTGACACTGGGACGGTTTTTGTGCACAGGGAGGACATCGCCTGCCTTCCTGTCTCGTAATCAGGGGTGCGGCCCAGCCAGGCCCAGCCTGCCCTGCAGCAGCAGATGCTCTGGAGCCTCGGCAGAGCTGGGGATCCAGCCTCAGGTCCTCGGCACGCGTCCTTCAGAGAGGAAACGTGGCCATCACTGGCTTTGCGTGTGGACTGTCCTGTGCCACCTGGAGCAGGTCACCATGACTCAGCCTGCTCTCCACAGCTGCCCAAGGCTACCTGGACAGGGTCCAGAACAAAGGTCCCTTTCAGCAGGCAGGTCAAAAGTGGACCGGCTCTGGGAATCTGCCTGGGGCAGAGGCGTCACACAGGCTTTTCAGACGCCCCCATTGCAGCGGACAAGCCCTGAGATTGTGTTTCACACAGGAAAGTGAGGCCAGAGGAGGCTGTCCCCTCCCGGGGCCCTGCACAGCCGACCTGGACCTGGGTCTCCCCACCTGGCCACCGCCAAGCAGGGTCCTTACCTGTGCTTACTCATCCTCACGTTTCCCAGGGCAGGAGAGGGACCAGCACCACGCCCCTGAAAAGACGCGCTGTGAGTTTGGTGAGAAGAGCCAGGCTCTCATCTTCTGGGCAAAGCGCGCTCCTCAGTGCATGTGCTTCCCCTACCAGCAGAAGTGTAGCACCGGCTTCGTGGCTGAGGCTGCAGGTCTCTACCCTTAAAAGCATGCACGATGAGCACCAACATCATTACATTCATGTGTTTTAATGGCCTGTCTGGGTTGTGTTCTGTCCGGACCCAGCAGCCGGGCTGAACGCCAGCCAAGCTTTCAGAATTCACACAGCTCTGTCTCAACGTGATACTTTGACAATAGCAAGGCTTTTGCCGTTCCTGTAGGTTCTATTTTTGAGTCTGGCAGCGCGGTGCATAGCAATCAGCTGCCTGGCTCTGTGATCCCCGTTTCCTTGTGCTGGACCTAGGGACCCAGCTGTTGTCTGGGCCTCCTGCACTGGAGGGAGGTGAGGCCAGGGATCAGCTCTATTCTACCAGCGAGGCTTCCGGCTTGCTCCTCCTGGAGGCGGAGGAAACTCCATCCCTGACAACAACCTTGTATTTTTCTGATGAAAGCCCTCTGGTGATGCAGAGCACTGCCCTTTGAAACCGGCTTCTGTTTTTGTTGTCAGGAACAGAAGGGGTGGCGACAATTGTGTTCCCCCAGGGGACATCCCTTGACGCAACCAGTAAACAGAATCAGTGTGCAGGTTGGCAGAACGAGGGGGTTCAAAACCCTTCCCTTTTCTTAGAAAATGTCTTCTTGGTCACATGTACCAGTGGATGATCTCTCTTTCAACAATTCTCTGATTTTCATCTGATTCTGTTCTGGTGTTTCTACCGTAGACCTTCAAAACTGCAAATTCTATTTTCATGAAAACCTAACGTGCAGCAAGTTTCACTTGGTTATTTTAAATTAGTGATAACCTTACTTGTCCAAAGGAAAATATAAAACATTTGGGAAAATAATAGTAAGCAAATTAAAAAAACTATTTATGATTTAATACTTGGACAGTATACAGTATTTTACTAGGTATGCATATATTTGATTTCTTTATTGAGTCAATATATTTGAAATTTTAATGCCAATAACACAAAAATGAATTTCTGTTTTCTTAGGAAAAGAAATGCATGAAGATGCATTGCTGAATATATTTAACCATGAAGGAGACGCTGGTGGAAGGAAGGGAGACCTGATCTTCCCTGGGGAAGGTACGGTTTTCTCTGCTTTGCGTCTGTGTCCTCATCTATGGCAAATGACCCTGTCTTCTGGACTACAAGAAGACAAAGCACCTCAGAGAGAGAGAGAGAGAGAGCGCCTCGGTTGGGACTGAGGCTGCGGCAGTCCCAGACGAGGGCTTCCGGATGAGAAGCCATCAGCAGAAAGGCAGGCGCCTTTGCAAAGCCGGAGTCCAAGGCTCTCCTGTAAGTATCTGACTAAAGGCAGAGAGGAGCGCAGTTGTGCAGTAAAAGGTGTCAACTCTCACAGCTGCACATGGTCCAGAGTACCCTCCTCCAGGTGGTCTGCACCTGGCCCAGGAAGCTGTATTTCCAGCAGGCTCCCAGCACATCTAAGGACAGCTTTGGAAATAGCCCCAAACTTCCATATCCCAGAAGGAATGCACGGAGCTGTCCCCACAGCATCAGTGGGACAAGAGATGAGTCTTCCATATGACATCCTGTCACCTTGAAAACCTACAGATGCATTTGGGCAATCAGTTTGATTTTCCCTCAGACTGGGTGTAGTATAGTATAAAGGAGAGAGAATCACCTAAGTTTAAAAAGAGAGCCAAAATAATCACTACAGAAGAGATGTTTTGTGATTCCTTAGTTTGCAATATTTATTGTATTTATATAAATTCTTATGAATAGTTGTCTTTCTTGTACATGCATGCTGTGTGTATGCTGAGCAATAAACATGAAGTTAAAACTTTGGCTCTGTTAAAAGTTTTTAAGAAAAATTTTAAATTTTTTTAAAGCATATTCTGTGAAACCCTTCTATCAATCCAGGAAGACCTCCTTAAAGTTCATGAATTGGAAACTGGGAAAACAAATTCCAACATTATTTTTTGTCTTGTTTTTCTTTTCTTTTTCCCTATTTACCCGGTACAGAGCTTTATTATAATCTGGATGTTTTTAGAGGTTTTCAAGTTATATCAACCTTGTCATGATCTTGTATTTTAAATCACTGTGAAAACCTGTAAAATATGAGTTGTTGATCTCTGCAGATAAAAATGGTTTTCATATACATTGCAAACATGGAAGGAGCCTTAACCAGCAGAGATGAATACTCAAATCAGAAAACTCGGGGCCTAATGTCTTGTTCTCTCTAATGTTGTTCGAAGCGCTGGGCATGTTTGGATGACTGCTGTTCATTAGTGACCTCTGACCCCTTAATTCCCTCTTGGTTTTCCCAACAGACTGCATCTTCAAACACCCCACCTTTCCCTTCACTCTCTGAGGACACTCAGACCCAACAGCTTTGGCTGCTTCCCCACACTGTTCCCGCTGATGGCTGGTGAAGCTGCTTGGTAGTCAGACACTTTGCCTGTGCCCAGATGGGCAGATCCGCAGAGCCGGGCCTGCGTCCTGCTTGCAGAGGCTCCAGAGGCCCGCAGAAAGGATGAGTCCCGACTGGGTTTCAGAAGCCTGCGACACAGCCAGCCTCGGCCACTAGATGGCAGTCTGTCCCCCAGCATGATCAGAGCAAAGGCAGCCCTAAAGCAGGGTGGTCACAGGATGCCAAGAGGGTGCCAAAATAAGGTGGGTTTCCTTCTGGCTGTGGAGAGACCCTGGGACTCTGAGGCTCACATCTTCTCAAATGTGCTGCAGGCCCCGGGGTCTCAGTAGAAGCTGCTGGATTGTCTTCCTTCCAAATTTACAATGAGTTAAAGATCTCTTTCAACCCCTCAGTGAATTAAAATGCGATCTCTTTTTGAGGTAGCTGTCTCAAACTATACTCCATGTGAGTCCACATCAGGTGGTGCTGTGGTCACGAGGCCGCCATATCTGCTCCAGTACCTGCTCGGATCCCTGGAACAGAATGTAAGATATGCACAGTCATTTGCATGTGAGTTTCCGTGGTGAGACTTGCATTGGTAATCTTTGACTATTGGTTATTGTCTGGATTTCTGAACAATATCTGTTTAAATACAAACCTTTTGCTTCAGATGGGTTGAGAAACCCGTGCTGTCCCTGGTGCCATTTTCCTCCTTTGCTTCCTGTCACCCAGGTCCCCCAAGCAGCTGTGATACATGGGCATGTGACTGAATTGCTATAGGAATAACTAGGCTTTTTAGATCTCAACATGAGCAACTGCATTAAATTGAAAATTTTTGTTATCTTCAATTAGTTCTTTAAAATAAAAGATGGCCTTGCTGGTCCTATTCTTCTCAGAAATGAAAACCACGTGTAGAGGGAAGTGGGTCACAGTGTGGACCCTGCTAGTGAATCCCCGTGTTGTGGGTAGGAGTGACCCCACTGTCACGGGGGAGTCCTTGTCTCTGTGGAGCCTCTCTGCTTCCATACAAATTGACACAACTTTTCCTTTTATATTTTATCTTTTTTTAAAAAAAAAAAATTCTTATCTAAAACTCTGTTAGACTATTCTGAGTAGTTTTTTCTTTGTATTTATACATTACCAATCAGCAAAACCAAATAGTATGCTACACAGGTTTACATGTGCAGTATGTAAACAGATGAAGGATATTTAGGTTTTGCAAATACAACTTTTCTGTTTTTAAGGGTGGTCTTTCGATAGCCAGCCTTATGTATTTGAGTTTACATAAGAGTGTAAGCTCTTGGGATCAGGGTGGTAGGTCCATGGTACAGCATACACTTGGCAGTCCCCGGCATTTTTTCAAAAGCACAAATAATCAGTCACAGTATGTGTAGTTTGTAGGACTTGGGTCCATGCAAAGGTCGCCTGGATGCCAGTGTGGTGTTGTGTGGAGGTAAAGGATGAGATCCTCTGAAGAAATGACCTGCAAATCTCCCCGTGGCTGGCGGGGGACTGTGCCTGGCTTCTCTTCTGAGGTTTTGCCACTGGTGCATTCAGGAACCAGAGGTTCTGAAGAGCGATTGCTTAACCTTTGCTAACATTTCATCTCGACCCCCCCATGAGCCTCCCAGAGCCCCTTGGCTCGGGTGCAGAGCTGGCTGCTCCCTGAGTGTTGGTGGAGGGTAATGAGGACCCGCCCTGCTCTGGTCCACACCTCAGCCCTCACTCACCTCCATCTGTCAGCGACCGCTGGCTGACTCCAGTCTGTCATTTGAGAGAGCCACCCTTGTTCATGAGAACAATGTAACAAGTGCGTAGGAGGTAGCTCACTTGCAGTGATTGGCTCCAGTTCAATCCCACAGCGCTGGGACCTGCTCTACCTGCACCTGGGCGGCAGCCACGGGCTCTCATTGTCCTCAGTGGCATCCTCTGTGCCTGTCAGCAACATCAAAGACACAGGCGTTAGCCTCAGAAAGGCGGACGACCATGCTGGGGTGCCCCATGTGGGTCATGGGTGGAGAACACCCTGGGAAGAGCTGCTAGCGTCTGGGCTTTCCAGAGTGGCAGGTAAGTACGCTCGGCCATGCAGTGGAATTCACACTCAGCAGTAAGCTGTACTGCTGAATATTATATTTTTTCTAATGACTCATTATCCTGAAACGATGAGGAGATGAGTGGAGTATAAGTGTATTAAAGGCATAATTGCTTTTCTATTCAAACAGAAGCATGCCGTGTATACATGGGAGAAATGCTTAATGAATAGGAGAATTTTTGTTCCTTTCCAGTTTGTGACAGAGCTTGCCACGAGTGCATGTTTAAAACACTAATTGCTTTTAATTCCATCCGTTACCTGATTATTTCTTTTGGCCACAGCGTGCACACCACTTCTCCAGCAATCTCGCTATGGTTCCATGCAGTTATGTGCATGTGATTCATGTCTATGATTCACCAGCGTAGACACAGGTACTGATGTCAACGGTTTGTACACTGAGGAAGAAGAATAGCCATGCTAACATTCCAGCTGACAAGTTCCACATACCTGGAGTCACATATGCATGTATATACACACATACAATTATTTAGGTGTGTATTTAAATACACAAAATTTACCAAATACATGTGTATATATGATACATGTATATTTGTAGTTAATAAAATATCTCTCTGTATACATATCTATATAACTACATATATAGAAATCTAGTGACACTAGATTTTAAAAGGACACAAAAATGTTATCTACATGAGTTATTAACACCCATCAACTTAGGTGAACGTACACACACACACACAGATAGTGGTGCATTCCAGGCACATCACCAGGCAACAGACATTCCCTGGAGTTGCTGGGGGTCCCAGGGGTGCCACCAAAATGGGAGCAACAGAGGGTCTCCGTGTGCAGAGCCCGTTGGGGTTGGGTTTGCCGGGCTTCCTGCTGGGTTTGTGCAGACTGGCACAGCTTCTCTCCTGGAGCCAAGCAGCCCTCTCTGCGACGCCAGCCTTCCCAGGCACCTCTCCTCAAGTTTCCCACCAGAACTGATGCCCACTGGTTGCTCTGCTCTGCCCATCAGCCTGTTCATACCCGCCTCCGGGCGGTGTCCCAGCCGGACTGCACTCTGTGTTCCTCGTCTTGGTTCTAAGACAGCACCTGGCGGCGGCCCGTCTGCTCTGGGGGCAGGGCTGACTTCAGCGACTGCCTCAGAAGAACGCACCAGGGCCAAGTGCGACTCACTGGCCTCGTCTGAAGGGGTCTGCGTCCAGAGGCACACCCCCGAACTTCATTAGCCTACATTTGCTTTAACTCTGTGTCTCCATGCCTTGAACTTCTGATATTTTGAGAAATTTAGAAATAATTAAGTTAGAAGTCAATCTAAGGTCTGCAAGGCCATTTTTAGGCTTTGGAAAATCCAAGGCCCTCGGGTGTCTGAGGAGCACAGAGGGTCGTGTACCACTCTCCAAGTGCAGAGTGGATGGGGTTAATCCTTCAGTCGTCATGGAAAGGAAGCGATCCTGGGGAAGATAATAGGCATACAGTGAGGCATCGTTATATAATTACTGCATCTAATGTTTCTCTGCACATAATGTTTAAGTTCAGAAATCTCAGCCAGGGGCCCATAAAACAATCCTTGCGTTTTATGTTTTTCTGCTTATGCTGTTTTATTTCACTCTTTCGGAAAAAAATGTAAAAATAATTTACTGAAGTAATAATTAGTGCTGTGAAGTACTTTGTAACCTATGACAATCAGCAAATTGCTTCTACGGATGGCTCCAGTTGTGTAGCATCTTGTCTGGAGGAACACTGAAGGACAGACCTTCTCTTAGGTTGAAAGTTCCTTGAGGGTGAGGAATACATTGTCGCGAAATCTGCAGACTCATTAAGCATCGTGAAGCCAGGGAGTGGCGGCAGCTCCGTGGAAATGGCAGTATATTCCAATTCGTGCCAGGACGGCTCACTAGTCAGCATTTGCCACGGGGCGCAGAGCCCTCACGCCTGGAGGGTGGCTGGGCCCACCCCACTGGGCAGAGGCCTGGGCGGCGTGGTGTGGGCTGTGGAGACACGGCGGGGAGCGGTGAAGCTCAGCTCTGCTCTGGGCCACACCACCCTGCCCAGTGTTCCCCCACCTCCCCTGAGGGAGGTCCTGTCAGCTGCACAGAGAAGGGAGTCAGCAAACAGGAAAGGAAGTGAGAGGTCCCACACGCACAGTTGGGGAGAACGGGACGGGGGTCGGATCTCAAACTCACTTGGTCTGGTCTCAGTGCAGTGGTGCTGGGCCTCCCTCCTGGCCAGGCAGGTCTGGGGAACCTGAGGCTCAGCCTCACTGCAGGCCGGGGCCCCCTTTGTCATGGTCTTGACTTATCTCAGAGTCCCCGCTGCAGGGCCTGTTGGGACCTGCTGCACCTTCTCTGGTCTCTGGCCAGTTAGTTTCTCTCAACACAGCCCAGCAGCTGTCTGCTCTGAACTGGGCAGACCCACCAAGGCATGGACAACACTCAGCTCCATTGTGTGTGGGAGAAGCAGCTTTCAGCTGTGGCCACCTGGTGACCCGTGGGAGTACCTGCGTCCTCTGGGTCTCTCTGCCAAGGCAAGAGGCCAGGGAGTGAATATCAGGTTGGGGTGAAGGTTGGTTTTGCTCCAGTAAGCTGCTGTGGCTGCTCTCTTGCTCTCTAGGTACACGTGTGTGTGTGTGTGTGTGTGTGTGTGTGTGTGTGTGTGTGTGTGACAGAAGGAGCAGAAGGAGGGAGAGAGAAAGAGGGAGAGAGAGAGCGCACAGTGGGGCTGTTCTGTTAGTGGCCGTTTTCTCTCTGTGAGGTGCTGGGCTTTGTGGCCCTCTTGGGCAAGCTTGCCCGCTGGCACACACATGTGCACGTATGATGCATGCACACCCCACGCCCTTCCAAATGTCCTTGACTTGGTTCTGAAAACAAATCCCTCTTGCACTTACTGCAGTGGGAAGTTTTCAGTGTGCATGTTATTCCAGTTCCTGTTTCTCGAGTAAATCACGCTCAGATTTATGGGCCAGGGCTTCCTCACAACAATTTATGTGTTGCCTTCCCCTTTTTGACTTTCAGAAGGGGATGGATGAGCTTCTCAGCATCGACCTGTCCTGAGAAGAAAGGTCAGACACTCACTGAATCATATGAGTAGCCACAGAGAATCTTCCAGAGCCCAGAGCATACTCCTGGGTGGAGCTACTGTGCAAGGGATGCACCATATCTCTGGCCAGGGAAGACCAGATCCTCAAAGCTGTAGACACTGCATAGCAGAGTGTCAGGGTTTTACGGGATGTGATGTACTTGTTTTGACCTGAGATGCTTAGTCCCCAAGAGATTGCTAGGGTAGCCCTCTCACCAGGATCTGTGCTGTCTGCAGGTGTCCTCGCCTGTGGGGACAGCAGGCAGTGAGACACGGGACACACAGGATTTCCTGCACTTCTCCAAGTTTTGATGGGTCCTCTGGCTCTAACTTCCAGCAGCACCTTACAGATTCTCTCAGTAAATATCTCCAGAAGATGGGGATGCAATTTTATCTTCCTTTACATGCACCAAATAGCAACCATTTAGCTATTAGCTCTGGTT
Organism: Sciurus vulgaris; assembly: GCF_902686455.1. Classification (NCBI taxonomy): domain Eukaryota; kingdom Metazoa; phylum Chordata; class Mammalia; order Rodentia; family Sciuridae; genus Sciurus; species Sciurus vulgaris. Next base: position 98,819,194 of record NC_136474.1, read on the forward strand.
TAACAGTGCCCTGAGATGAATTTGAAAAAAATACCCTTCTGCTGTAAAGGCGCCATCATATATAATGGATAACGGTGGTGTTTCGTTTGTGCAGAGATATGTTAGGAAGTCAGAACAGCAGTGTCTTGAGACTCCAGCCTGAGTCTGCCTGTTTACAGACATCTCTATACATATTTATATAGTCTCAAAATGTGTCCTCTGGGAAGGAAAGTATTTTCTCAGTTGTAAAACAATTCCAAGTATTTAAACTACAAAGAGAAGTTGGTAATCACATCTAAGAAAATTAACCTTTGTTTTCTGCCTTGGTTAAAAAAATCATAAAAGTTTTGTTATGTTATAATGTCAAATGAACTTGGGAAAATTTATTATTGCATCCCTGTAATTATTTCCACAGCTTAACAGTAGATACTATTAAGTATTCGTGTGTTGTGCTGAGTTACCTGTGTGTGGTTTTATATATTACCAGGCTTGGTCAACAAGTGACCAAAGGTGGACACAATTCCATACACTCGCACCCCTTGGTGATGCAGTAGCCACCTCAGCACAGGCTACCATGCTCCCAGGACAAGCAGGTGCAGCTCACACTGTCTCCTGCCAGGAACGCTTGTCACTAAGCAACAGCCACTACACCTACAAGAGTAATAAGCACATATTCGTGATGCTGCATAATGGAATAGATGCCATTTGTTTATGATTTACATTCACTAAATAATAAAACTAGTGGTATTAAGTGAAAAATATTGTACGATCCTAAAAATAGATGGGTGGAAACTTAATCAAACTTTCTTAAAAACTGCTTTCTAGAACTCCAGGATTGACAGCCAAGAGCTGGGTGAAAGGCACTGGACTCACAGATGTAGTTCCTTCTCCTTGCAGGGGCTCAGGGTTCCCAAGGCAGACACATCCTGGGTTCCTGTGACGTTAGACCAGAGACGGCACGTGCCTGGGCTATAAACACCAGCAATGGCAGGCAGAGCAGGGCCCTCCAGGCATGCAGTGACACCCTGTGTGGGTGGCTACCCTGAGCAAGGTCCTCTGGGGCCATGATGGAGCCATGCTTCAGGAGGACTTAGCAGGGTGGCTCTCACTATGGGCTGCTGGTGGTTCAGGTCCAGAGCCGCGGCTGGGAGCACGGGGAAAAGCATCTTTGGTCATGTTCTCCCATGTCTATTGTACTTGATTCAGAGTCTGTGACCTTGGCAAAAGGCAGCCTGACTGAGGGGACACTAGCATCGCCAGGACACCCTGTCACCTGGAGGGACCCACCCTACGTCACAGCTGTGAAGGATTAGGTCAGCCCCCAGAGTTTTCACCGGTGTGCTGGTCGTGTCCTGGGAGAGGAAAACCTCCCCTGAAGACTGACTGGAGCTCAGGACGAGCGAGCAAGAACTGGCATGCCTCCCGGGGAGGCTGGCTTTCCTTTGTTCTGCAGATGGCACTGGGAGCCCTGGACAGGGGAGACAGGAGGTGAGGCCCAGAGGAGGGCTGTGGGCCCCGGAGCTTGCTTCCCCAGAGGGCACTGAGATCTGAGTTCAAGGCAGCCTCCATGAGACACGAGCTGGTTCCACGACCCGGCCGGCACCTCGGAGGTTGACTCCAGCCTCCTCCTTCCTTGTAACGATACCAGTGACCCCGCATCTTGTAAAATGAAATTGAAATCTGCAGCCAGGCAGTACTTCCGCTATTAAAATGATTTTTTCTTTGTAATGGAGCACTGCCAGTCCAACCATTTGTGAATTGCAATTAAAATCTGAAGCCGGCAGCACTTTTGCAATTAAAACTGGCATTTTTTTGAAAAAAAAAAAATCCGCACCAATCTAGATAATTAGATAGGAACTAAAATACCCATTTATTACGCATATGGACATGTATGAGGAATAATTTGGAATTTATTATTCACGATATTCTCTTTTAACGAGGAATATGCTGAATGCTGTGGCAAAGCAAATTGCTTTCATATTCCATACGACGGGGCTACTTCAGAGAGCGAGCACAGGGGCTTGGTCCCCAGTCTGTGTATTTTTGTCACCATTTCCGTACTCTGTGTGAGCAGTAGCCAGGACGTTGTTGGAACACCTATGAAGGACGGGTACCTCGGGGATCTGAATTTCCTGACTTTGAGCCGCGCTCCCGGCCTGCTCGTGGTGCATGCAGCTGCGGGTGCATTCTGCTGGAGAGACGCCCGAAGGACCTCGGCACCGGCTGTGCCAAGTGCAAGAGTCCTACGGGTCCCGGGCTGCGCGAGGCAGAAGCAACGGAAACCTCAGGCGAGGGCCGTCCTTCCCGACCGCCTCCTGCTGAGAGGTGCCTTGGGCACCAGCGCTGGGAACTTGGTTAGACCGCTGAGCAGGCCACTGGGTCTCTGACCGCCTGCGAGGATTCAGAACACTCAGGCACAGCGCTGCTCCCTGGCGCCCGCGCCCACGCGGCTGTGCGCATGCGCGGCTGGTCCGCCCAGGACGGCGGTACCTGCTGCAAACTCGGCATCCCCACCCAGGACTTCTCTCGGTGGGATTCCCGCCACAGATGACACTGACTCTAAGTTACCGTTTTTGGTGACTATTGTTTGGAAGGGAATTTGGAACCAGGAGGCCTGAAGCTGCATCTTGGGATCAAAAAAATCATGCAGGGCAAAACCAGAGGTTCTCTTCCTCGGGAGCAGCTCAGGCCTTTCAGGTCTTCCCACCTCAACGTGCCTGCCGGCGAGTGTCCCCACCTGCGGACCAAATCCCACACTCAGCCACCTGCCTCGGAGTCTGTTCCCTCACCGTTGCCTGGACTGTCCGCGCTTGGTCGAGGCTGGCCCTCGGGGACTGTCCTGCTTCCCCTCTTGCGAACGTTCCCCAGACCCTGGTGAGTGGTCCCGCCCTGCAAAGCAGGAGCAGGCGTTTACCTCCCTCGCACGTTTTCCAGGGAGGAAAATATTGTTACCTAAGTGTCGCACGTGAAGCCGCGAGACCCCCCGTGCACAGGCGCGGCTGCAGGTAGAGGGCTGGGGTGCGGCGCAGGCGGGACCGGGCAGAAAGCAAAGCGCAGGGAGAGGCAGGCCCAGCGGCCACCTCCCAGGGCAGCCGCGCCTCTTCCCATTAGCTGCCCGTGGCCCTGCGGGGAGCTCAGGCATTTTTTCACCCTAGTTATCTTATCTTGCTCTGAGTTTACAGAATTAGAAATACAAGGCATAATGGCAGTTACGCTAATTCCCTGATTTACTAATTCTGCACCCTAACCTTGCGATGAATAGTGTGGCTTCCAACTCCACCTCATGATTTTCACTTTCACTCGTACAGAGGGGTTGCCAGACTGATTTTTTTATTGAGATGCAATTCACATACCACAGAACTCGCCCACTAAAAATGCACAGTACAGTGACAGCGGCTTCAGAGTCGTGGGACCTTGGAGGGCAGAACATTCCTGCCACCCTGACCATGCTCACCTGGCCGCCTCTCCACCGCCCGGCCATGTGGGCCATGCCATCCAAGTGAACCGCCAGCAGCCCACCTGCCTCCCACACTGCTTTTTCCTGCACATTTTTCTTGCTGTCCCACACAGTCCTGCCCTTCCTGGCCCTCAGCCCTCTCCTGTGGAAGCACTGAGTGTGGCTACGTCCTCCCGGGGCTCGGGCTCTCCAGAGCCCTGTCTGCCAGGAGCTGACCTGCAGCTGCTCGGTCAATACGGGTACCTGGGGGCACTCCTCTGTCAAGGGTGCCCTCCTTGCCCTCCAGAAAGAGGGTTCTGTTCCCTCTGAGGACATGGTGCAGCAGTGGCCCTGAGCTTCTGTGGACACGCCGTGGCACGCTCAAGGTTCTGGCCAAAGAGCCCCTATTTCACAGATAAACCCTGGAACATGCTCTTTCCAAATATACTAAAAATCAACGAGAATGTGAAGTGCAGGGAGTGGGAGGAGGGAGGATGGGACTGTCCTACCAGAGGAAAAGGACACATTCACAGCTTGTGTGTGCAGCACCGCAGTGGGCCTTCCTAGTGCAAGGGTTGGTGACACAGATTGGACCAGAGGCTTGTTCCCATGCCTTCTCCTCCAAAAAAACAAAAGAAAGCATAAAGGAACAGGTGCAGGGACAACAGATGCACATCCATGGAACCACTGGGCTCTGCGCTCTCCGGGATGTTGACGCTAGTACCTTCTATAGTGACCCAGATGCACTATACTCATCAAATTTCTATCAATACTAATTTACTAATATCAATAATAATCTGTTTCCCAGTGGATCGCTGCTCCCAGGCAGGGCGACGAGCTCCTTATGGCTCCCTGAGCTCTTCAGCGCGGGTGTCAATAAAACTGACTGCTGCTCTCAAGCTATTGACAGTTATTAAAAATGACCTTGATGCAATTTCATGCCTATCAAAACGAAGAGCATATGCTCGGGGTTACGAAGAGCCGCAGCGCAGCCAGCGCCGACAGCCTGGAACCGGGGGCAAGGAGTGCTCGGCACCTCTGACCGTTATTGGTTTCCTTGGCCTCTGCCTCTTTCCCTGGAACGGTGCAGGCTCCTGGGTGGAGGCCCTGCTCCCTGGAGGCCTTAATTGGAGCTGTCTGGGGCCTGGTGTGTGCGGCAAGGAGCTGCCACAGGCCATCATCTCAGCAGCTAATGTGGTGTAGAATATCATAAGCCAGCACCGCTGCAGGCCTTCCAACGCACAGGCTCAGGCTGATCAATAGAGCCCCGTGGACACCCTGGCTCCTGAGGACGAGGACAGCACGGCGAGAGTGCACGCCCAGCTTTCCCCCACTTTGTAAGTGCATTGATTTTTGAAAGCCCACTTCCTCTCTAGCTGCATGCTAGGACTTCCTGGCAGCTTTAATAGACAGCCCTAGCCCACAGAGTTGGAAGCTGCTGAGTGTGAATACCCAATAGCCAAATGGTTTATGAATAATGGTAGCTAATACCCGAATGCACCCCCCTGCTCTGTATGCACAGAATAGTCGTGCTGAGCAAACACACAGAGGCGGTCTAAAACCATGTCGCCCAGAGCAGAAGCCACTTCAGGATGAATTCAAGGGCATGTCCTTCTGGTGAGGGACCAAGGGTGGATTCCGAACTGGCTTTGTCTATGGCTGTAGGGTAGAACCATCCCTCTGCCTGGCAGGCGTGTGGGCAGGGCAGAGGCAGGCTGGCACCATGGAGTGTTCATTTCTGGTGGAAACACAACCTGCTTCAGCCTGATGGCCGGGCTTCGGGATCCGCCCACGCCCTCTTGCTCTCAGTAGCACCTGGAAGGAACCGCCAGACCCAGCCAGCAGCTCTTCCAATTGGAATAAAACATCTTTTCATCTGCTGTGGCTTTTTCGGGAAATATCAATAATGGTTTAGAGAAAATTCAAAGTTTCCCACCCATGGAATTTACAATTGATAGGCAAAACAAACAGCAGACTTGGTGTTGCAGGTACATGCTGCTGAGCAGTGACCTCTGCAGAGCTGAAATTCAGAGGCTTAGTGTTTACTTTCTTTCTTCTACTCTTGACAAGTGTCTGTATTTATAAAATTTGGAGTTTCTTTGCTTTTCATGCATCTTTATAAATGAGAGTGATGAATCCCAAGTGATTAGTTCATAGCTGTAGCTCACTTATCTCTATAAGCAAATTGTGTGTCTTCCAGAGAGCTAGCAGGCTGCAGTGGTGCACACCGGTGAAGACAGTATCTCCGGAAGGAGGCTGAGCCAGGAGGATCACAAGTCTGAGGTCAGCCTCAGCAACTTAGAAAGACCCTATCTTATAATTTTAAAACGGTTTGGTGAGCTTGGTGGTAGAATGCCCTGAGCTCAATCCCCAGTACCAAAAAATAAAAATCTAACTATGAATCTCATGGACTGGTCATAGTCATGCCTCGAAACAGGGGCTGAACGAAGAGCCGTTGGTCCTTGCCTGTGAGTGTAGTGTGCGTGTGTGTGTGGTGCTCATGCTATGAATCAATGATTCTAAAATTCTTAATGGCTTGGCACACATGCAAATTCATAATGTGACCAAAGGCGACAATGACGGCCTCGTCACTGTGAAACACCAGGGTAAGTGGGAGGTGTGTGGCGCCCCCCTTCCCCGGTCGTCCAGCTCTCCTCAGCCCTGTCCCTGGAGTCAGGGTGCTACCTGTGCATTCCGAGTAGGCCCTGCCCTTCGGAATAACCTGAGTCCCGCCCCCAGGGCAGGCTGGCTTCTGGACAGTGGTGGAGTCTGTGAGCACCGTTCTGGACGGTTGGCCGTGCTGCGTGGAGGTGTGCTAAGCGGCATGCCTAGGCGCAGCGGCCAGGGGTGCCTCAGCTGAGGAGACGCGAGCTGGGGCCAGGTGCACTGCCTTGATGGATCGGCAAACTGCGTGGCAGTACACCTTGGCTATTGCTGCCAAACACGTGGCTTAAGACGATGCCAGTCGCTTTTACTCTTGGAGCCTGAGAACCCGACTTCGGGAAGGACTTGGCTGGTGCCTGCAAGCCCTGCAGCTACAAGCAGGTGGAGGAGTGGGCAGGCACCCGGGGAGCAGGGCACGGGCCAGTGGCCGTCTTCCTGGGGAATGAGCGAGGCCTCTCCACATGGGCTTCCTGCGGGGCTCATTTGGGCTTCTCAGGTGTTGGACGGTCACCAACACAGGGTTCCAGGGCGGTACTTCTGTGAATGGGGTGGAGCAGGCAGGGCCTCTTATGACCCTGCCGGGGTGCCTCTGACCCCTGGCTCCTGTGCCTCTTACCAGCTGCAGGGGATAGGCCTTTAGAATTCAGGGTTCAGTACCAGAAGCCCCAGATGGCCACACATCTGGTCCACACTCTGGTCAGTTTTATCAACAGAGCGAGCAGTGTGCTGGTGGCCCTCAGTCTGAAGTCCACCCTTCCTTCTTGGCCAGCTCCACACTCAACTTCTCTGCTCTTCCGGAGGCAAAAATGACAGAAGTGGGCATGGTCCAGCCGCAGGGCTTCTGGGCATCTGTGCGACTGATTTCGCCTGCTCCCAGTGCTCACTCAGGCAGACTGTTTCTCAATGATCTTCAAGCTCCTCGCCTGTGATTCTTGCATCTTCCATTATTATTTCTGTGCATTCTCTCCCTTTCCCTACCATGTTCTTTAATTTCTTGTGATTGTTTAAAATTGACTGAATTAAGACAAAATCCACAACACACACCATTCACAGAAAACTTTTCCTATTGCCTAGTCATTACAAGCAAATTTCTTGAATTTGCAAATTTCTTATAGTACATATCTGTACTAATATTAATGTTCAAAATATTAAGGTAGTAAGATAAAAGACACTGTATATCCAGAAAATAGACACTCAGCCTCAAATTGACATTTGTTTTCAAAGTACTTGGATGAGATGGGTAAAATTAGCTTCTCATTTGAACAAAACAAAAATTTAAGTAAATTTTCAAAAGACTGAATGAAGATTGTGGATGCTGCAACCCAACCTTTGCTTGATTATCCTCTCCCTCTCTCTGTAATTCTAATAGCTCACTTTAAAATCTACATGCAAGAAAAAAATTACTTGACTAATTACCAGTTTCTCTGTAAGCGTTTGCTGATTGAGTGGTCTCTCCCTGACTCCTCTTCACTAAGAACAGTGGGTGCACTGCTCTCTGGGGACCGGGAAATGGTGCAGGGAGCCCACCCTTGGGTAGCTTGTGTTCTGGTGGGAATAAACATGATAAGCCAACAAAGAGGCAAAGCTGCATTATTGCTCCTTCTCCTTAGGATCAGCGGACACCTCTATACATGTGTCTATTTGTATTTATGTGTGTTCATATACATAAGTATATAAACCCATATATCAAAATGCCAGTTGCATTTCAGTAACGAGATGGCACATATTACAAATTCTAATTGGCTTGTGAAATATTGTTCATTAGTAAGCAAGAGAAAGACATTTTGGTAAAATAACATGATATCTGTTTCCCAAGTTTGTGCATAAAAGCAGGGCGGGGCAGATGAGATGAAGTTTCTCAGCAGGGGCCATATGTCATGTGGTATCAAGAGGCACAGGTGCCAGGCTCATGACGACCCATTTGTCACCTTCATCCCATCCGTCTGGTTTTTCTCAATGAAGGCATGAAGCATCAGCTCTCCAGTGTGATGAATAATTTCCCTCCACATGACTAATTTCCAGAGACGTCCCACCCAAGCTCATGCTCGGAGCCTGGGCCCATCCCCCATGGCACCAAGAGGGCACTCATTTGCACCCTGTGCTTCAGGCAGTGGGGCCCGCCTCCTTGGTGCCTGCTGCCAGAGGGACTCAGCCCAGCATTCCATCATCTCCGCCCGCACCCACACATCCCAGCTGGTGCGAGCACCTGCCGTGCCACTGCTGCCCATCTCTGAGAACCACCGCAGGGGAAGCCATGTGGGCCAGCCTGCGACTCCAGCTGGCCCCTGACCTGGCCCGCAGTGGGTCCATCTTAGGCCTCAGCGCACACTCAGGAGATGTGCTTGGCTTGTCATTTTATCTCCAATGCCCAGAAAGTATCCAAGTGTGTATCGGACCCTTCCTCAGGACGGGTGCCAAACCTCGGAGCACTTGCCGCCTCCCTCGGGACAGTGTGCCCAGGCCTCCCTCACAGGCATGATTGGCACTGCCCACACTCTACAGGCTGCCCCTCCTGGTCCTCTGCCCGCCTGATAAGCCTGTCCCCTTCTTTTCTGCCAAAAAATACCCATTCTTGGTGGAAACGATGTGTGCTTGAGAGTTAACTGGACGTGTCAAGATGGCTCCACCACAGTATTCAGATGTTGGCCTAAACACCAGTCTTGATGTTGAAGTGAAGATGTAATCAGTGGACTTTGAATAAAGAAAATTACCCTTCATAATGTGTTGGGGTCTTGTCCAGCCAGGTGAAGGTCTTCCGCAAACTGTCTGGCCTCCCCCAAGGAAGACGAAGTCCTGCCTGGCAGCTTCAGACAAGACAGCAGCATCTGCTCTTCCCTGTTCTCCAACCCCCGGGTAGATTTCAGACTTGCCAGCCTCCAGGACCAAATGAGCCAGTTCTTTAAATTCTCTCTCTCTGTTTGTAGATGTGCATAGTTGTATGTATTTGTATACATGTGTCTGTAAACATATGTCCATGCATATGTTATGTGGGTATGTCTGTGTATCATGTACTGTGCTGGCATGTATACATGCCCAATGTGCCTCACGCCTTAGTGTGTGTGCACATGAGTACAAACATGTGCATGGCAGCACACGTTTTGTGTCACCTGTGCATGCACACACATATGATTGCACATGTGTAATGTGTGATGGTCTCACATGCACACACGTACATGTGTGCGACCAAAGTGTCATGCATGCAAGTGTGTATTAAGTGCATGCATGTGCTTGTTTTGTGTGTGCATGTGTATAACTATGTGTGCACATGTCTGTGTGACATTTACATGTATGTGCACGTGTTGCAATTGCAATGTGCGTTTGTGTGGTTGCAAGTAAAGAGAGCTCCTCTGGACAAACACGGTTCAGCCTTCAGTTGTGTTCATGTCAGCAAGGCAGGCCAGTGGCAATGGAAAGTACTTTCAAGTTGTGAGGAAAAGCCACAATCCACTTAGATTTCTACCATGAAATTAACTCACATAAGATGTAATGAACTCTAAGATCCAGAATGTTTTGCACTCAGACTCCAAATGAAGGATGAATCAAGGATGTACTTCCAGGGAAAGCAAGTTGTTCCTTGGAGGGAAGAAATGGAGGTGTAGAGATAAAAGTGAGCAAACGCAGCAGCAAACACACAGGTAAATCAGAGTGAGCATCAACAGCATAAAGTGGCAGCGTGACTATTAGTTTTTTATGAATTAAAATCACTTGGGACACGTTTGGCAGTATAGGAGCTCATGTTTTCTGAAGAGATTATGTCCATGCCCTTCCCTGAGAATAAGTGGAAAGGCAGAGGCTCACAACTTCAGGTGACATCTAATAAGGAACTTGAGGCCAGCGTTTGGTCTCAAAAGCAGCTAGGTGAGGAGCCAGACCCACGGCTCTCAGGAATGCTGGACAGGTGGGGCTTCTGGTGAAGCATGGAAGAGCTTACCTGCAGAGAGGCTGGGGGAGAGCTGCCTTCCTGCTATTCTGGCTAGGACATAAAATAATAGCTACAACTGTGGTCTCCATGAGAATGCATAAATGACAGCCTATCCTGGCTGCATCTTGATTTCAGACTTGTGCTATCAATGCAGCTGAGGGATGCAGGCAGGCCATGTCCTAAGAAACCACACCAGGATGTTGCTCTCCCAGGGCCTGCAAAACACCAAACGGATATCCTCTGTGGAAGTGGGGCCTCGATTTGGTTCCTGGGACTTCCAGAGGAAAAGGTAAGCCAAATATTAGCTCAGCACAAAGGAGGAGACACCCAGGGAGTGCATCCTTTGACAGGAGTTGGCAGAGAACAAGGCCAGCAGAGACAACGGCAAGGGCTCCTGGGCTGCAGGCGAGTGGCAACCCCAGACCCCTAGAGTCAGAGGTGGAAGACAGGAGACAGGATGGATGTGTGTGGCCTGAGGCATTGCCAGAGTGGCTGGAGTGGGGAAATACATTATTTGACTCCGGAATTTGTTTGTTCTAGGGCTAGTTATTTGTTGTTGTACCAACAGCAACAAGTGGATGTTTAGAACACCAGAGAAGATTCAAAGCCTCAAAAAGTCAATCGATGAGCTGGAAGATGGATAAGAAAAAATCACCCACAGGGCATCACAGGCTACAAGGTAGGGACAGTGTGGTGGCACAGGTGAGGTAGGACTGGTGTGACCAGCACCAACCAGGAGCAGCCTCAGCAGCATCCCAGAATGTTGGAACAGAGATGACGAGGCAGGTTCCAAAGCAGCAGCTCACCTGGCGTGGGGGTCCCGAGGACACTGCCAGGTGTCCGAGGCTCAAGGGTTGGCCACTTTGAAGACGCTCTCCAAGGGCTACAGATCCTTACAGTTATCCAACAGCCCGTGCTGGGTATCCACCAGGCCACGGTTCTACTGTGTGTCTAAGGTTACTGTTCCCACCTTAAAGATGAGGGGACCAAGGCCTGGGAGTTCAGATGACCTGCCACAACCAGCAAGCTCTCGAGTCACAAAACCGGGGTCTGAATTTGCAAGTTCGTCAAAGAGCCACCTCCATAGCCCTGCTGGGTTGTTTGTGTTTCCCTTTCTGATGGAGTGATCATTTTGAAAATGTCCAAAATCTTTTCGAAATAAATTTTCTGAATTACCTCGGTTTTACAGTAAATCTAAAATTGTTCTCCAATTAAAAGTTATTGCAAATATAAATTAGAGACCACAAAAGTTAGCAGTGGAAAAAGAGAGATGAAGGAGAGTTTGGGGATTTAAGGTTCTTGCTTTATTAAACATGAGATCAGGAGAAACTGTCTGAAGAAGGATAATAATTATGGAAATAATGAAAGGCTGTGTAGATGCATGCACAAACACATGTGCCGCATGTGATTATCATGCTCTACCTGCGTACCTATCACATCATGTGCATCACATACTATATCGTATGTGAGGTGCATACATAAGGCACAAATGCTAAACCACATTTGTCACAGTAAAGACTCCATAAGACACATCTACGTGAAATACACAAACAAGTAGGGTGAACACACTGTCCAGCAATGTGAAGGTGGTAACCAAACCAAAGCCTCAGGGAGAGCAGATCCACAGGAACCTGTCTCCACCCGGAGAGCAGCTGACCTGCCGGCTCTGTCCAGCCTGAGTTGATCGCAGCCTCCAGAGAAGGTCGAGTCAGAAGGTCCAGCTCTCACAGAGGAGAAGCTGCCCAGGGTCAGGAGTCCAGCTCTCGCAGAGGAGAAGCTGCTCAGGGTCAGGAGGTCCAGCTCTCGCAGAGGAGAAGCTGCCCACTCCTCCAGCTGTAGGGCAGCCACCTACTCCTCAAGCAGCCTGAAGAGATCTTGAGGACCCTGCCCCTAGGAGCCGAGCATCTGTGCTGGGGTCCCTGATGCACAGAAGTGCAGAGCTGAGTGGCCGCTCTTTCTCCCTCTCCCTTAGCTGGAGTGGACTCCAAGGGGTTCGAAGGTCTGACACGCTTTCCCAGGACCCTTTACTTTTTATCCCTTTTGGGAACAAGACATTAAAGACTAGGACATTAGAAGTCACCCCAGCAGTGCTCAGAGGAGGCCATGCAGACCTCTCCCAGTGGAAGCGGCCTGTGGGTGCACCTACTTCAAATGGAAACTGCCACTTGGGGTTGTGACAGCAAGACCTTCCCTGAGGTCACTCCGTCTAGCCACCCTGAGAGACATGCAGTCCCGCTGGCCACGGCGCAGGTCATTCACAGCCCACCCAGCTGCAGACCCACCAACAGGGACCTTGGGGAGCTGCTTAGGTCCAGGCCCTTTGCAGGAGATCCAGTCAGTTTTGGGTCCAGAGCAAGACGCTATCACAAAGTCAAGCTCTCCTGTGCAGCAGCTCTTGCCTGGGAAATCAGTACTGAATATTGCAGAGGCTTCTGAGTTTAAAAAAATCATTGGTGCGTTGTCATTCTACACAATAATGGGAATCATTATGTTGTATTCACACATGCACCTGATTTAACCAACTGTTTACAGATGTGGGAGCTCCTTCTTCTCCCCAAAAGTCTAGTTTCGGATCCCTGGTGAGGAAGACCACCATTTGTGCCTCTCAGTCTGTCCCTGTCCAATCGGTCCCTCTGCCCCAACTCTCCAAGACTGAAAAACCAGCTTCCCTTCTTTCACAGTTAGCGGAGTTGTTGACTGCACTTCCTATTGGGAAATATCAGTCTTGTTTACAAGGGAGGGCACTGGAGGGGCTGCTGCAAGCACGTGGGAACAGTGCAGGGCCTCTGGTCCTTACAGACTTGGGTGCATTGATTCAGCAACGTGCAGGTTTATCAGGATGAACCATGTAAAACTCCTAGTTGTAGGGAAGAAAATCAGCAAAATATTGCAAGTTTCTGATAGTTCTACTTATTTAACAATCTTCAGGCAAACTCTTACAAAGAAAAACATCTTAACACTAGGCATTATCAATTCTCAATTCCAACAAATGGAAACATTTAGTTCAAGGATGCGTCATTTTACAAAAGCAGATTTTTCTCATCTAAACTAACTAAAAGACTCTGTGGAACTGTGCTCTGTAAGTACTCACTATTGTCCAATCTTGATTTAGTGTAGCTACTTCTCTCATTTCTTCCTTAAGAATGCTCATTGTGTATAAACTGAGGAGTGGGATAGCTGGGTCAAAAGATGGGTCCATTCCAAGCTTTCTGAGGAATCTCCACACTGCTTTCCAGAGTGGCTGCACCAATTTGCAATTCCACCAGCAATGTAAAAGTGTGCCTTTTCCCCACATCCATGCCAACATCCATTATCGTTTGTGTTCTTGATAATCGCCATTCTAATTGGAGTAAGATGGAATCTTAGAGTTGTTTTAGTTTGCATTTCTCTAATTACTAGAGATGTTGAACGCTTTTTCATATATTTATTAATTACCTGTGTGTCTTCTTCTGTAAAGTGTCTGTCCAGTTCCTTGGTCCATATATTGATTGGGTTCTTTGTATTTTTGGTGAAAGTTTTGTAAGTTCTTTATAAATTTTGGAGATAAGTGCTCTATCTGAAGTGCGTATGGAAAAGATTTTCTCCCACTCTGTAGGCTCTCTCTTCACATTCTTGATTGTATCCTTTGCTGAGAAAAAGCTTTTGGCCCAGTTATCACACTCCTTGGTTTATACCCAAAGGACCTAAAATCAGCAAACTACAGTAACACAGCCACATCAATGTTTATAGCAACTCAGTTCACAATAGCTAGATTGTGGAACCAACCTAGATGCCCTTCAACAGATGAATGGATAAATGTGGTATTTATACAATGGAATACTATTCAGCCATAAAGAAGAATAACATTATGGCATTTGCAAATAAATGGATGGAATTGGAGAATATCATGCTAAGTGAAATAAGCCAAGCCCAAAATACCAAAGGCTGAATGTTTTCCCTGATAAGTGGAGAATGATATATAATGGGGGTTGGGGATGGGGAACAAGAGAAGAATGGAGAAACTTTAGAATATGTAGAAGGAAATGAGAGGGAGTGGGGTATGAAAAATCATAGAATGAGACAGACATCATTCTCCTATGTACATGTATGATTGCACAAATGGTATGAATCTACATCATGCACAACCATAGAAACGAAATGATGTACCCCATTTGTGTACAATGAATCAAAATGCAGCCTGTAAAAACTTAAAAGCTAAATTTAAAAAAATGCTCATTGTTTTATCACCATATTGTACTTATTTTAATTTTTGGCCCTAAAAATGTAATAATCAGGCTGGGAGTGTGGAGCCCTGTAGAGTGCACGCCAGCTTGTGTGAGGCCTTGGTGATGAGCACATCAACAGAGCATTTTTAAATTCCATATTTTTAATATGATTTATATAATCATCAATTTTCTGCAACATTCTTTGCAAGAATCCAATCTATATTTTATTCATCTGGGCTCTATGAAATATGGGATCAAACAACTCAGCACATTCTTCATTTTTGATTTACACATTAATTTGGGTCATATTTTTGGTCACTTATGAGTATGTACTTGACCAATAGCAATGGCCTTAAGTTTTTTTGTTCTTGATATTTGCCTTTGGATTCAGCTATTGTTTTAATTATTTATATTGTATATCTTTTTCCATATGTTTGTTTATTTTTTCTTTCTTTTAAGGAAACCTTCAATTGCTTTTGAGTAAACGAGGCCTAGATTCCGTCACACACTGTGGCCCCTTTGAACGCCACCAGCGCTGCAGGCCAGGGGTCCTTGTTTGGAGGAGCGCGGGCCTCACACCTGCCCCTGCTCTTGTTTGCTGGGCATCCTTCCTTCCAGGTTGCTCGTGTGCTCCCGGGAGAATTTAGATGGAAGTTTGGACTTCTTGTTGTTGTTGTTGCTTCTGGAGGGAAAAGAGGCACCGTAAGGTGGAGCCAGAGAACACTGGACTGGGAGCCCATGCACGTGTGCCTGGACCGCTCGGCCCTGCCAGGAACGAGCAGGGCACAATAGGCAGCTGGACACCTCTCAGAGGTTTGCCTGCTCCATGAGAGCCCAGCATTGGCCTTTGGTTCTCCAGTATCGAATTTCAAGATTCCATCAACCATCGATAGCCACTCCAGCTGACCATGTGCCCTTCCACAGCCAGCTATGGACACCGGACCCCTGCACCTACATGCTTCTCAGCTGGGGCTGCCCACGTGGCCCTCTGACTGCTGAGTTTTGTGGCCCCTGCGGAGTCCAGAACTGCACCTACAACCCTGCAGTCCTGGCCAATGTGCCAGTCGAGGTTCCAGAAGTCTGGTTTTAGACACACTTCACAGCTGCTGGAATTCCTCCCCATCCAGCCAACCACAGGGCCTAACACCCACTCCACTTAGAAGTCAGAATGCAGCCGTTGAACATACTATCAAAACTCAACTCCCAAACAACTTGATTTCAGCTCCCAGGCTCTCACTGCCCAGGTTCCTTTTCAGCCATGATGATGGAATTGCAGCGTGCTCACTAAATACAGAGCTCGTCGCAGGGTGGAGGGCGCACGCGAGCTTTACAGGCAATCAGAGCTGAATTAAGGCCTGCATTCTCCTTGGGTCTCTCCTATTAACACTTCTTTTTGAATATATGCACGTGGATTTCTCAGTTCTCCTAAGTCTTCGGTCCAGTCGAGGGGATCTGAAATGCCCAGACGTGCTGATTACAAGAGCTGCAGAGAGCAGCCCTGTGACTCCATCCATGCATTCTGTGCTGTCACCCAACACGCAAACAGGTACACAGACAACGAAACGGAACATCGCACTTCACTTCTTTGATGCTGATTCTGTAATAAAGAACCACTATAATTTTGAAACTGTATTTAACCTTGTCAGGCAGGTGGAACAATGGAACAGTGGAATTCATTGCCTGTTTTTTTATGGACTTCAGTGAACAAACAAAATCAGTTGATATATTTCATAGTATTTGTGGTTTAAGTTGATTCCAGGTTTGTGATTATTGCTATATTTGTTGGCAAGGCACTTTTAGAAAGTTGTATTTGGCTTTTAAACCAGTTCCAATGATTTCCAGGTATATATATATATATTTTTAGATAATCCATAGGCTGCTGCAAGACCATTTCTCAGCTCAGTAGATGGTTCACAAAAGTTCCCACACAACAATCTGTTTCTTTAAACCAACTGTACTGGTAAGAGAAAGAAGTGTGCTTTGCGAATTGTGGTATTAACAAGAATGTAAGGGAAAGAAGTGTCTGTCTGGCACTCTTCTTGGGGACCCCTTGTCATCTACAGTGTACCATGAATCTTGGTCTCAAATCGAAGAGCTTTGTTTCCCAAAGACGTGAGATCATGGAGGTACACTTCATTTGAGGCTGACCTTACAGAAAGGGCCAGCAGAAAAAGAGGTCTTCCCTGGCCAAGGCACGGTACCCCGGGGCAGCGTGCAGTTGACTTGATGCAGGAATTCGTATTTCTGTAACTAATCTATTGTGTCCATTGCTTCTTTGCCACGCATCTGTGATTTTAGGATTCGTTGGATGGCTTCTGTAATCCAGTGGAAAGTACATTGAAGGAAACAGTTCCCCGCCACCCAGGCTGTTTTGGAAACCACTCTTGATGAGCTGTGTGTGTGCGCTCACAGGCGTGTCTAGTGGCTACTTCACAAGCCAGAATGAAAGGGTGGCCTTCAAGAACACCGGACCTGACACTCTGCCTGGTGGTCAGCAAGGAGGGCACTTGGCCAGGTCCTTCGGCAGGGAACAGTGTTGCCTGTCCCCCTGTCTTCACTTCTCCCAGAACAATGGCTGCAAGTCAAAGCAGTGGCTCTCAGGAGTCCACAGGGCCACTGAGACCGGGCAGAGCCCAGGCTGGGCCAGAGGGAGGACCCCCAGGCACTCTGGCCCTGCCGCCCTCCTGTGCGCAGAGCGTCCTCAGGTGCCAGGGCAGCGCTCGGGGCCTTGCTCAGCCCCTGGGGCAGCCTCCAGCCGCCCTCCCACACATCCTGCAGGTGAGGGGATTCTTTCACTCGGGACTCGCTCTGCCGGCCACGGCGACCTGGCGCGTCCCTCCGGGTTCACTGCAGTCGGCCGAGGAATGCCACAGCCAAGGTCATCTGAGCGCTCGGCCGCCCTCTGACCGCGGCGCGCTGCGGCGCTAGTCCCGGCCCTGCACGGAGACTGTCCCTGAATGCGCCGGCCTCAACCGCACGTGCTGTTCTCCTCACAAGCGCTGCTGGCATCCAGGCCTCTGCGGCCACTTCTTGATCTTGACACACCCGCTGTGGAAGTCGTTTTGAGAGATCCGTCGGCAAAAGCACTCAGTATTTTTGGAGGTACCGTGAAAACCTTCTGGAAGGATGCACACGTTGAGATATGGTTTAGAGTGTGTCCCACTCCGCTTCGCATCGGGTTCCCCCAGCTCAGCAGTAGAGAGATTCGCGCTTTCAGCCCTCGCAGGCTCAAGGGGCCGTCAGAACGTTCTAGGCCTCGCCGCCCCTCCCCTCCTTTTTGAAAAGATTTTTTTGTGTGTCATAAATGTCACCCACTCTCAAGTAAAACCCGACGGACTTTAAGAGACTAGAATGAGGCTGGCCTCGGAGCACCCCTGGCCCAACAGGAAAGGCTGCGCCTGGGTGCGTCTCTCTCCCCTCTGCCCCTCGGCCGCGGGTGGCTCTGGTCTTCTGTGCTGAGGTTCCTCGTTGGGTCTGCTGTCAACGGGATCGTCACCATCTCTGACAGCTTTAACTGGGCACCATGCCTTCTTGCTCATCCACGTTGCACTCCATGCATTCTGTCTCCTCTGCCCACGTGTCGGTGGATGTAGTGACATTTTCACCTGCTTTTTGCCAGCTGATGGGATTTGGACAGTTTCCTCTTCTGTCCATTGTGAATCAATCTACAACGAATATCGATGTTTCAGTTTTTGTGTGAACGTATTTTTTTTCCTGCTATAACCTTAGAATCAAATTGCTGGGTCACGTGCTAAGTCTACACTTTTGAGAAACTATCAAATTGTTTTCCAGAGCAATTTGGTCATTTTATATCACCCCTCCACCCCGCTAGGTTCGAGGACTGCCCTTTGCGCCTTGGCCAGCTCTGAGCTTTCTCTCCCTCCTTTACTGAGCCATCAGAGTGGGTCAGAAATGCGACTCCATCCACTTGTCCGAGCTTCCCTAGCGGCTGACAGCGAGGAGGGACCCTCTGCACGCCTTTGACCATTTGTGTCTATTCTCTGGGGAAATCTCAGTTCAAACCCTTTGGCCATTTTCAGTTGAATGATTTGACTTTTTCATTGAGTTCCAATCTCTGGGCTTGAAATACATCATGGATACAAGTCCCTGGCGTACGTGTGTTTTCTCCCAGTCTGTGTCGTCTTCCCATTTTTCGGTGGCGACCTTTGCAGGACTGAGTTTTTAATTTTCAGTCCAATTTACTCATTTTGTATTTCATCAGTTGCACTTTGGGTACCACATCCAGTAACTCATCTCCTGAAATGAAGTCGTGAGGACTTACTTTAATGACTTTTTTCCTGAAATTTATCTATTTTCAACAGGGCCCTTTGCTGTGATTCGTGCTGAGTTAGTGTGTGTGGGGCAGGAGGTAGAGTTCCTTCTACCTTTCCACTTACAGATACGCAATTGTTGCAGAATCATTTATTAAAGCATCATTTCCTTCCCATTGGATTTGTTGGCTTTTTAAACAAAATCAGTTTACCCTAAATGTTAGGGCTTATGTCTGGTGTCTACATCATGTTCCACTGATCTTTGTGTCTGTCTCTACGGCTGGCCCACACTGGCTAGGTACCTCTCTCCTTGCCAGAGTTCCGAGACCAGGAAGTGAAAGTCTCCAACTTGGTTCATCTTATCTTGCTATTCTGGATCTCTTTTGTTTCAATACAAATTTTAGAATCAGCTTATAAACTTTCTGCAAAAGAAAAAAGATATGATTTTGATAGTGATTGTGTTTGATCTGTAGACCGTTTTGAGGATTATTATCATTTTAAAATATTGTCTTCAAATATGTGAACATGGATTATCTACTTAGTCTGATCATTTTTAATTTCTCTCAATAATGTATTATAGTTTTCTGCTTGCTTTCTTTTGTCATTTTTTTCTAAATATTTCATTTTTATGTTATTATGAATAGGGACTGTTTTCTTAATTTTGTTTTCAGTTGTTCATGCTAGTATACAAAACTAAAATTGATTTTTGTGTACTAATGTTATATCTAGCAACCTCGCCAAACTCCCTTATTAATCATAGTAGTTTATTAGTGTGCTCATTAAGCCACATCCCTGGCCCTTTTTTATATTTTGTTTTGAGACAGGATATCCTAAGTTACTTAAGGCCTCATTAAGTTTCTGAGGCTGGATTTGAATTCATGAACCCTCTGCCACAGTGTCCTAGGATTACAGGACGATGCCACCATGCCTGGATTCCTAGTGATTTGTATACACAGAATTGTATCATCTGTGAATAAATACAGCATTCTCCTATCTTTCCAACATCAAAGTCTTCATTTTACATATCTAAACATTATAGTTAGACCTGAAGGGAAATGTTTAATAAAATCAGTGAAGCCAGTTGTATGTTCTTTAGATATACATTTATCAGATTGGAAAAGTTTTCTTCTACTTGTGGTTTATTGAGTTTTTTATCTTTGGAAATTTTAAAATGTCTTTTCTGATTCCATTGAAGTGACTGTGTGGCTTTTTCTCTTTTATTCTATTAAGTTTAAGGTATTAAACTTAATTAATTGATTTCTGCATGCTAAACCTGCATGCACTTTCATAAATTTAATTTGATAATGATGCCTGATGTTTTTATATGTTGTTGAATTGGGCTTTCTAGTATTTGTTTAAGGAATTGGATGCCATAATTCATGAGAGATAGTCATCTGTATCTTCCCGGTTCTGTAATATCTTTCTTTGGCTGTGATAACAAAGAAATACTAGCTTCATTGAGTGAACTGGGAAGTGGTTGCTCTCCTTTCATCTCCCCTTTGTTCTAATACATTCAATTTAGCTTAGAATACCATAAATAGTGTGGATGCTACTGTTTGCAGCTGAACAAACATGGCGCCACCCTGGGACAGGAAGGTGTTTGACAAGAGGGTGAGCTTGATAAGACCGTGGCTGGTGTAGCAATCCCTCATGCTCTCCGCTCTCCCAAGACCTCTTCATCCCTAGGAGTCTGCTAGAACAGAGAGACTGTCCCCATCACCTGCTGGCTGTGTTTCTGTACCTCTCCCTTGCTTCTTCTCTGCTTCAGTGTTATATACAATCTCTCTCTAAATCTAAGGAGAAGTTCATTTAATTTCCTCAATTTTTTTAAGCTTGAGAACATAAGAATGAGGGGGAAAAAAGCGAACCAATACTTTTATGTTGAATCTTAAAATATAAACATACCCCTCGGGCATAAGAGCATGAAAATCCATCTTGGAGTGAAGTGAGGTGGGCTGTGGGAGATGGCCCTGGCTGCTCCATGTCTCTGGACCTCCACCCCTGTTAACCTCTGAAGCCCACGGAGGAGTGAGCACTGCTTGCACTTGGTGCTGAACACATGCATACTTATGAAACACTAAGCTGCCCGCTCTGGTGTAATGAACATTTTCTCTATTTTATTATGGCTTTAAAAGTCTTTGTCTGAAGATGCTGTAGATTTTCATCTGCATTTCCTTCAGGAGAAGTGTACACATGTTGTAGAAGGGGCTCGTATGTAACGTTTTAATATTCTGTGTGCAGGATAAAAGAACAATCTTCATTGCTTTCTCAAAACAGTTGCTTCACAACTTGTTTTGAATGTTCTTGCCGCTATGTGAAATAGTTCTGTAAGGGGCTATCCTACCATAATAAACAGGGTGAAAGCATCCATTGAGAAGATCCAGGGTCATGTTTCTATTAAGTCAATAAAAACACCAGTAACTGGCAGTCTATATTAATACTAAAGGCACAGAAGTAAAGAATATTGTTTACTACACAGTTTATACTTCATAGAAGTATCCTACATCCATGGGGGTATCTTCCACGACTCCAGTGGATGCTGAGACTATAGATGATACTGACTCCTACATGTGGGTGGTATAGTCCATGCCGTCAATTTGAAGAGTGAGACAGTGAATAAGAGCTAGCAGGCAGGCAGCATATACAGTATGGATACACTGACCAAAGGGATGGTTCACATTCTGGGTGGATCAGTGGGGGACGTGCACAGGGAGACTGCTTAGAACAATGTGCCGTTTAAATAAATATATGAATTATGCTTATATTTGGGATTTTCCATTTAATACTTTAGACTACGGTTGATTTTGGTTAACTGAAATTGTAGGAAGTAAAACCACAGGTAAGGGGGACTGTATACAACTGCCCATCGTATATACTTAGAAATGCTGCATATCACAGTTTTTCATTATTTCCTATTACACCTGTCTTTAACCCACTTCCCATTAAAAACAAACAAACAAGCAAATGAAATAGCCAGAATACAGCAAATTAAGCTTCTCACCATCTGTAAACCACAGCTGGCCAGGGTATGCGTGTCCATGTCCAAATGTACTATCCTAGATTCTGCAGGACCTTGGGAACACCCACCCTTTAATAGTCACTGTACATCATTCTTACAAAATTATGCTTTGAGATTTGGGATTGTCACTTGCTTTATCAATATACACTTTTTAAATTATCAGAAATTTACATCTGTTTTAATATCTGCTAAAGGAATGTCCCCTCATTTTGCATCTGCTGAAACCACTCCTAGGTACTCTCAGGTGAGAGGTGGACAGGAAGATGCTAATATTACCAAGAAGCCTCCTCGTGGAAAGCACAATTCCAACTGTCTTGAAGCTCCAGAAGACAGGGATGTGTATTTTCTCTTTCCTACAAACCATGAGTCTGCACTGGTACAGAAAGTGGGAAAATTAAGAACATCTTCAATTACCTTTAGACTAGCAAACCCACTTTCTTCTGCCAGAATAGCACAATTTGGCACGTTCTTTTAAAATCTAGTTGCTATAGCTTTGTAGTTAGTGGAAATTTTATCTACATCCTGCAAGTAGATTGGCTTCTATGTTTGGCAATGATGTAAAATTTGAACATGTTCTTTGTTTTCACAGGTAGTGTGGTGTGACGTTAGGTTTGGTTACATGTGCTACAGGTAGAAGCCGTTTTAAATTGGAAAATATTTCACTTTTGTTAGTAACACATACATGAGGCATGGATTAATAAATTACCTTCAGATGAGTTCTAAAAGATGAAAGTGAATTTTATTTCTAATGTGAAATGCACATAGTAGGATGGTGATTTTTAAGAAACATTTCCCCCTAATCCTTTACACACTATCCTGGCCTTAAGCATGTTTCTACTTAATTTGTCGAACTCTCAGGAAGAAAGCTCCATTGGCATTGAAACAAGATTTACAATAAAACAGAACAGGTCTGAGTTTTGACACGTCCAGCTGCAGACACATTTCTCTTCCCTGTGTCCGAGCTCTAATCAGGGTCCTTTGTTGTACAATGAAAGATGGCAAAGCCCACTATTTTGTAAGCATGTGCACATCCAGATCCTTCATAATATTAGTTAAAATCAATGTGCTGCTTTTTTAATTATTGCTCATGGTACAAAGCAGGGAAGGCTCATTTAGGAATGGATCGATATTGAAAAGGGATTGGTAGATGGCAGCGCAGTACATCAGGCGGCTTGATGTAAAAATCATTGGGTCTGTGCTGTGGCGGTTTAGGGTTATCAGTCTGGTTAGCCTCCAGCTGGCTGGGGCAGCGTAATGGGCGAAGCTTCCAGGAGCCCGTGCTCCTCGCTGGGCTGCTCCTGGAGGAGCGGCTACCTGGCTGCAGCATCACGCAGCTCCAGGAGCGAGGCCATTAGGAGAACTTACCTCTGCCTGGCTTTATTGATCCTGTGGCCGAGTCTGGGCTGCAGAGTGGGACTCGTTTTCTTTCTTCTTCTGGGGCAGTTGTTTTTTTTTTTAAATCTCCTGGGTTTTGATGAACAGAGATGATAAACCACCCACTCTGAATGCCGTCTGAGTGTGAAGATGTTCAGTTCTTCAGTTGAAGTGTGTATATGAAGAGGAGTCAAAGAGGGAGACAGAGGCAGGGTGGGGAGGGAGATGAGCCATGGAACCTCGGCTAAGCCAGGGAGCCAGACCATTCCGGAGAAGAAAAGCAAAACGGGAAATAGAATACAGCCCACCATGAACCACAGGCTATCGTGATGCCAACAGTGCATATCCATAGTGGTCTCCTGGACCCTCCCCTGGTAAACACGTGTGTGTTCAGTGGGGACTGGATGGCAGAGTCACCTCCGCGGAGAGGCTGCTTCTGAGAAGCAGATTGGGCCACGTGCGGACCTGTTTTGATGATTTCTGCTTTACACCTGCTTTAGACGAAGATGGCGATCGTCTGTGCCACCCTGTGCACTGCAGAGAGCAGCAGGGCATCCACGGGGGAGAGCAGACTTGGAGAGCCTGCAAAACCAGAGGCCGTGCCCACATGCCCACGTGCCCATGCTCCCACACGCCCTCGCCAAGGAAGCTCAGTTGGTGGTGCTGGAGCTGCATTTGAAGCCATGTCCCTTACCCCCGAGATGGCCATGGGCGAGGGCGGCCTGAGGCCCGGCTGAGAGGGCACTGCCTTGGAGTCGGCTCAGACCCCAGGCGCATCCTGAGTGCCCGCTGAGAGGGCACTGCCCTGGAGTCGGCTCAGACCCCCAGGCACATACAGCCATCGATGGCATTGATTTCCGGTCAGCGCTGACCCCGGCCTGACTGGTGGACGTCCTCAGTTTTTCACTTTTTAATGATTGTGTGCTCTTTATTTCAATTTATTTTCCTTTGGCTCACCGTTGGGCTGATCAGTAGTCCCTTGTTGACTCCAGGCCGACGTTAATAGCAACCTTTTAAAAGATCAAGATAGCGGTTAGGTGAGTGGGGAAATCATAGACACTTGGAAAGAACCCCGGGTTTACAAACACACCCAGGATGGAGGGTCTGGTCCAGAGGAAGCGGGGCGGCATGGTGCTTCCCACTTCGCACCAGAGGACAGGCAGAGCAAACTGGGGCCAGGAAAGAGGGCAAAGAGGCCTCACCACCGGCTCCCAGGAAGGCCAGTGTGCACTCAAGCATAGTCATCGACTGGATGCAGAGATGCACGTGTGATCAGTCTGTTCAAAGACCATTCCTTGCCTTCTAAATGTTTCACCAGACGCCTTTAAAGGTCCGGGTCACATGCACATGCCCTCTGGTGTCTAGAGGGGCCTCCCCGTCCCTCTCCTCCCCTCCCTCCCTTCCCTCTCTCCCTCCCCTCCCCCACTCTTTTCTTCCCACTCTCCCTCTTCTCTTCCTTTCTCTCCCCTTCCTCATCCCAGAGTCATTTCATCCAAAGTCCTATGTCTGCTTTTCCTTTTCACACATGTGATCTTCTCCCTCGGGACTCGTCTGAGAAGGTGCTCACGGAGTGAGCTGACCCTCTGAACAGGCACCTCAGCCCAAACCTGAGCTCCAACGGTCCCACAGCCCCCTGTACTTATGGTTCAGTGATGCCACCCTGCCCTTAGGACGTGCCAGCGCTCCGGGGTCACCTTGTCAGTTGTCTCACCGGCATCTGTCCCCAGAGCAGACAGAGCAGAGCAGAGTCACGGAGGGCTTGCAAGAGCTCCATGGGAAGACAGGTCCCTTTAGGTGGGTTTGCTGGGTGAATGAAAAAGGAGAAGTCATGGAACTCCTGGTAGGTTTGTAATTAAAACCCCAAACCCAACTAGAGAGGCGTGTTCCCTGTACAATAGTATGGAGTTACTGGGCAGCAAGTGTGGAGTCGTGGAGGAAACTCAGCGCCATTCACACCTGTTGGTAGAAGCCACTGATCGCACCTCCGACATCCAACAAGGGCCCTAGAAGTGAGACCCTGCAGCGGGGTGCCCTCTGCCTCCCAGGCCAAGGAAGTCCCCACCACAGGAGGGACAGTCCTCACTTACATTTCTGACAGTCTGGTGAGCTAGGGTAAGATGAAACTATTCCTGATATAAACTTCTAGAAACGTGAGATAAATGTTCTCATCAGTCATCCTAACCCCAGGTACTAGCTGAGAGGAGAGGGCACAGGCCAAGGCACACCTGCAGGGATGTTCCTGCAGCTTTCATGACCAAGGCTGGACACTGACCAAGTGTCCGCCAAGACGCAGGGTACCCACAGGACCCACAGCTCCCTAACAGTACCAAGCAATGGGCTGTGGTCACTGCAAACAGCCTGGCTGCATGGAAGAAGACAGAAGAGAAGAGTGCTGTCCCGGCTGTGAGCCTCTGACCACTACCAGCTGTAGAGTGGTGGCTGAAGACAGCACAGACCTGTTTTCTGCAGGTCAGAAACCAAAGGTGGACCTACTGGGCTGAAATCAAGGTGTCTGAGCCAGCTCCTTCTAAAGTTGTAGGGAGGAGTCTGGCCCCTTGATCTGGCAGTTTGCAGAGGTGGCCAGCAACCTGCCTCTGCTTTCTTAGGACATGCATGGCCCTCCCTCCTTCCCTCCTTCAGTCCCTTCTAAGGATCATGTGATGATGTCACATGTCCTGAATTACCCAGGAAACTCTCCCCCCTAAGAGAGTTCTTTAACTTAATCATACCTGGAATGCCCCTTCCCAATTCAAGTGACATTGGGTGACATGCTGTAGGTTCCAGGGGTCAGGACCTGAATGTTCGCAAAGCTCCATAAACCAGTAGCAGTGGAGAGCAGACCACCATTGCCTCAGGTGGGCAGGGTGGCACATGCCTGTAATCCCAGCAACTTGGGAGACTGAGGCAGGAGGATTGCAAGTTCAAGCCAGCCTCAGCAATTTAGTGAGGCCCTAAGCAACTTACCAAGACTCTGTCTCAAAATAAAAATGTAAGGACTGAAGATGTAGCTCAGTGATAAAGGCCCCCAGGTTCAATCCTTGGTGCAGGAAAAAGAAAGAAAGAAACAAACAAAACTGTCTGTTAAGACAAATGAACATTAACAAAACTGCCTCAAGAAAAAATGAAATTCTGGCTTTCTGTATGCTTAAAATATTTATACTTGAAATGTGCTTAAGATATTTTGTACTTGTCATTTCTAAATTATCTGAAGCTGTTTTGAGAAGATGACCGAGTGCTTTAAGGTCGCTCCTGGATGTGTGTGGAAAACCCGGCACCCCTGGGAAGAAGGGAGCTTAGTTGGCCCCGCGTGGCCTGGCCTGGGGCCTGAGGGGGGTGGCCACGTGGGAAGGGGAAGGAGGGTCACGAGCCCAGAGAGGAGGGAGAGCCGTGCAGCGCCAGAAGCCCCAGGGCAGCGAGTGTTCCCTTTAAAGCAGCTCCGTGGGCAGGGTCAGTTTTGAAAGGTGGAACTGGAGTGTGGCCCCCAGGGGTTCACGTTCTGAGGACTTCGGGGGCCGGGAAGCAGGCCCTCCTCCCTGCACCCCACAGACTCCTTCAGGCCTGCCTGCCCTGCTGATGTACTCCGGGTTCTGCTTTGGGAGATCTGTGTTTCCTGTGGCCCTTCGGGCCCCTCCTTTGGTGACTGATGCCTCTCCTGCCAGCACCTGACCCGGGCAGGATCAGTGGGCCCTTCCTCGGGGGCCTGAGCTTCTGCAGCAGGCACGTAAGCAGCGGGTCCACCTATCCCTGACAAGGGCCTGGGAGCTAGATCATGTACACAGCGGTGTCCCCCCACAATGAGGAGGCACCACACCAGGGCGTGAATGGCCCAGGGTCACACAGGACTGCAGAGGCAATGTTGGGCAGGGTCAGCACTGCAGCTTTTACAAAGAGCAGGAACTGGGAGATGGTGGGACCCAGCCAGGGCCACACTGAGTGGCCGCTGTGCAGGACAGGTGGCTGCCCAGCTCCCTTTGGCTTCAGTGTGCCTCAGCTTCCAGAGGAAGTTTGCCGACCATTGTTTGCAGGTCTGGCCAACAGAAGTTCTGCTCTGTGAAGACCCTGTGAAGACCCTGGATGAAAGGCCAGGTGCCTGTCTGGAGACAGGGAAGGCTTCCACTTGTTCTCACAGCGTGGTCACAAGACTGAGGAGCCATGTGAACAGGGAAGAGCAAAATCCTGCACAGGAAGTGCATATTGAGAAACTGCCCTTAGATCATGATCAGGTATTACGAAAATAAACAAACAAATAAAAACTCAAGCTGGAAGGATTTAAACAAGTAGCTAGCATAGTATTGGATTTTAAAGCAAAGTATAGAATCTGCCTCCATGGGTTTCTACTGCTATAGATAAATGATTGAATGAACTAGTAAATGGGGAAGAAGAGATAATGTCCCATGCAGAAAGAAACAAATAATTTGTGTGGATACTCATCCAGAGGAGGTGGAGATAATCCCCATTCCCTAGGTGTGGGCTGCGCGTGGGGACTTCCTACCAAAGTGTGCCTTGTACAAAGGAGAAAAGCTGTAACTGTACAGGGAGTAAACCTGAGAAGCACTACCTCCGCCAGGGTCAAGGTCAGCAGCAGCAGCAGTGACCCCGTGAGCAGTGCGTGAGCTTGATGCTGGTGAAAGGCTCCCTCTCTGTGCTCTTCCTTCCCTGCCCACAAATGCGCCTCACGAGCAACACATCAGACCAGGTCAGTGGAGGGGCACCCACCCCACAGCTGACCAGAGTCCTGGGAACGTCCAATTCCTCCAAAACAAGGACACCCAGGCACTGTCACAGCCGGTGGACCGGAGGAGAGCCGAGGATGTAAGGAAGCATGGGCCCTGGTCAGAGGGGACTTCAGGTGAAAATGGGGGAAAGCCAGGTGGACTCAGTCAGCAGCATACCAGCCGAGGGCCGTCAGCGCCCACAAAGACTCCCTGTTAACACAGGGAGATGGCAGCCGGGCTAGTGCCCTGCGCGCTCTTCAAATCCAAAACTGCTTCCCAAAGGCAGTGTGTTAGAAGCAGTGGAGGGGACCTCACCTGAAGTGCACACGTGAGCCCTGCTTCTCAGGAGCTGGTTTCCGTTAGACTTTTCCTAGCCTGTGGAACTGGTCGGGAAAGCCGCAGGCAGGTTTGGCGACGGCCTGGCGCGTGCTCAATCTGAGCCACGGTCATGCTTCCCACACAGGCCGCCACCTGGACAGCACCCTGCAGACGGGGCTGGCGATGGAAGTGCTGAGGAGAGGGCCAGGGTGCCTGCAGCCGTCAGTCACAGCCACTCCTGCCACCGCACCTGGCGCTCCGAGGAGGAGGCAGGGCTGCGGTGAATCATTGTGCAATTAATCATTGGACCATGAGGGATTCATTTACTAATTAAAACCGCAAAAAGAGTAAATTGAAATAACCAGCGACTACTAAATCACGTCTTCTGGAGCGCCGGTTGTGTGGTAATAAATCGTGTGTATCAATCAGAACCCACGCTTCGGGCGCGGGCCTCGGACGGCCTGCGACATCCCTCCTGAGCGCGGGTCCTCCTCCCGCGGGGGTGATTGATGCGTGCCGCTGGAGTGGAAACAGGTGTGCGCTGCTCGCACCCGGCATCCGGCCGCCTTGGCTCTCAGGCGGGCCGGGTTCCATCAATAGGCTGGCTTCCAGGCACATCTACCTGCTTCCCTGGTTCCTCTGCGTATCCACTTATGGATGCTTAACAGGTACCAGGCAGCATGGTGAGATCGAATTTGAAAACCCTACAACTTTCAATACGGTTTTAGAATTTTTTCCTGAGGCATTTTGTGAGGCCAGGAAGAGGGTCCACCCCAGACAGGACCATCTTGCCGTGAGGCTGCCAGAGCTCCTAGGGCCCTGTCCTGCACCAGTGCCCACCCTGCCCCGGGAGGGAACAGCAGGAAGCCGCTCAGGGCTCCTGACTCTTCCCTGCAGACAGGACATGCCCTGGAGAAGGGACGGTGGGGGGGGGGGAGCGCTGGATGACCTTCCAGAGGTGAGGAGGGTAAGGAGAGCCGGGGACCCTTCTCTTTAAACCAAACATGCCAAGTGTGGAGGGGAGATCCCAGCTCCCAGAACCGGCCTGCATACAGATGGCAGCAGAGGGGACTGGAAAGGAGGCCCCTTGCAGAGGTGTGGCGGGTTGCTCCTGGGCCCCTCCCCTGGCCTGGCAGGCTCTTCTTCCTCCTGAGGCTGAAGTGTGTGCCCCAGTATGCCAGCAGGACAGCCTGTGCCCCTAAGGAAGGGTAGCCCCACACCCCTCCCACCGGGCAGGCTGCTGGCCAGGACAGGGAGGCCAGGCCCCAGCAGACAGGGCTGCCCTCTGTCCCTTTCATTCTAGGAGAGAAGAGGCGCTGAGGGAAAGAGGCCAGGAGAGAGCCCGACAGTGAGATAACACCCACTGTGGACCCTATGCCAGCCTTACTTGGCTCCCACCTGGTCTGGCAGACCCACTCTCTTCTGCCAGAATAGCACAATCTGGCACAGTCTTTTAAAACCTAGCTGCTCTAGCTTCGCAGTTCGTGGCAATTTTATCTACATCCTGCAAACAGATTGGCTTCTAGTGTTTGGGGCCGCGAACCCGGTGCTGAGGCACTCTGCTCCCCTCTCGGCCTGCTGCAGGCAGCTTGAACGCAGATGCTCGGCGGGGATTAGAGCAGCCCACATGCACGGGACTCGGTTCTCTCTGCGCACAAAGTGATCGCATGCCACAGCCGTTATTCACAATGCATCTTCTCCTTTTATTCTTTACAGCTTTTCTTCCAGAATGTTGCACTTTGCTTCCCTCCTCCGCCCTGATGCTCCTCTCCCCGAGGACCCATTGCCTTTTCCTCCTCGGTGTCACTAAAGCCGTTGGTGCTGTTGGCCGTCCTGGGCCCTGCCTGCCCCAGCCGCTCCTTGCGACCTCGGCACAGTAGTACACCCGTAGTGTTAGCTGAGTGGGTACGAGCGGCGGTGCCCGAGGAGAACTGCAGACCAAGGTGTCTGGACTTTGAAACGCCTCTGCCAGGGTGCACGCCTTACCATCAGAGGCCACCTGCTGATCTCTGGAGAGGTGAGGGCATCGAGGTTGCCAGCGGTTTCATAGCGGATCTGAAGAAGCAGATGGCTTCCACTCTGTCTGTGGGTCTTAGGCCCTTCTGGCCCACCCTTTATGATTGTGAGATATGAAGTCCGCGGGGTCAAGGAAGCTGGATCCAAGTCTGAGGGCTTCTCAGTGCTGCAGGGAAGGCAAGCCCTTCCAGCTGAGACGCACAGTTGTTGTGCGGGATGAGGTGGTGGAGTACAGTGCTTTTGAGCAGCAGAAACTCCCTGTCCATGTTGACTCAGACAGGGGACAAACCAGAGCTGTGAGGCATGGGCAGGCCTTAGCCTCCAGGGCTCCAACGCCAATTAAGTCCCGAGATGCCACACCTGTCCTCAGTCCATCCCCCGCCATGCCGGATCCCAGAGTCCAGCTGCCTTCTCTACTCAGAGACCCTGACTGACACCACCCAGACAGTTTATGTCCAGTTGACCCAGAATAAATTAATGATCTCTCTTTATGCACCAGGATAGTGTTCTCTCTCTGGAGTCCAACAGCCAAGAGTGGTATCATCCCTCAAGGTGGATCAAAGACTTTGGCACTAGAACAGGGACCCTGTGCCTACTAAAAGAAAAAGTAGGCCCAAGTCTTCACCATGCTGGCCTAGGAGCTGATCTCCATAACAAGACTGCCAAAGTGCAAGAAAGCAAATCAAGAATCAACGAATGGGATGGACTCAAACTAAAAAGCTTCTCAGCAAAAGAAACAATCAATAACGTGAAGAGAGAGCCTATGGATTGGGAGAAAATCTTTACCACATGCACCTCAGATAAAGCATTAATCTCTAGGATATATAAAGAACTCAAAAAAACTAAACACAAAAAAAAAAAAAAAAAAAATAACCCAGTCAATAAATGGGCTAAGGAACTGAACAGACACTTCACAGAAGAAGAAATGCAATCGATCAACAAATATATGAGGAAATGTTCAACATCTCTAGCAATTAAAAAAATGCAGATCAAAACTACACTAAGATTCCATCTCACCCCAATTAGAATGGCGATTATCAAGAATGCAAACAACAATAGGTGTTGGAGAGGATGTGGGGAAAAAAGTCCACTCATACTTTGCTGGTGGGACTGCAAAATGGTGCAATCGCTATGGAAAGCAGTGTGGAGATTCCTCAGAAAACCTGGAATAGAACCATCATTTGACCTAGCTATTCCACTCCTTGGTTTATACCCAGAGGACTTAAAATCAGCATACTGCAGTGACACAGCCACATCAATGTTTATAGCAGCTCAACTTATAATAACTAAACTATGGAACCAACCTAGGTGTCCTCCAACAGATGAATGGATAAAGAAAATGTGATACACACACACACACACACACACACACACACACACAATAGAATATTACTTAACTTTAAAGAAGAATTAAATAATGACATTTGCTGGTAAATGGATGGAGTTGGAGAATACCATGCTAAGCGAAATAAGCCAAACCTAAAAAACTAAAGGCTGAATATTTTATCTGATATGCAGAAGCTAATTCACAATAAGGGGGGGCCACAGGGAAGAACAGAATAGAGTTACTTTATATTAGATAGAGGGGAGTGAATGGAGGGGAAGGGGTTTAGGGTAGGAAGGATAGTAGAGTGAAACAGACATTATTTCCTCATGTACACGTATGACTGCATGACAGATGTGATCCTACAATATGGAGAATGAGAAAATGAGAGATTACACTCCATTTAGGTATGATGTATCAAAATGCATCAATGCATTCTACTCTCATGTACATCTAATTAGAACAAATTAAAAATTAAAATTTTTTTAAAAAAAGAATGGTATCATCCAAGGGCAGGGATACACACAGGCTTCACAGAGCGTGGCTCTTCCGCAGCTGATAGGAGAGGCTTCTCTAAGGAAAATGGCGCTGAAGTGTCCATAACACAGAGAACAGGGCCATGCACTAGGGTCACTTCCCCACCCAGTGCACCTGACCCTGCCTTCCAACCTCTGTCCCCGCTCCCACCGTCCCCACTTGCTCCAGCTCTTCAGCGTGTCCCATGTCCAGTGCAAGAGCCTCCCCCACCACCTCATTCCCAACGCGGAACTCATCATCTGTCTAGTCAGTACCGAGTTTCTCCCTGTCCTTTGCCGCGTGCTCCGTGGGGGTAGGACGTGGGATCTGACAAGCCGTGTGTCTGCCCCATGTCTGAGCTACGTCTGGTGCTCCAAGCACTGACCAGGGGGTTTGAGCAGGGCAGCAGCAGACGAGGGTCAGTAAAGGTATTCATGCAGGAGTAATTTTTTAAGATTCCTCTGAGTCCAGGAAGGAGAACTTACGTATTTTTGTGCAGGGCATAGAAATCTTGCAGAACTTGCTGTCTTAAAATCTGAAAATTGACCACAGGTATGCTTGTGTTCATGTATTGTCCACCCACAGCAAACCCTCGAGAAGCAGAGGGAAGCCAGAGAGGCCAGCTTTGTCTTCTCAAACAGGTGCAGGGCGACGAGGTGTTTTGAACTGAACCAGGAGAGACACTCAGGGGAAATGGCAGAGGCAGCCGCATTCTGACGCAGAGACAGAGCGCAGGTCTAGCCTAAGGACACAGTGGCCAGTGGCAGGCACGGTGACAGCTGGCGCAGGCGAGGTGTCCTGGCTGGTGCTGCTGCTCCTGCCTGCCCGCGGAGGGTGCTGGGGAGGAACGCACCTCTTTGTGCAACTACCCTGAGGCCACGCGTGAGCACAGCAAGCTGCAGCCTTCCCTGGTACCACGAGACTTGATGGCGGTGAAGGAGTAACACCCAGGAGAAGCCAACCAGGGCTCTTTGCTACCAACAAATCCGCGTGGGAGTGAGACACCTTCAGTACGGAACAGGTCGTCTGACCCCAAACTTAATCGTGTGCACAGTATGTGCTTTAAAAAGCCATCAGAGGGGAAGTTGGCCAAAACTGTGTTCGTGGGACACAAATCTGTGTTGTAAAATGAAGAGCAAATTCCAAGCCCACGCAAGACCTCTGCTGCCCTGTGCTCCGCCAGAGAGGCGGCGGGTCTGAGGCCCAGGCTGCGGCCGCTCTGGGCTCTGGCTGCACCCCCGCACGTGGGGTGCCTGCCGAGGTTCCTCACGTTGCCTCTCCCTCTCTTCTTCTTCTCGGGCCTCCAGCAAAGCTGACATCCATTCTCTCACAGCACTTCTCATCTCTGAAAGGCCCAGTCGTGGGGCGATGAAGCATGTGAAAATAAATGACTCAAGAAAGTCTGAGTTCCTGGAGCTTAAGATCCAGTGGGTGCTGGGACTCTATGAAGGCCTCTGTCAAGGGACAGACAGGTGCCTACGGGGAGCGGGGGCCCCTGTGACCCACCTCTGTCCAGAGCCAATCGTGTGACTCAAGCCACGGATGGCCACTGGCACTGCTGCAGCATGTACACCAGGGAGAGTGGCCACGTGGCAGGGAGAGTGTGTGGTGCAGAGAGGCGGCCTGAGGCCCGGCTCCATGCCCAGGACCTGCCCACGTGCTGGCAAGCGGGCTTATGGCAGCTGGCCAGACCTGCTGGAAGCCGCCTCTCCAGGCCACACCGTGACGTTTTCCACTCATGATACCCAGGGGTTTTAAAATCAGGAGGGCAGGGAGAGTTCACTGTGTGACCTCAATAATACCTCCGTTTAAAATGCGCTTGAAGGCAGTCCATGTAAAAATAACAGCACCACGAGTAGCAGCTACAGGGTGAAAGTGACCATCCTGCGTGGCCAAGTGGCAGCACGCACTCACGGGGCAGGCGGATGCTCCCAGGACCACACAGACAGGGTGCCGGAAGAGCCGAAGACAGGTCGTTCCCCAGAGTCGGGATGCGAGGTGCTAGATCCTGCTGAAGAAGCATTTCAGAAGTTTGGGGCCACTGCACTTGACTACATTACTACAAGGGATTTGCCTCTGGTCCTGAAAGCGTTGCTATGTGACATGGACACCTCCCCAAAAGAGCCGTGGCTCCTTCCTTCTGCACTAGGGCACACCCTCCACTGCCGTGTAGTCCCAGATCGTCCCCAGAAGGTGACTTGACAGGTCTGAAGACACCAAAGCTAGACTTAGAAAACTGCCTCTCAGGCGAGTGCACTCTCTGCCCCGGAGCATTGCCCCTGTCTGTCCGAATGCCCCTGCACCCTGAGCAGCAAGGCAGGGGAAAAGATCCAGGACCATGCCACGACTCCAGACTGTGCGTTGCAGCTCACTTAGTTGAATCAGCTATACTGCCTTGAACATCGATGTGTTTTCTCTTAATTGTCAAAAATCCATCCTTCTAATGGTGCTCAGTCATATGTGCTGCATATCAATCGCAATTGGCAAATGTGTATTTATGCTCACTAATGGCAAATCATGGCCATTATAATTTGGCCATTTCTGCTAATGCTAACTTTTCAAAATGCACATTTCAAATTTGTATGGTGTCAGGAGCAAATATGGTTTAATTTGCCTGCTTCTGTGAAGATCAATATTATTTCAAGTACAATAGAATATACTTTCTTTATTACATTCAACTGAACTCAATTCAATTCAATGAGGACTTATTAAGATTAAGAATCTGCCGCATCCCCCATTCCCTATGAGCTGGTAGGTGCTGTACCCCAAGTCCTGGGAACCTTGGACCTGAGCACCAACTAAGTTGAGAAGGGTAAACAGCCTATTCTTAAAGCATGTTTCCATGTCAGCTTTCTTTCTTGGAAGCATCAGTGTACTTTAAAATCAGATAGAACACAGTTTAGAGTAGATATATAGAAATTAAAATATTGAAACAAATCAACAGTGCAGGTGACTTTTACATTAATTTCATTCCCCAAAGCAGAAGTAATTCTCTTTGTTTCATGATCCCTTGAAAAATCAATTGACAATTTTCATTATATTTTTTTTAAAAATTAAAGCAAAAAAAAGTTGAAACCCAGCAGGCTGAAATGATACCCAGACTGAGGCCCACTTGCTTGACTTTGATGCAGAACTCTGGAAAATGCCTGCCTGCTCAGGGCCATCAAGGAAAGGAATAGGAACGAGTGCATATCGCTCTACTCGTGTTCCAGTGCTGTGACAGACATCCCAGGTACACACTGTGTGTCAGCAGGAACCCCGGCCCCAGCTTCTGGACAGGGGTGGGCCTGAGCCAGTTCTAAGAAGAGAAGATGGAGCTGCACAGGTCAGAGTGGGCCCCTTCCTGCAGCCTGAGTGCTGAGTCAGAGGTCAGGACTTTGTCTTCCAAGACTAGCGCTTCTCTCGCTGCAGCTGAGGCCAGGAGAAAAGCCCCGTGTCCAGAGCACGTCATTTTGGTATGAAAGGCTTTAGGCAGTCACTGTATCATGCCTTAGTATTTTATCGCAATCTTAGAAAAAGCAGGAAAACTAGATCCTGACTTTAAAATATTGCTTTTTAATGTTGTCAAAACATCGTTTCCACAGTTAATTTTAGACCTGCATTTTAGGAATTTTCTCTTCTTTATATATATATATATATAACATTATTTACTTTATCATTGTTGCCTATTACATATTTATACATTTTTTAAAAAAATTTTTTGAGTATTTAACAACTCAGAAGTTTTGGGTTTTCTCATTTTACTCTTTCATTCCACAGAGGAAGGATAAAGAACCATGAGAGATGACCTTTCCCTGCATCGGCCTATTCACTCATAGCAAAAGCTTGGACTAGGCACAGAAAAATGGCAGACTGTCCATCCAAGAAACTGCTGCGCCCTTTAAGGCTTCAGCATGGTTTCTAGTAGCAGGAAGTGCTCTTTTCTTTTTTCCAATGTTGATCCTTTATAATCATCACCATCATGACCATTATCACCACCTTCATCATCACCACCACCACCACCATCACCATCACCACCATTATCACCATCATCACCATCATCTCCACTACCACCACCACCATCACCACCATTATCACCATCATCACCATCATCTCCACCACCACCACCACCATCACCACCATTATCACCATCATCACCATCATCTCCACCACCACCACCACCATCACCACCATTATCACCATCATCACCATCATCTCCACCACCACCATCACCATCACCACCATTATCACCATCATTACCATCACCTCCACCACCACCATCACCATCACCACCATTATCACCATCATTACCATCATCTCCACCACCACCATCACCCCTATTACCATCCCACCATCTTCAACATCACTACCACCCCCACCACTATCATCACCACTGTCACCATCATCTCCACCATCATCTCCACTACCATCACCACCATGATCATCACCACCATCCTCATCATCACCATCACCTCTACCACCGTCATCACCACCACCATTACTATCACCACCACATCACAACCATCACCACTATCACCATCATCACTGTCACTATAATCACCATAATCATCACTATCACCATCACCGCCACTATCATCTCCACCATCATCATCATCATCACCACCACCCTTACCAGTTCCTGCCATAAGCTGCTGAGTAACACCAGAAGGACTGGCTCTCACTTCAGGAGCACACTGTATCTGTGAATTTCTTCTTTCCCTACACCCTCTTCTGCACATCTGTCACTAAACTCATGAACTGTGAAAGTATTTATTATGGATTTATCATGGATTTTCACAGTACTCCTTGTTAGGTAAGTGACTTTGCTAGGTCATTTAATCTGTTATATGTGGAGTGCTTCTTTGCAAAAGAGAGACTGAACTGGTACTGTTTAGTCTGAAGCTAAGATTTGTACTCATGAGTCTCAATAATGTCATGCTCCATGAACCTATAAATTAAAATTATCCAGTATATTACAATGTCTCCAGGCACCATTAAAAGTATTTTAAAATACTTTATAATGTTACACTAAAACAATGATGAATCTAATGAATTACTGTGAAATATATTGACATTTAAACATTATTAGTTATGCTGTAAATATGCCTACTTCATGGAGTACTAAATTATAAATATATAAATTATATATTTATTATAATTTTCTGGAGTTACTTTTCTAAGAAGAATGGAACATCTTTTTCTTGCATGTATATCCCTTCACATGCATCCCCTACAGCTAACTGGTACACACACACACACACACACACACTATTGCCTTATTGCCTGTTGAAGCTAGGTGTAGCCAAGGACCATAAGTGCTCACTCTTTGCAAAGGACATCATTGACCTTGTCTTCCTAGTCTAGTGGTGAAGAAGGTCACATGGGTGGCTGGCATATGTAAATTCCAACATATGACATGTAAATTCCTGCTGAATTTGCACAGGTGAATTGTATGTTCAGAGGAGGTCATGGGATTTAGCTCTTTCATGTGCGTGTCTGGAAGTACCCATAGCTCGCAGAGGAGTTGGTAATAGTGATCTGCCATCTCCACTCGTCCTCAAATGTTGTGATTTAGATAGCACTCTAATGCATGAGAACAACATGTCCCTGGAGCATTTTCAGAATATAAATTAAGTGATATTATAGCAGAAGCCCTCTCTTAGCTCAGCATAATGAATGTGAACCATCAGGTACTCCTGACCAAGGTCATGTTTTGAGGACGGATTACTCTATTAACATCTCTTTTAAGTAGCATTAGTGATAACAAATGAAGAGGTTTAATGTAATACTGATAATATTATTCATGCAAAAATAGCATACTTTATCTTGTTAAAACAATTAGAGTGTGCTCGGAGGATATTTTGCACCACAGAAATATGATGCTTGAGAGTGCTATTGCATGTCACTGAATGCATCAGCATTAGCCGGTAATGCCGATAATCTGATAGCAGTCGCAAAGCTGATTTGTATGCTACGCTAATTCAGGATCATCTTCTTGGCCCGAGGTACTCCCCAAATGCTGCACACGATTACAGCAAGCTTCAGTGATGATATCAGATTAAATTCAATCCTTTTGCTTATAATTTTTTCAAGGAAATTACATCCACCATTCTTCAGCGTAAACCCTCCTTAGCTGCTAAGCAGCCTGTGATATTACATGTTAAGCCTGGTATGTTGCTGCTGTCTTCCCAGACATATTTAAGCTTTGTTGTCAGTTATAGATCATCTTATCCCAATCATGTAAATCCCAAAAAGCAAAGATCACTTGAATGTGCCAATGGTGACCTTATTCTGAGTACGTCGCTGAAGGGAACTTTGAGTGAGTACAGTAGCACCTTCCTTAGCACAGCTGGCCACCAGCTGGCCACTAGGCGGTTTAGAGTGTTTTGCAGGAAGATTGTATTTGCCGTAAGAATATTTCTGAACAAAGACTAGTTGGTTAATGGGTATGAGGTTTCCTTTTGGAGTGAGGAAAAGTTCTAGGATCCATGTGATAGCTGCATGTCATTGCGGGTATGCTCAATGCCACTGGGTGACTCTTGAAAATGGTCAAAATGGTGCACTTTATTTTATGTGAATTGTATCACAATAAAACAGGGAAAGGACTGTGACATCGGTGTGGGGACCAGGACGCACCTGCCACATGACTGCTGCAGTGCGGGGGCCCACTTTCCATTCCACTGCAAGAGCTGACGGGTACATAGAGGTAAATCACCTCCACGTTGGGGTCACAGGTTGACCTTCCTGGTGGGTGGCTTCCTGATGAGGTGTTTCCACATCTCAGCGTGCCTTCCTGGGACAGCTTACCTCTCCCCTTCCGGGCACCATGCCCTGTCCGTAGGGCACACCCCCGTTGTCACATTCCACCTGGGAGGAAGTACAGCTTTTCATCAGGAATGTGCAAAGGCGAGTCTTGAGTCTAAATGAATTTTTTTATTCCAGGTGACTAGTGTTATTGTCATGATTATATATTAAGATTACTTTTTTTATCCCCATAAAAAACTTTATATAATTTAGAAGAAGTGATCATCTTTAAAATCATGCAAAAGTGTTACACTGGGGGGATTTTCCAACTTTAATTAAGACTTCGGCAAAGCCAGACAAATGGCGGTGTCTATCTTATTTCCATCAGCTCTTTAATTATACTTGGCATGGCCAGTTTTACTTGATCCCATATAAATTTTGCAGGTGAGTGGAGCTCAAGTTTCAGGAGCAGGATCGGGTTCTGCATTCCTGACAAAACACACATTTGCATGAAGGAGCCTCCTTGACTGTACGTAATTAGTCAGGGGACAGGGGCTACCAGGATCCACAAAGCGAAGACTTAAAGTATTAGTTTCTCATATTTATGATTAATGCCCTTCTCATCAGCTGAGGCCCTGAACAGGATCATGTGGAGCTCTCTGGGTAAATCACTCTTTGTTGCAGCACACAGACGGTGTGCTTCAGGGCGCCAGAGGACCGTCCTGCCTCCTAGGACCCCTCCATCAGACACGGGCAACTCAGAGATGAGAGCTGCTTTTTTATTCATCCTTTGAGTGACTTGCATGTCAGACGCAGTGACACACCCTTCCCGCTGGCCCCAGGCACTCAGGGGCAGATGCTCATCTCTGCCTTGAGTGTTAAAGGGCATGCCTGCCTGGCTCTTCCATTCCTGTGCGTTCTCTCGTTTGTTGGGAGAGAATTCCCAAGGTTGTGTACAGTAATAAGGATCGAGAGTCGTGGGAGCCTCACAGCGGGCACAATGCTTACGAGGGCTCCCGTGGCTGATAACATTCACATTTGGCTTCGGTGAGTTGCAAGCATCCCCAGCGGGGCAGCCTACCCTGGCTGAGAACCCTGGATTCAGCCCTCCCAGAGAGTCTCGGACCTCCCGGTCAGAGGCTCCAATGTTTTAGCAAGTCTCTCAAAGCATCCGCAGGACAAGAGCAGTTCCCAGCAGGTCAGGGCGTGAAGCAGTTAGATCCAAACAATCACATCCACATTTGCGTGCTGTAACTGGGTAGCTGTTTGAAATTAACAAATGTAAGAAAAATAAAAATTAATTCCTTCTTAAGTAACCACAATTATGGATGGGTAGGATTTTTGCCTCTTTTGCACACTGAAATTTCTCAAAGACTGGCCATACGCCTGTCTCAGTTACCTGGGTTTTCATACCGTATTAGATTTCCAACGTGGTTGTCACCAAAACCCAGCTTCCTCAAACTTTGCATCATTGAGAAGGGAGCCCCATCCAATATGGACGATGACTCTCCCCAAGCTCAGAATTTACATGCTGTAGGACACTTGTCAACTCTTTCTGTGTTTCCCTCAAACACGGAACAGATCCTAGGCTGCCTGGGTACAGGTCAGGAGAACTGTAGCACTAAGCCACCTGCATGGTCGCCCCGTGCTTACCACACAGTGTGCTGGAAATCACAGCACCTCACTGCGTTGACTGTGTATCTGCTCTGTACTCCACACTGAGAGTATAAGCGTGGACTCCAGCTTCAGAGAACTCCCAGCAGTGTTGCTGGACCAGGCACCCAGTGGTTCCAGGATCCGTTCAGTGGTCCTGTTGAAGTGTGCCTTGGACAGTCTGATGGTTGTGTGCAGCTCAGATTGTATTGTGTTACATATAAAACTGCTGTAATATGCCATGTTTATAACATAATACACCAACTAAGAGTATTTGCGTGTCTGTCATCCAGCAGAGACCTCACCCTTTTAATATAAGACTTGTTGATAACCTCCTCAACATGGCTATGTATTTTCCAGTGCACAGAAAGGAGAAAACGTGAGTGGTCCTTCTTGTCCATGGTGGCCTCCTGTGAGAGGCTTGACCTCTGGCCTCTACTGGAGAAGCAGCAACCTCCCCTTCAACTCAAGGTCACAGGTGAGAGCAGGGGCGTGACCTCAGGACACAGCAATTCCAGCCCTAATGGGTGAGGGTGGTCATGACAGCCTGGGCTGGCAGGATCCAGGACACCCCACACCGTGTACCACGTGGCGTCTCTGCCCAGTTCAGCTGGCCACGGTGTCTTCCAGCCCTGGTGCAAGTCTGCAGGCATCTCCTGCCTTGTCCTGCTCCTCTGGTCCCCATGATGTAGGCTGACGGCTTCTAGTACATCATCCTCTAGATTAGCTAGTGTGGTTTCTGCTGTTCGCAACTACAAATCCTGATGCCAGCAACCTCCTCCACGTTCTATTATAGGGACTGCTGGGACCAGGGGGATGCAGAGCAGTTCAGGCCTCCAATCTCTCAGCATGGGACTTGCCTGACCTTGCCCGGTCCCTCAGCGGCCCTGTGGGACAGCTTTGGAGGGGGTCATCCTGGGAGCTAGTGGTTCCAACACCCCACCAGCGCTGAGCCCACACACAACTTCCCAGTGCTTTCCAGTGACTTTTTTTAGTGCTCTCTGCTGCGGTCCCACAACAGGAGTGAGGGACTCAAACCCCACCTCCCTCCAGGAAGAGGCCAGCGGGAGGTGGGGTGGACATGGTGGGCGCACTGGACTCACATGAGGAGATGATTGCTAGGGCTGTGTGGCTCAGAGGGCATCTCTCACTGGGGCTGCAGCATCCTTCCCCCCCAGACCTTGCCATGGAGACACTAGGGCACTGGCCAGGCTGTGCAAGCACTTCTCCTTGAAACCCCGGGTCAGCCTCATGCGTTCAGCCCAGTGCTTTCCAGAGGCTCAGTCCATACACATTTCAAGAGAAAAGTCACCTTGAGAGATTTACAAATCGAACACTTGCTTATTTTTATAAGGACAGGAACTTGGCCAGGTTAGGGAGAACTTAACCAGACCACCCACCATATTTTACACAGAGGAAGAGCAGTTAGGCCAGCAAGTGACATCACAGAAACACGGGCTCACAGGAGCCTGGAGGGTGTGTCCCTCAGTACTGACTGGAGGCTTGGGAAGCATCTCTGAAAAGCAGTGTCCTGTGGGAACCTGGTGAGGCAGGGCACAAGCTGTGGCATGAAAGCAAGTTTGGTTATTTGCTGTTGGGAATTTCTATTTGGAATGCCACGGAATTTCTGGGTAGCCCTTGGCCCAGGCATGGTGTGACCAGACAATCTCCCTTTGTTCCTGGCTTAGCATGCAATGCCATTCCACAGACTCTAATGTGGAAGGAACAAAAGATAAAAGAAATTACACCGAAAGATGGAAACAATAAAGCAAAAGCAAGCCCATTTGGTGCCTGACACACTGTTCTAAATCCCAGCTAGCAAAACTGGAAACTTCGAATTTATTCCTGGAGTCTGGGTATGATGTGCACAGACGCTCTCTCAAAGCAGAGCTTTAGAGTCATAACCAAGAACAGAAGTCCAATGAAATATTCTTTGTGATTTTTCAAAAACATTTTCTATTAAAACAAATGCACAGTCTCAATTAAATTTGAAATTATGCCAAATAATTAGAAGAGTCTCTGTTCATAGGCTATAAGATGAAGAGGCCACCACTGCTAAGTCCAGAACACTAGAAATTCTAAATGCGGGTGATATTTGGGTCATTAGGCCATCCTCAGACATTTGCATAAACATAGTCACACATGTTTATTCCTTCATGTAGTTTTATAAGTGGTTATAGAAAGCTAATGAGTGATTCAACAAACGTGGCTTAATATCACTAACTGGCACTTGAATATCATCCAAAGGCTGCACCATGATGTCTCCAGGTACAATAGGAAGGTTAGAAAATATGAAATAGGGATCTGATTTGCCATCAAGTCAGGAGGGAAGTCAATCAGGCGCTGCCATCCGCTATCCAGTAGGGCGCTGTCTGCCGCCAAGCCAGTGGTCTTCCGCTTCCTCCGGCCCATGAGAAGGTGTGTTCCTGCTCTGAGCCTCATTTTAAAATCTCATTTACCATCAGGTTGCCTTAAAGAGTAAGTTGAAGCCAAAGTTTACTGCTGTCACTTGGCCACATTAGAAACGAACCTTAACCGAGCTCTCTAATGCAGCCAACGGTTTGCACAGGGGACACGGTGCTACCGGCGCTGCAGCCTGGGACGGACGGGCCTCCACCTGCCCGGTGGGGCAGCGCCTTTCCCCGGTGCTGCTGCGTTGAAGGACAGCATTCCCGCCCTCAGGGAACTCAGCCTCCAGGGCCAGTCCTTCCTCAGGGTTCACAGCTAGGGCGGTGGCCTGACAAGGGAAACCACAGAGGGCTCCAGCGGATCATCATGGGTGGTCGCTCCAGGGCCTCCCGCACTCCCATGCTCAAAACCGACACCCTGGGCTCGGAGGCTGCAAATGCAGGCTGGGGTATTCTCAAGTCTGTAGCAGGGTATGTGCTGAACGTTCACAACCCAGAAGGAGAGCAGGCGCCACCTGGAGAGGCCACCGCCGCGGAGCGGGTTACTTGGAAATGAAGACCAGCACGGCGGTGTGGGACGGCACTCCACGGAACTTTTCCTCTGCTCGAGTGTCACTCTCCTGCTTGAGAGCTATCGCAGGCTTGAAGTAGTGAATATCTATATTTAAAACGATGATCGTGAGTCTCGGAAACCTGATGGAGACCGGGAGGTGCCAAGGCCTGATCCACTGCTGCTGGTGGTTTGCAAAGCCCACACCTCCTCCTCGGAACCCCTC
Organism: Sciurus vulgaris; assembly: GCF_902686455.1. NCBI lineage: Eukaryota > Metazoa > Chordata > Mammalia > Rodentia > Sciuridae > Sciurus > Sciurus vulgaris. The sequence continues at coordinate 98,862,513 of NC_136474.1, forward strand.
CGTTAGTTGCACAGCTATGCACAACACTTTGATCCTTTTACACAATCACATGAGGAAATGTCCACTTCAAAGAGGCAAAACAAAACAAACAAAAACCCACTTTGGTGAGTTCCTGAATTCATGTTTGGTTTCAAGTAAGAGGTAATTTCCAATCAGCATGCCATGAAGACAAAGCTAAATAAATAAATAAATGTACAGCTTCAATGGCTTTAGAATGATGTTTAGTTGATTTTTAAATAAACATGACTATTATAACTAATTCATGGAAAAGAATTGAGAGCAATTTGCAGCAGGGCAGGCATGGACAGCACAGTGTGATACGGTTAGCTGGAACTGGACAGAGCTTGGGGAGGGGCACAGGACCACCAAGAGCCAGAGCTCCCTGGGGGAAGGAGGACCATGGGCTCAGGAGACAACCTGCTTGGTGCCTGACAAAAGCATCAAATCATGGCTCTTTTCCCAGAAATGGCAGCAGGGCCACAGGGACCCAGTCCTAGCCACCTGAGACCCTCCTCCTAGACATGGAGAGCAGGGCCACAGGGACTCAGTCCCAGTCACCCAAGACCCTCCTCCTAGATATGAAGTGCAGGGCCACAGGGACCCAGTCCAGCCATCCAAGACCCTCCTCCTAGACATGGAGAGCAGGGCCACCGGGACCCAGTCCCAGTCACCTGAGATCCTCCTCCTAGATATGGAGAGCAGGGCCACAGGGACCCAGTCCCAGCCACCTGAGACCCCCCTCCTAGACATGGAGAACAGAGCCACCGGGACCCAGTCACAGCCACCTGAACCGTCCTCCTAGACATGGAGAACAGGGCCACAGGGACCCAGTCCCAGCAACCTGAGACCGTCCTCCTACACAGAGAACAGAGACACAGGGACCCAGTCACAGCCACCTGAACTGTCCTCCTAGATATGGAGAACAGGGCCACAGGACCCAGTCACAGCCACCTGAGACCCCCCTCCTAGATATGGAGAACAGGGCCACAGGTACCCAGTCCCAGCCACCTGAGACCCCCCTCCTAGATATGGAGAACAAGGCCACAGGGACCCAGTCCCAGCCATCTGAGACCCCCCTTCTAGACATGGAGAGCAGGGCCACAGGAAGTCAGTCCCAGCCATCTGAGACCATCCTCCTAGACATGGAGAACAGGGCCACTGGGACCCAGTCCCACCCATCTGAGACCCTCCTCCTAGACATGGAGAACAGGGCCACCAGGACCCAGTCCCACCCATCTGAGACCCCCCTCCTAGACATGGAGAGCAGGGCCACAGGAAGTCAGTCCCAGCCATCTGAGACCATCCTCTTAGACATGGAGAGCAGGGCCACAGGAAGTCAGTCCCAGCCATCTGAGACCGTCCTCCTAGACATGGAGAGCAGGGCCACAGGAAGTCAGTCCCAGCCATCTGAGACCGTCCTCCTAGACATGGAGAACAGGGCCACCAGGACCAAGTCCCACCCATCTGAGACCCCCCTCCTAGACATGGAGAACAGGGCCACCGGGACCCAGTCCCACCCATCTGAGACCCCCCTCCTAGACATGGAGAGCAGGGCCACCAGGACCCAGTCCCACCCATCTGAGACCCTCCTCCTAGACATGGAGAGCAGGGCCACCAGGACCCAGTCCCACCCATCTGAGACCCTCCTCCTAGACATGGAGAGCAGGGCCACAGGAGTCGGGCCCAGCCACCTGAGAGCTCGGCACTGCTCTGGTCAGAGCATCTCATGCTGAGTACTTGAGAGCAAGTAATGAGGCAAAGTCCTCAAAGCCACTGCTCAAAAGGTCTCACTGCTGAAATTGCATTTCCTGAAAACCCTGAAATTGTATATAGAGATTAAACTGATTTAAAGAACAAATTATGTACGGTGGCTGTCAGATTTTTCACTGTTTCAGTAGAAGGCTAAAGAAAGGGCAGACGAGATTGAGGTTTGGAAGAGGTGGAGGATGATGGAGGCAGAGCAAGTTATGCCGCAGATAGGACAGAAACAGCAATGCGGATCCATAAGGATAGACAGACAGCTTGCGGTACCTAAGTGCACGGCTAGGCACGCCGATATTCATCCCTTTGCTCTGGTGCTGAGGGGCCCAGAAATGTCACCCAGGAGGGGCACATGCAGCACCAGAATAAGCCTGGAGCACCTGGCAGTCCTTCAAGTACAAGACAGAAGTAAGAAGCCCGCCCTGTGGGGCTGTGCGGAGGGACACAGGAGCCAGCAGGAGGGTCCAGGGTCCAAAGCTGGAACAACTTGAGCAAAGCAAGGACCAGTGTTGGAGCATGGCCTACAGCACAAAGTAGGCGAGCCATGCTGTGTGGGTCAATGGCTGGGTGCGCTGACAGCAGATCCCTGCCTGACCGGCAGCTCCGCGGGGAGGTGGGCATGGATCCAACTGCTGGGCGCACCCTAGGAAGTTGCTCCCCAAACAGGCAGGGATCATGGACAGCACACCGAACAGACTCCAGTTCAAGCACATTCTGCAATATACCTGACCAGTCCTTCTCAAAACTGCCAAGGACAAGTCTGGGAACTGCCACAGCCCTCAGGGTCAGGTGGAGACATTGTGACTAAAGGCACTGTCACCTAGACTGGGTCCCAGGACAGAGAAAGGGCACAGGAAAGGCCCAAAGATCCACAGAGCACGAGCTTCGCTCCTGCCAGCCTGCACGGTGGGCCTGGCTGAGGGAGGCACGCTCGCCTGATGGTGCCAGCAGGAGGGAAGCCTGGGCTGACTTGACAGCTCCTCGGTGAATCCAGAATCATCCCAGGAAAGCAAAGCTCCGCACTGCAATGAGGGGGAGCCTGGGGAGCCTTGGGAGCCCCCGTGAGGGCCGCTGCAGCTTCCTCCTCTTCCCTGGGCCTGGGGCTTCTCTTCCCCAGTGCCTGCTTCTGCCCAGGGGGCTGCATGCTCCTGACTGCACAACCTGGCACAGGGTCCTGGGCCCCAGGGGGAAGAGCTGCCCTCTAGACAGGCTTGGTGCAGCTCCTTCCTCCTCTGCTGGGTCTCTGAGGGTTAAGGAGGCAGTTGCAAGAAAACTGTCACCATCTCTCCTTTTCACGACCAGGAGTGGTGGGCACGTTTTTGTTTCTGCCTCAAGCATCTCCAAGTGATGGCTGCTGGGGCCGGTCGGGCTTCCTTGCAGGCTGGCTCAGAACTATGTTTCTTTGTAACTTTCTACAAGATTTAGGATGATTTAGGATGCGGTAACGCATCCTGCGAAGTAAGGGCCGTGAGGTATTCTCAGCTGAAGCAGGAGGGAAAACAGTCAATCCACTCCCGATGACAGCTGTGCAGTGACAGAGGTCTGCAGGAGTTGACGCCGCTGCGGAGAGCGCGGGAGGAGAACCGAGTCACAGCTGCACGGGCAATCACCGCGAACATCGACTCTGCCCGCCCAGACACCATTAATACGCGTGTCAGCGAGAGCGAATCTCATCCGAGTGCGCACTGGAACCGCTCAGGAGAGCAAATGAAGCCCATCCTCAGGGACGGACTTCCTTTTCTCCGAGAGGGTCTTCATTATTCAGGCATTGTGATGCTTTTCCTTTATTTGTGTAAAGATTAAATTGCACATGATTTCTAATGTTTCTGCTACTCCAACTGTCATAGGCCACGACCTTCATGCGAGTGAGATAATAGATACATCGTCCGCGGCTCCGGCGCGAGCTGTTCTGCCACAGCTCAGTACTTCCCATTGTTATAAGTCGAAAGCAATTAAATAAAAATACAGGAGAAGGCACTTGGAGGAGGCTGAGAATTTCATATATCTTTTATGTGCCTGTCTTTGAGCTCCAAGCTGCGCTATTTTCTACTGGAAGGTTGAGGACCAGAAAACACATGAGTGGACCCAGAGTTAAGGATGAAATGAAGCGTTATTGAAGACGTTCCCCTGCTGTGATCATGTGGCCCTGAGAAACACGCTCCCTCCTGCCCAACTCTGACCAGGAGGCTGGTGAGGAACCACAGGTGCTGGCACCATCCCTAGGTTGCTCTTTCTTCCTGGCTCTCCCTCCACACACAGCTTCGATAACATCCGGGAAAACCTCCTGGGGAAAAAAAAAGAAAAAAAATGTGATTCTCCCATCTTTTTAAAGGTCACTCAAATGGTAGGAATTTATCTCCTATTTAAAGTTATTAGCATATTTAGGCACAAATGTCATGATAAATAACACATACTGACCTGGAGCATGCACTTTGAAACTTGCAATTACACAAGTACTAACTCAAACAAAATGGCAGCAGTACTTTTGATAATATCCAATTTCTGTCGAATCACAAAAGTCTTCACTTTCCCTGCCTCTGCTCACTGCCAGGGTCTTCCTCTTTCCTCTCCATGCTGCGAGGAAGGAGAACCCCAGTCCAGTTGCTGAGGACCTCCCGGCTGGCCAAGTAACCACGTTTCTCAGATCCCTCCCAGCTAACTCCCATTGTCTGGCTCCAGGGCACGCACCTCTCCTCTCCCAAAGGGATCACAAGAACACCCAATGCTCCTGCCCTTCAAGACTCTTCCCTCCTCTGCTTTTGTTACCATCTGAAGGTGTGGCATCAGATAAGAAGACTCCAGCACTGCCTCCCTGTTCTAAGCCGTGGAAGGAAAAGCATCCCAGGCTGTGCTTGGCCCAGGGCAGGTATCACTCCAGTCCTGACAGCATGGTGGAGTCTGCCCTCCCTCTCAGAGCTCCAACCACCCGTGTGTGGTCTCTTGCAAGAGGGTGCAAGGGTATAGGATGCTCTGCAGCTCCCCAAGCTTCTGTCTTGCCACCCATCTGCCATTGCTCATGTGCAAGGCAGGATCTCTCAGGGGACAAAGGGCTCCCTGGCAATTTGAAAACTGCTGGGCATTCAAATACTGAAACTGTGGCTAGACATCCTTAACTGATACGGGCTGGTGCTCTCCACAACGGGCCACTCCTTATGATCAGTGAGAGCACATGGCATCCTTACGGGAGAAGTACAGCAGTGTCTCTCAGCCAAGTTCCCGCATTAGGCCATACCTGGGGACACTGGGGAAAGGTTTGGTTGTCACAGTGGGGAAGGGCATGTGCAGAGGTAAGAGATGCTATCAAACACTCTGCACAAGACAGATCCTGCCACAAAAATGGCCTGGTTCAAAGCATCAGCAGAGCCAAGATGGAGACATGCTGACCTGTCCTAACATAGGAGAACGTGAGAAGGTGTCCACGCCGCTGGACTGGAAGCGTGCCACCCAGAGAAGTCTCCGCTGCCCTCCTTCAGCAGGACTGTGTCTAAGAACCTGAGCAGGATGAGGGCAGGTTTCAGGGACACACGGCAGGGTGCGTTCCCTCCCTGATACAGAATGTGGTTTCTTAAAAATAAATTCAAACGAACTCATCAGAAGATACCAACATGTAGTACAAATTTAGATAGCTTTCCCAGTCCCAAGCCCAGTGCTTTATTTTTGAATCTGTCACATTCTTCACATTCCCAGGAAGTTCCTGGGTTAGCACTCTCTACCTGCCATTTGTTATCCTAGTCACCAATTACAAAAGAAAAATCATTTTGCCAGCTTCCCTCAAACCCTGTCTAATCCAATGCCGACCACTCCAACCCAAGTCACGCACTCACCAAAAGCAGTCCCATTCTATGCCAGGTCACCATTTCTCTTCAGTATTTTTACATTATCAATTTTAAACAATGAACAAATTTTTCAAAAACTTTAAAAATTCAGTAGTTTGTCAGATTGGTTACCAAGGAGATCCTCAACACCTTCAAAAAATAATTGACCAAATCATTTGGGAATGGAAGACTAAAACTGAAGCGTGGAAGAGGAGACTTGGGCGGTGCAAGGCACAGCGCCTGTGACACACCCCTCCTTGGAGCTCCCCAACCCCCGGCGCCCAGGCGCCCCAGGTTCGCGTGCATCAGGAAGCCTGGCGCCTCCCGCTCGCCCTGCCCTCTCCGGGAGCATGCGCAGCGATTCTCCCCCGTCTGTTCCCTGGAAGAGGGCTCCGAGGGCCCTGGGCACTCTGTCCACAGCCTGGGACTTGCCACGGCCCAGCCAGCTCCCATCCCCTGGCAGCGCAAGTTGATTGTCAAATCATAATCGGAAACAGTTAAGAATTGATAGGAAATTCAAAGTATATTCAGTTAAATTTTTCAGTCTATTCCCTAAACAAGGTTGGATTCAGTGCCAGCTTACAGAGATCCGGCATTCAAGCACACTCGTACTTATTTAATAAGTTACAGCAGCCCTTCAGTCTTGGCTGGGAAGGCTTTTACTGTGATTCTGCGCATGCGTCCAGGCTGTGTGCGCACAGCGGCGGTTCACCTGCGAGCGGGTGTGCGTGTTGGCCGGGGCGTGTGCGCACTGAGGCCCTGGGCCCCGCCTCCTTTGACGGTCTGCCTAGGTCTCCCCGTCTCAGGTTCTGCTTCTCCTCCTGGGCACCTGTCCCCACCACTATTTCTATGACTTCCTTCTTTACCAAGTATCATTAGCTCAAAGTCAAACCTGATCAATTAAAGACCAAAATATAAAAGCAGGAAAGAGGGTGTCTACGCTCCTTCTTGATGAATTACAATTAGCAAATAGATGCCCCTTCATTGTTCCTATCATTAAAAAAAAAGTGCAGGCGCGCGCGGCGGGAGGATTTCTGCTAATCAGTAATGTCCATCTGCAGCCTTTGTTTAGCGAGTCCGAGCTGCTCTGCTCTCCTCCGCCAGCGTGTTTATCGTGGTCTCCTGAAGGCCCAGAAGCCCACAGGTCAGAGAACAGCGTTTTGATGGATTATGGGATTGTAACTGTCCCTGCCAGTTGACAGCTTTTATTGGCTGGGAGGATGAGCCTGTAAACCTGTATATAATTATTGTATTAAAGTCACTGTGCCGCTGTGTCGCTGGCACTTGTTCAGGGATCAATGTGAAGATAATTTCAAAAATGAATAGTAAGTATTGATCGTCCCATGGTGGGGCCTTATCAGTGGCGAGGCTGAGGGCTGCGGATGATAACTTCAATGTCATTTATGATGATATGATGCGGACTGCCGGGCAGCAATTTAAACAAAGGGCTGATTTAATTCACAGTGGATTTTTGTATTGTGATGGGTAATAAATCACAATCCATGTAATTTTTAGAAATGAACACATGTTGGCAGTAGTTCAGGGCAGTTCCTAAGAGATCTGAAAATGACCAGGGAGGGGAAACATCAGGCTGGACCCCCTCTGAATGATTGGGCTTCGCTTGATTCTGGCATTCACATGACCTTGGGGTCCCTGCTGGCAGCTGCTGGTTAATTTTCTTCACCGAGGACACAGTTTAACTTTCTATCTGTCTGCCAATTACCTGACATTTTCAACTTATCACCCTCTATTTTTTAAATGATTGGAGGCACATCCACATTTTGACATTTTTTTTAAAGCAAGTGTTCGTTTTGTTTGTTGCTGAAGCATCTCTCTGTCATCCTGCAGAGACACCCCTTTTGTTCTAACAGAAATTAACCCGTTTACACAACCACACAAAGAGAAAATCCAGGCATTTTTAAATTGCTGCTTGCAACACACCCAGGCTAGATGATGTGTCCTCTGGAGTTCAGCCTTGTGCTTGGAGACTCACAGATGCCCTCCCAGGAAACTGCCCTCAGTGGCACTTGTTTGGAGAGAGTTTTACTCTTTAAAAACAAATCACTGCAAAGTAAATCATTAAGGAATATTGGAATAACACGAGCAGATTGATTAAGCCCTCTAAAAGTAGAAAAATTACAGCAACTGCCATGAATGGTAACTTGTTGATTTCAGTTACAATAATGCTAACTACTTATTTTACATCCATTTGTTGCACAGGAAGGGAATTTTGACATTTCAAGCTATTGGATGCAGATCCCTTGCAAAGAGTATTAAAGGATTAAAACTAAAAACAGAATCCAGGCTGGGTCTGCAGGAGCCGGTTGCCCTGGATCCACCTTGACGTGCCAGCAGAGGCGAGCTGGCGCTCTGCCCAGGCCCCTGCCCTGTGCTGCCTGTTTAGGCAGCTCCCGCAGCCCCTCAGCCACAGGAGAACTGTGTGGCTCAGACCCAGCAGGGCCTGGAGCGTTCCCCAGCACCCAGCTCAGGGATTCTGCTGCCACAGCGTAGAGTCTGGAACCGCAACCTGGCAGGGGGAGCAGGAGGTCCTGTGAGAGGCCCACCCCACCCCACGAGTCTGCAGGGGCTCTCCTCATTGTCAAATCCACCTGTTTCCTAACAGTAGCCAGAGGCCCCACCCGTCCCTTGCTCCTCAGTGGCAGTGAGGAGGCCTCCACCCGTCAGCCCCCTGCTGTGCCGGTCGTAAGCCACGAGGGGCCCTAAGATCCCACGTGAGTGCGCATCCTGCTCCTCCGTCCAGCAGGCAGCCTGCCTTCGGAACCACTCCTTAGCAGTGTGGCTACTGTGGCCTCGTGCTCTGTGCCCCTGCTCTGTGCCTCCAGGTCCTTCCCTGCTCAGGTGGCTGTGTCTCTTGGCTCCTGGAGGCACACCTGCCTCTCCCCACCGTCCCCCTCAGCGTGACTTGAAAAGCATGGCTGTCCCTGCCTCAATGCCTGGGCATAGTCCTGCCGTCCTGGGGACACTCACTGATTAGGAGTGGTAATCTCTGCCTGCAGCCTGGCGCTCACTGTGCCTGGCTCCTGCCTCCACAGTTCCAGCCGTCTGTCCCCTCTGCTCCCCTGGGACCCGGGTCCTCCCTCACCTGCCGAGGTTCCTTTGAAGGACCCTTGAAAGACCACTGCTCGTCCACCTAAGCCAGTGGGTGGGAGATAGTTTTGAAATAGTGTGTGGAAGGGAGAGAAAGTCTTGGGGCTGGGACAGGGGGTTGGGGAAGGTGAATAGGGCTGGTCCACATGGAAATGGAGGAAATGGTTTCTTAGGACAAGGGCCACTTTTAATCCCACTGCGTCCATATTCTGTTGTTCTGATGAATTATCCATTTAATAGCTTTCTAAGTAATCATTTTGGAAAGTTATACCAATAAAATACTATAGTCTTTAAAATTCCCCCAATTTAAGGCCTCATTACCTCCTGTAATAAGTGCCGTTGCATTCACAGCACCGTACTGTATTTAAGAGCCAGAGCAGAGCTAACGAGAGCACGCCTCTCCCACTGCGAGCTTCCCCACGTCCCGCCACGTTCCCAGGGCCTCCCTTCCAATGTTGGCAGGGCTCGGCTGATGGCCTTCCATTTGGAGGTGCTGGTCCCCTCTAAAATTGGGAATGTGCCCTGCATGAAAAGCCAGAGCCTTGGCTGGCATCTTCCCTGTATGGTTCATTCTGGTTTGCTTCAATTTCAGTGTGTTCTGGAGAAGACGGTCCTGGGAGGCCCTGAGCAGGGGGACACCTGACCCTGGGCTTCACCTATTTGTAACAGCTGTGGTAAGATGAAGCAGGCCCGTGAGCTGGGATTCTGAATCCTTCAGCTGACCTGCTCGACAACTTTAATACGTCGTTGATATTGATGCTTGCATTAAGGACACGCGGGACTTGCATGAACAATCACGTTCATATGTATTTCATGATTAAATGTTGTGCTGTGTTGTATTTTTGCAATGCAGGTGCAAAGGTAGCAGGTCTTCTCTGTCGTCGTCATCATCAAGGGGACTTCCTCTTTACTGCTGAAAGGAGAGGCAGCCAGGTGAGGGCATGTCCTGCTTGCCCCTCGTGCCCACAGAGCTGCTCTTGTTCCCACTCTGCAGGTGAGGATGAGAGCTGGCATCAGCCTCTGTCCCAGGGACCCAGACCTACCAGGCAGGGGATTCCAGCTTCGTCCCCCAACTCCAAGGCTTAGTCCAATCAGTCAAAGTCCATTGGTCTACAGAGACGTTGTTTTTCTTCTGAGTGGATTTCAACCTAACAGCTTTAGAGAGTTAAGAATTTATTCTGGTCCTTTGGTACCTCGAATACAGGGGGTTTCGTTACATTTCCATATTATCTATCCTAAAGATATCCATTCTCAGATTGGGGAAAAATAACAATAAGCCAGTTTTACCTTCTGATTAAATAAGAAGTTTAATTACAATTCAACTTTTATCTACAAACTAGCTCCTCACCTCTGATAACCTTGAACTTCTCCCCAAGCCCTTGTAGTTTTGGGAAATAGTAAAGGTTAAGAAACCAAATCCCCACCCTTTAGTTCCTGGAAAGAGCTCACAGCAAGGACCTACTTCCCCAAATTGTTTAGACAAGACTTAGGGTGCCCTCCGTCTCCCAGGCCAAGGACGGCATGAGCCCCCACTGACGGCCTAGGACCCCACGTCGATGCTCAGCTGCACTGGTTCTCCCGTTGGCATGCCCATCAAGTGCCAGCTCACATTGACTGGGCTTCTCCCTCCCCTGCCCCCTCAGCCTGAGCTGCAGGAGCCCCTCCCCTCAGGTCTTCCTGGGAACAGACCAGACCCCAGAGAAACACTGGAGGGCCTGCACCAGGTCCCCAGCTCTATTCATTGCTCCTGGCCCTTGAGGTGTGTGCAGGCCTCGTCCAGAGCCTCCCCGTTTCCATCACCCCTCCATGGTCAAGTCCTTTCCCCCTGCAGTTATCCTCATGAACACAGCTTCTCCTGGTGGAGCCGGCTGTTCTCAGCTGGGCTCTCTCTAGTCTTTATCAGGCCAGAAGGAATGCGCACTGCTCCTCTGACCCAACCCATTACCCACCCGTTTCCCTCCTCTGCAGGTCCAGATGCCCCCTGCCTCTGCATCGGAGTTTCCACCACCCGTTAACTTAGTTTTGAAAGAGAAGACTTCTGAAAACTGTCTCAGATGAACATGCATTTAGCATGTGTTAACGGCTAGAGGAGTGCAGGGTGGCTTTGATGTCTGCACTGCAGACGCTGCAAACAACCTGCCTTGCTCACATTTCCCCAAGGCTGACCAATGGGGATGAGGACAGCAACAAGGAGATCAAACACTAGGACTCAGAGTACAGGCTGAATGCAAGTCATCAGACATGGCACTGCCCGAGCCCAAGACAGGCACGCTCCACCTGCGTGGGGGCAGCACGCCCCAGAAAGCCCTGAGGCACACCCGCCATGGGAAAGCCCTGTAGCGCACAACACCCATGCAGTCCCCTGCAAGAATGCTGGCATGATGTAAGAGTGCACACGTGTAATCCCTGCTCATTTGTGTTAGTGGACAGGGTCAGAGATGCGAATAAATCAATATATCCGACTATTCTAAAATAATTACTATTGATCTATGGAGGACTGCATTCTTGCCTTTATATTTGAATATTGATATATATGACACCCTGGAAATCCGGTCTTTGAAGTAAAACGATGATGACACCTTCTGGAAATGCCCGTGTCCAACGTGCTCTCAGCTGTCCTCTCCCCAGCAGAAAGGACCCCGTAGAATGTGCTGGGACTTTGCAAATCGTGCTTCCTGCTGGAAACATACAACTCCTTCAGCTCGGGCAGTGGGAGGTAGTTTTCCAAAGGACCCTTCTCACAGGGCAGGCAGGTTCAGGTAACAGGGAGGCCAACGGAGGGCGCACCGTGGGCCTGGGCCCCTGGCAGGTGCAGGACCAGGTGCCTTGCCTCCACAGAGGGCTGACACAGGCTCTAGTGTCCCCCTCGCTCCCGTGGTGGAGGCCCTTCAGCCCACTCTCACACCAGGGGCCTGCTCTCCAGGAGCAAAGCCCCTCAGAGCACAGTGCCCACAGGACAGAGTGAGAGGGAATCTGGGGACACAGGGACTCTTCTGAAAGGAGGCAGTGATGGGGCCCCAAGACCTTACGGCTTACAACCAGGAAGGAGAAAGCAGGACAAGTCGGTGGCTCTGCATCTCTGGGGATGCTGCACTACACCTTGGACACCTGCGCAGGGTCGCAGGATGATGCTAGTGTGAGGGATGGTAGCACCAGAGAAATGGACAGTGCATGGCCGAGTGGAGGCCTGCCTTTGACAGTTGCCACCAGGAACCCTACAAGGTCCCATGGCACCGAAGAGGCTGCGGAGAGGCCAGGGGGAGGGCCGGGAGTGGGAGGAGAGAGACTGGGGGTGAAGGTCAGAGGAGCTGGAAAGGGAGCTTGAAGGTGAACGACAGAGGACAGACGTGGTCAGGCTCTGAGGCCAATGTAGGACGGTGGAAAAGAGACCAGAGATGTTTTAAAACAGAGCAGACATTTCAGCAACTAGTCAGAAATGGACTGCAATGCAGGGGTGAATACGGACAGGACTCAGTAGTTTTATAGTGGGTCATGAACCAGCCACAGAGGAGCAGAAATGAACTGGAAACACTTTTGAGGAAGGTACACCTCTAGTTTTAAAGTTTTTGTTTAAAAAATGTATGATCATTCAATGAACACATATTTTAAATGATCTGCAATGTAACAAAGCAAAATAAGAAATTAAAAATGAGCATCTGTGACAGTAGTCGTGGCTGCTAAGGGTAGTCAGTAGGTTTTCCCATTTTTTGAAATGTTCATTAGGCATTAAATACCACGTATTTGCCTGTGCAAACATGATCTTCTGTAAAGGGACTAGGTTGCACAATGCCTGTATCATGTAAATGAACTTCCTTTGCAGAAGGATATGCAAGTATCTTAGTAATCTGTTGGCTTTATAAATAGTTTTCCATGCTATTTAATGTTCCCATATTATTTTACATCATTTTGCCATAATTTTAATTATTCTTTGTCATTGGAAATCTTGTTATGTATAATTTTCATCTTTGTAAACATGATAAATATTTTATAGTGAAAATGTGGATATATTTGATGATTTGTCCAGTATAAATTGGAATTTGCTTTTGTACATATTGAGCTTCACTTTTTGGAAGAAATCCAGATGGAGTTGTCCAGCAGGTCATAAAACAAGTATCAGCACCATCAAACAATATCTTAAGACACTGAATCTGCCTTTGGAACACCCGATGCCTCCATCCCTGTCATTCTGTGTTCCTGGAGAGACTCAGGGAAGCCCAGACGATGGCTAATTATCCAACCCCAGGTCTAAAGCCAGTGAGAACAATAGTCACAGATACCAGGATGTGGGAGGAAGAGCTGAGGAGAGACGGGAAAGGAGCTTTGCAGGCACAATATGGACAGCCAGAAGCAGGGGAGTTGTGCTGGGAAGAAGGTCTAGCTAGAAATTCTAACTGGGGTTGTCAGTCAATGGGTGTTGGTCATAACCAGAGGTTGAGATCCCGCTGCTACTGTGGTTGGAACAAAGAGAGAAGAAACTCAGGAAAACAGGGCGGCATGTAAGGCCCTAGCGAGGCTTAAGCAGCAGCAGCATGAAGACACCCAGGAGGCATCTTTGGAGCTCAGAATCTTTACCTGCAACGTCTCTTCCCCACGGTAGTCTCAGGGGCACTGGTGTGCTGTTTTTGGGTGGAACTGCAGAGACACCCTGTGCATGGATGTTCCTTCGCAGGTGGCACCTGCAGCTGAGCTCCACATTCCAGCCGACCTGCCCTCCTGTGCTCATGGGTTTCAGGCAGCATCCTCAGGAGCAGGGCAAACAGGACCCAGGCTGCCAAAGTTAGGGGAACAAGTTCAAGACCACATGTCTCCTGACCTGTCAGTTTAAATCCCAAGTGAAGAGCGAGCTCCCCACAGCTCTGAAAACAGTATTTCCTACTGCCAAGGCATGAATGAGCTAATTGTGTTTTAAATAGTTCACCTTACAAAGAATTTTCTTTCTGTATGTGAAAAGAGCTGTGATTTATTAATTTTCCTTTCTATTATTTGCTATAGACTTTCCCTAGCTTCTTCCTCATAAATCACTTCTCTATTGAAACTGATACTGGAATCACAATGCAATTAGTGTAGATTGCAGGACACGTGTGAAATGAAACAGCACGTTTAAAATACGCAGGCAGCACCCTGTCAGGAGGCACGGCAAGGGACCCCGTGGGGCTCCAGGAGAGCATCTCTCACCGTGGCAGACGATCCAACATCAAAGGTGACACCACCAGGCAGAAAGCACTTAAAAAAATGGCTGGGGAATGCTACAAAGAACTAAATTAGTAAAGAAACTTAATTATCTTGCCTCTGGCCTTCCCCTGGTCAGTATCCCAATTGAACACACACAAAACTCAGCATTTTTATAGATGGACTGCCTCAGACTCAGAATGATTCTTTTCTTAACCATCTATCCAGAACTGTATTGGCCATTTTTTTCCTTTTTTTATCTTTAGATTTAGAAACAGCAAGGATCACATCCCATTCATTAAAATATTGATAGCCCTGCCCCCTGTTTTTTTTTTTTTTATGCAACCAATTTTGATCTTCTCTTCCCCAACTTAAAGAATAGGAACAAGGACGTGTTTCAAGAAACAAATTATGTAGTTCAGGCAATTCACCTCCTTATCAGATACTGCTGGGCACTCTCTGATGTTGCCCAGCGGTTCCATTCATAAACACATCTGCCCCACCCTGTCCTCATACAGACACAGAAGACACTCTCCAAGCAAAAGAAGAAATCTGATCAAGGTCTGGAAATTCATGGACACCGTTCTGGAAAAGATGCTTTCACAAATGAGCATGGTGGAAAGGGAGAAGCCTGCTTCCTTTGAGTTGTAAATTTACTTTCTTAGTATTTTCCAATGGTTTTAAAGCCTGTCTTTCATAGGAAGAGACCCAGCAGATGCCGCCTCTCATTGCTTCTCTCGAGTCTTTTCTCTCTGACTTCTTTGTTCTTAGACTTTTAACCACGCTGCTTGCAACCTGCCATCAGTGTCCTGGGCAGTCACTGATGCCCACCTCTTCTGCCCACGTTGATTCAGCTGTGCTGGTGGGACGGGCACAGGGGCACCGAGGAGGCCCTGGACTGTTGGATCTTCGGAGCTGCCCTGGAGAGCGCCGTGTTCTGTCCTCTTCAGAGCTGGAGAGCAGGCTGGCAGGCCTGCATCTCTTGCAGCTTCAGTCTGTTTACTAAGCACTTGGCTAAATGCATACTTCTAACCCTTGAGTCTACACAGTTGCACTGTGTAGAAAGCCCCATGCTGTAGAAGCAGAGGGAAAGAGCAAGCTGGAGATGAGAAAGGGACCCTCCCTGGTCAGCAGGACTGACAGGGGAGGATGCCCACGGACCCGTGCACGGATCACCAGAGAACAAGTATTAATTTCAATGGTTGGAAGAATGTTTATTAAGAATACCACCGAACTCCTTGATCTTTGCTTTCATTAGCTTTTGATTATTTTTGAAATTTGCTAATTAAGTTTTTATATGTGATATATTTGAGGTAGTTTGTGAAGCGCCTCTCTCTCTCTCTCTCTCTCTCTCACACACACACACACATACACACATCTTAGGTAATATTTTCCCAATTTCATTGTGCTCTGAAAGATATGTTTTGAAGCAAAAAAATCATAGTTATGAAAATAAAAATAAAAATCACAACAGAAAATTTCAGGGTAATAGCTCTTCTTGTCCAGCTCAACGTGTAACACTAATTTAAACTGAAATGTGTAGAGAGGTGCATACTCTTGCAGCGTCATGTACCAGTGTGTGCTAGCCCATTGTGCTATGGCCTTGCATCCAGCCTTACATATCTCATGTGCTCAGACAGACACAGTGTCCCTGTGTCTGGCTGCCGGGCAGCTCCCCGTCCTGCAGCGCAGCCAGCATCTGCATGCCCAGCGCTGTGCTCGCCATATCATTACTAGCTCAGGGGGAATCATTCAAACCAATGCAATTTGTTCAATATTGGTCAGTTTGACTCCTGACCCTGTCCCTCGACAGCGTATCCTTGGCAACCTAGACCGGAGTTAAGTCAGGATGTGCTTATTGGTCTCATCTGTGACCATGTGCGAGGTCTGCTTAAAGTAGCCTGGTCTTTTCACAGAAAATTAGAAACACAATAATATGCTCTATTCTGATCATAGCGGTGTTCACACGAGGAAGACCGCAGTGGGGTGGGCTTTCTGGACACGGCTAGAGCTGCAGGCCCGGTGCTGGGTTTCTTGCCTATAGCATGGAATGTGAGTGATTTTCTTTGTTTTGTTTGAGGAGTGGGAAGGAAGGACTAAAAGTCTTTGATCACCTATTTCTGAAATCACTCCATCTGAAATGAATAAACTGATCCCAAATTGGCAAAATAAATTTAAAAATGTTGTGAAAGTACCTCTTAGAAAATATCATACAATGTTTTCAATTACCAAAGAGGCATATATCTGTGTAAACAGCTAAGAAACTGCAGAGACTGGAAACCTATAAATAAAGGGAGTAATGCCCAAACAGAAAACTCGGAAAATATCATTTACAGATAAGCCGTTGCTGCCCACTAACAGCTCAGACATATGGTACATTAGTAGCCACAGCACATTTCCTCGCAGACAGAAGGGAGATCGGGGATGGTGGACTACTGTGCAGCCATGTGTGAGGGCCACACCCCAGGAAAGTGGCTGACTGTCTCACGTTTACCCCCAAATTTCAAGTGAAAGAAATCTCCTTCAGCTGATGCACAACTTGATTCAATGTTTTATTTTCTTCAAGATTTAGAAGTGATGGCCTTAGTTTTTCTGTAAAACAAAACTGTATTTGAAGAATATCCTGAGTGTTCTTAAACAAGGTGGCCTGTGTTGCCAACTTGGAAGCACAGCAGGCTGCCAGCTGCAGGCTGGGCAGGACTCCCTTGTCCGCACTGGAAAAGCCCAGAAGGCCAGGGCGCGCTATGTGAAGGACAGGGGAAGAAAGGCAGGCAGGCAGTAGCCCCTTCACATGCTGGACCGACCCTGGGGTCTCCTGGAAGGCCCTCCCAGGGGAGGTGATGGAGAGGTGGAGGGCCTCTTTGGCAGTTAGTGTAGCTGTGACACCACCCCCCGTGATTCTCCAAGGGCAGGGCGTCCTCCCTGTTGGACCACTGCAGACCCTTTTGGAGATGGCTGCATGTTAGGATCACACATCTCAGCGATCCTCGCTGGGCCGAGTCTCACATATTGAAGTGAGCCGGATTTTCCTTGGGTTGCTCCCCTGCTCCCCTGCCTTTCCTGCTCTCGCTCTGCTGGCCTGGAGCCTCCTCCTCTCTCTCCACCCACCCTGGCACTCTCTCAGCAGGGAAGACACCCGTGAGGCGGGCAGCATACCTCTGAGAAGTTTCTTTGAAAGCAGACTTAACTAAGATTACACCAAGTCCCAATTATCCTGCTCAATGCTTTCTCCAGAGCAGTCTTAAAAACACAAGATTACGTTGCACCCAAAATATACAGAAATCGTCAGTAAAACAGACCTTCAGAAAACCCACCTGTGAATCATAACTCACAGAGTCACTTGTCCTAGGAAGGGGCAATTTGCTTTTCAGAGGAGAAGGTCCCACAGCTAGGTGGTACCTAGGCCTGCACTACCTGCCCGTGGTTGTTCTGAAAAATGCCACCCCTGAGCCACCGTGACGCGAAGAAAGACCAAAGGTAGCTTGTGATGAGGTCCTCAGGACCAACTTCTCCCTCCTCTGTGCCCAGGGCGACAGGCTGCCATCACAAGAGGACGCCTGCTAGGAGCAAAGTCTGAAATGTGAAGCAACTGGAAGTGGTTTGGGGACCCTGCCCCACAAGGTGCCACCATGATGCTGTGTACCAGCCCCTGAGAACACCAGGCAGCAAAGCTGGCTCAGGCCTGGCAGTGAAGTGTCTGGTCACAAGGTCACAAGTCCAATCCCAAGAAACCAGCTCCCTGCCTGCACCTGGTCCATCTCCTCTGGGCTCAGGGGGCTGGACAACCGATGCATAGGACCTAAGCTCTGAGCCTTGGTTTGAAGGTGAAATCCCTCTTTAACTTTACATTTCAAAAGATATTTACATTTCAAATTGCCCTGGGCTTTGAAAGGTTGGTTAGACACTTTTTAAATACAATAATTTGGAAAATTATGTTTTCCTTTTTATTTCTGATTTTGAGCCAAGTTCATAATTTTTATATAATGTAAATCATATTTTTGTATTCCTTTTTAATAAATAAGTGTTAAAAATGTTCCTTGAATTCTTATTCTGAAAATGTAAACCTGTCGCTGTTGGTGTTTAACAGTCGCAGATGTGGGGTGTTCCTGGTCCAGAACGCGAGATGGGATCTGGAGGGAAGGTGCTCCTTCCAAGGTGCTTAGCAGCAGCTTTCGGGACATCCCCACGATTGGCTGAAGTCTGTGAGTTCATGCATAGGCAGTAGGCTGACCTGCACCCAGGGAGGGGCCCTGGGAAACGGGAATGGCCATCAGGAGACAGTCCGGAACCGGGCGGAAGCCCTCAGTGTCTGTGGCTCCCACTTTGTGGACCCACTTGCTGTGCCGCAGTGCACGAGCTGAGCACTGGAGATGGAAACTGGCGAGCGAACCGCAGGGACCTGGCCTGTTTCCATGCCATCCCCACTCCGATGGCAGGGCCCACTCCTATGGTCTTCCCCACTTCCATGGCCACGCCCACTCCCATGGCCACACCCACTCCCATGGCCACACCCACTCCCATGACCACGCCCACTCCCATGGCCACACCCACTCCCATGGCCACACCCACTCCTATAGCCACACCCACTCCCATGGTCTTCCCCACTCCCATGCCCACGCCCACTCCCAAGGCCACACCCACTCCCATGGCTACACCCACTCCCATGGCCTTCCCCACTCCCATGGCCACACCCACGCCCATGGCCACGCCCACTCTCATGGCCTTCCCCATTCCCATGGCCACACCCACTCCCATGGCCACACCCACTCCCATGGCCACACCCACTCCCATGGTCTTCCCCACTCCCATGCCCACGTCCACTCCCATGGCCACACCCACTCCCATGGCCACACCCACTCCCATGGCCACGCCCACTCTCATGGCCTTCCCCACTCCCATGGCCACGCCCACTTCCATGGCCACGCCCACTCCCTTGGCCATCCCCACTCCCATGGCCTTCCCCACTCCCATGGCCTTCCCCACTCCCATGGCCACGCCCACTTCCATGGCCACGCCCACTCCCATGGCCTTCCCACTCCCATGGTCACGCCCACTTCCATGGCCACGCCCACTCCCATGACCTTCCCCACTCTCATGGCCACGCCCACTCCCTTGGCCTTCCCCACTCCCATGGCCTTCCCCCACTCCCATGGCCTTCCCCCACTCCCATGACCTTCCCCACTCCCATGGCCACGCCCACTCCCATGGCCTTCCCCACTCCCAGGGCTGTTCCCTCTCCCATCTTATTACTGTGCACAAAGCCTGATGCTCTTTTCCTTTATAAGGAAAACCTCATGGCTCAGACTCTGCCTTCCTCATTTTTGAACTTCTTCCGCAAGTGCTTGACAATGCTTTGAAAATTAATAAAGCACTTAATAAACACATTAAAATAATCACTCAAAAAATACATATATCAATGTATAATGACATTTTAAATGAGATAGTCATTAACCTTTTTGGGAGCTTAAGGTCTTCTTTAACCATTAAAAACACCGGTGATTTTTACTACATTCTAAAAATACTCCTAAGGCACACATTTTAATTTTCAAAAGCCTACAATACTTTCAACTAAGTCATTCTTGGGTGCTTAGTCATTTTAAGTACACTATTGTTCGGGGTATTCTGATGTCATTAATGGAGTTCTGTTATGAGGTGAGTGTCTGTAAGGGAACACTTGGTTCATGAAGCAAAACCTTCCTACCAGGGGATGGAGAGGCGTCCAAAGACAGTGAAACTGAATCAGTAAGTGGAAGTTTCCTTTGTGCTCCTCTGCCCCTTCTGCAGCCTCGTCTGAGCGGGTGAGCAGGCACCGTGGCACAGAGGCTGGGCGGCCTCCACCTGTATCATGCTGCTGTGCTTCAGCACCCTGGCCTGAGGATGGGAATCCAGCACTGCAGAGCTTCACATTCCTCCAGAGAAGCTCAAACTCCACATGTTAAATCAAAGTATCATGATGTTAAAATTCTGACATTTTGCCTTATTTACTTGTTTATTTATTCGTGGTGCTGGGGATGGAACCCAGGGCTGCCACCTACCGGGGAGGCCCTGTGCCACTGAGCTACACCCCAGCCTTGAATTTCAAAGAGAGACAACATCTCCATAGGCCATATGAAACTCTCTGGTGTGGTGTCAGCTGTGGCCCCTGACCTCACTCTGAGCCGGAGGTTCCTCTTCAGGCAGCAAAGGGCAGCCCTGTGCTCTGGCCGTGACTCCGCTTGTTCCTCCAAGTGGCAGGCACAGGAAGCTGGGCACCCCACTGGAGACCTGGCCGGCCTGAGAGTGTCAGCAACAGGATCCCAAGGTAGAGCGTGGAGGCTGTTGAGGTGTTGCAGACTCTGGAAGGAAGAAGAGCCCGCGTGGAGGGTGTCGGTGTGCTCGGCCTGCCCGGCCTGCCCAAGGGTAGCCTCAGGATGGTAGGGCTCCCAGCACACCTCACGCGTGCCTGTGCACAGGTGTGGAGAGATCACTCCGCAAGAGGACGCTCCTCTGGGCAAGGAGGAATGGTGTCACCACCGGTCCCTCCTGTGCGCACTTGCACGCCGTGTGGATGAGCCTGGATTATTCCAACGAACCCCGACCACCTTTCCACTAAGTGCCTGGCTCCCAGACACCCCCGAGGGTTGCTGGGAGCCCACCGTCTCCTTGCAAGCTTGTTTCCTTAAAAGCCTAGTTGTTAAAAGCACTATAAATGTCTGATCCTTTTCCCTGTTTTCAAATGAGCTAAATGAAATGAATCAGGTATGCAACTTTTATAAATTGAAAATACCTTGATTTCATCTGATTAATTTCTAAAACTATGATCCCACTAAAAAAGTGTTCAAATTTGTTTTTATATATCTGTTTAAAAATCTACTTATTTGATGCTCAAACCATTTTAACTGATGATAAGTCTTCAGTATAATTTATTATTGTATTATGTATTTTATTAAATAATGTTAGAAAATAATTCTATAGCTATTAAATACTTTTCATATGTATGCATGACTGGGTGGAT
Source organism: Sciurus vulgaris (assembly GCF_902686455.1). Lineage (NCBI taxonomy): Eukaryota > Metazoa > Chordata > Mammalia > Rodentia > Sciuridae > Sciurus > Sciurus vulgaris. The sequence goes on from NC_136474.1 coordinate 98,883,360, forward strand.
GTTAAACTAATTTAATCATGTATAAGTTATTCAAGTATGTATAATTCTAATGTTGTATATCAGAAAGGAAACTCTTTGTTAACAATATTTTGTATTATTTTAGCCGAAAAGAAATGCCAACAGGCTGCTATTTCAGTTGGTTCTTTGTTCAGTACTGTCCAAATGAATTAGCAATAAAATAAGATTGCTTTTAACAACCCCAACCTGTCCAGGAAGATTGAGCTGGGAGATTCCCTTTCCATCAGCTCAGGCACATTTTCTCTGCTGGCCATCTGAACACACACGCACACACACACTTGTAATGAGCGGGTGCTTTATCAAGCCTTTGCTCCATCCTTCATTAAAGGACAGAAAATTGCTCTCTGCCGGCGCAGTCAATGCGGCCCTCCCTCCCAGAAGCACATTCGTTTCACATGCTAGCACCGAATATTGCAGGCAGTTGCAGATTTTAGGTGACAGATTATGCCTGAGTTCAGTTGCCGGCAGAGTTGTGTTGTTTGGCTTGTTGGCATTTTGCTTTGCGTGATTTTTGACCAGGGCAGACTGTCCCGGCAGGAGACGGCCCACGCTTCTCCGGGCGCAGATGCGGGGGCTGCAGGGTGTTCGCAGCATGTCCTTCTCCTCGGGATGTGTGTCCAGATGGCTCTTTAGCCCTGTGAAAGGTGTGATATATGTGGCCAGTTTAGACTGAAAGCACAAACAAAATAGGCAAAGTGTTCTTTCATTGCATTCCTTCTGTTCTTCATTAAATCTTATTGAATTTGTCATCTTTTTTTAATTGCACTTACGTGTAATGGTGGCAATAGGATTTCTTTTTCTCTGTTTTAATGAGTTAAAAACCTAACAATCTGACTACCTCTGAGAGAAAAGCTCTTTTCAAGGTTTTCAAACAAGAACTCACAAATAGCAACCAGGGTGTGAGTGTGTTGGGCAGCGCTCTGATGTGCAGGATTGCAGTCGATGCAGGTGATCGAGCCTAGTGCTCTGCGGCACCGTGCAGGCGGAGCGTTGGGGCCGTGTCCTGTTGGAGCAGGTGTTACTTATTCAGAACCGAAGACCAACCCCACACTGTGATGGCTGAAACTGGGCTGGGGAGGGGCACAGCCAGGTGCAGCTCCAGGTGCCCTTGGGGTTTACCATGGACAGAGGGGGTAGCGGGCGGTGAAGACGGGTGTCTCTGTGAACCATGTGCCTGTGCTCTGAGTTCCCATGCACGGTGGAGAGGCGGTTCTTCAGAATTCTGCCGCAGCCACGCCCTCTACTTGCCATTGACACGGCAGAGGACATCAATTTCTGATCCCCTGTCACTGGCTCTCCGTAGTGTGCGACGTGCAGTCTGTTTGGGGCGATGGAGCAAAGGTGCTCCCACACTCGCTAGCCGCCTACGTTTGTGATCCCTTTTTTGATGCTTTTCAACCTCAGTAGACTACTTTGTACACACGGCTGGCTCAGGGCTCTTGTTTAGATATGATTTATGATGCGACATTAACCCTTCATTGACCTAGAAATGCCCTAATATTAAAACAGTTTGACACACAGAAAATCAAAAGCCCTTTTATTGAAAGTGCTGTTGTCCGCATCATAAGTTTCCCCAAGTGATGGCACAGCCTCGCCATCAATCCCCCCGCTATTGAGCCTGTGTTCCAGCTCTGATGCACAGAGCCCTTTGTCATTCCTGTCCCAGTGGCCAGCCAACAGCGCAGAGAAAGTCCCGCTGCCCATCACTCCAGGCACTCCTGAATGACTCGTCCGGGACACCAGCTAGCGCGTTAGGGAGAAGACCCACTGGAGGGTGGGGTGAACCACAGAAGGGCCCACTGCTGAGTTACACCCTTACCAAGTTGTGACCTTCCAGTTTCTTGCCAGCGAATCTGCTTAAATGAAATACTAGGGGGAAGCACCTGTTCAATATAGGAGAAGGGAGAAGAGAAGGGATTTCTTTTCTTTGTTTGCACTGGGGATTGAACCCAGGGGTGCTCGACCACTGAGCCACATCCTCAGCGCCCCCCCCCCCCCCCACCACTTTTTTTTTTGAGACAGAGCCTCACTAAGTTGCTCAGGGTCTCACTAAGTTGTTGAGGCTCGTCTTCAACTTGTGATTCTCCTGCCTCAGCCTTCCAAGCTGCTGGGATTACAGACCTGTGCCACTGCGTCTGGCTAGGGTAAGGAGGCTGTGATTCGAATACTTCTAACCATTTGCTCACTAATAATTTCAAAACTGGACTGAGTGTGGAAAGGGAATACTGGTTGGTGGCTGATACTCACCCAGCATGAGCCACTAGGAATCTCCGGTCTTAAATGTCCTCTGAGCAGTCAAAGCCCAGGCCCTCGCACCCTCCCTGAAACCTCTCCTGCAGCCCCAGCCCAGGGCAGTGGTCTGAAGTAGGGATGGTCCTCAGAACTAGCCTCTCTGAACTCCATGAATCAGGGTTGGTGTTGGGGTCTACCAAGAAATGAGGGGGAGGGATCCCCAAATCGGGGGCTCCCACTCGAAGCATATCATGAACACAAAAAAGAATAGGCTTAATGAGCATTAAATAAACATTTAACAAGAAATGACAATGTCAGCCCACGTCCAGAGAACACGGTAACAGCACCCAACACCACAATCGGGTGCAGGACAGTGTTGGCAGGAGAGGGCAGAACCCCCCTGCACACATGCTCCTGCAGTAAGCCGCAGGCCCAGCGCCTCGTCCTGTTTCCACCAACCTCCGCCACATAGAGCCCCATTTGTGTCTGCCTGGGCGTGTGAGATGCGAGGCAGAGGGTGAAGGAGCACTTGGATACCTCAGGCATGAAATTTAAAATTGAGTCCTGTCAAATCATAGGAACTCAAGTGTAATTCTTACTGTGCAGGTGACAGCAGGCTAATTAGTAATACCAGGGAGCGTCACCCTTCACCTTTAGGGTCAGGAGCCGATGTACTTCCCCTTGTTTATTAGCTTAACACAAAGGGTCATTATGGTAATCCCACCCCTCCGAGGGGCTTTTTTGTTTGTTTGTTTGTTTCCCTTTGATTCTGGGTAATAAAGCTTTGTTTGTGAAAAAAATTTATTATCATACAGCACTGACAATCTTTTAATTAGTATCTATAATAACTTTATAAGTGTTTGTACATATGCACATGGAAATTACCAAGATGGTACTTTACAAATCTTACAGATCCTCTTTCTGGTTTCTTATTTAGAAGAGAGAACGTAAGAGGAAGAGAGAAGGGGAAAGAGAATGGAATTAAGCACACTCTTATTTTCCAGTTTTGCTTTCCCTTCAAATCTGAGTCTCCACGTGTGATCGCTTGGCCATATGTCTCCTGGCTGGACTTGTTCTGTTCTCTGCACTGTACTAACCTGCCTTAGCGATTTTATAAGAGCTAAGTATTTCACTAAGCTCTTGCAATATTGAAAGAATCTATATTCTGAGAATTTGAAAACATGTCAGCCGACCTAAATTACATATTGATCAGGTTTAATTGCATGCCACCCATCAGTATTAGGTTTGAAAATTCATAAAAGAGAAATAATGTACTCTTTGTGGATGATTACTTCTGGGGCATTTAAATGAATTCCATCACTTAACCTGGGCTGAGACAGATTATTGAGCCTTGCCACCAGCCGTTCAAAGACCAACGCAGTAGAGCAGCTGCTTTCCGACTCTCGGAGAGCGGCAGAGTGCAAACAATATAAATTCATATAGATTTTCTTTTAAGGAAAATAGCAAAGTAAAACATTAAAAGTAAACATTCATTTTTCAACTGCTTCCTGAATCACCCTCCTCATTGTCTCCTATATAAGCATTCATTTTTAATTCTTTTTGGATCCCAGGCATCCTTTTATTTCAAGTAGTAATTCACATCTTAATTAATATACAGTAATCAACGAGATAAGCAAGGATAAATGATTCGCAGCTTAGTTTTATTTGTTAAGGTTAATTTTTTATGCAAGGGCATAAAAGGATTTTAATGTAGACTCTTCAGTGGACAAACCATTTCATTTTCGTAAAAAGGCCCTAACTTTTGTCTTGTCAGAGGCGAGTGCTCTTAAGAGCCGTCTCCTCCTGAAGGTCACACTGGCCAGGAGCATGGCTTCATCATTAGTTTTCAGGATGCTCTTTACATTTAGAAATTATGTTTGTTGGTATTGGTTGTGTTTTGAGAAATTGTGCTTATGTATGTTTTTCTTTACAGATTATCAATACAAAGTAAAAAGAACCAGTTAAAATCATTGGGCTTACTTGGGTAATAGTTTAAGAGCTACATTTTATTTAGACACTGTGCGGTAATAAATATCTGTGAGCATAATTAACTGTCTTTATCTAGCCCAGCCCTGGAGATGCTGTCTTAGGGCCTCTGCATTGTCTTCGTCTGATGTTAATGTCCACTTCAGCCTTGGAGTTATCTGGTCCGCGAGGCCTGCCACGGGGCTCGATTTTGAATAGTGGGTTATTAGATGCAGACAGGGACACATGCGTCACTTTGTCTCATCCTTGGCACTCACGGGACATCGTGCTTCATCCCTTACCAAGCGAAGGCAACCCTGTGCCTGAACCCTCCTGACAGGTCTGACTTCATTGTTTATTTGGCTGAAATTACAGTTGTAGGAGGTAGGAAATCACAGTTCCCTGGAGTCAAGGGGCATGGCTGCATCTTGAGCCCTTGGTGAGGTCACAATTGCATCAGAGTCCTCTAGGAGAAGCAGCTGTCAACTCTAAGGCAAGTCAGAGCTCAGTCCCTTAAAATATCTAGAGTCTTCCACCTCCTGGTTGATGGCACACACCAGCACCTGTGCTGAGAGAGAAGGATTTGCTGAATGCAGCATCTGACAGCTTCCGACTCCTTACCCCACATCTGCAGAGGTGTGCTTGTGTGCACCTTTTTAGCCATGTTCTGAGGAAGAAATGAGTGGAGGAGAGGCAGCCAAAGGTAGCAAGGGGTCTCCTGTAGGAGGCCTGCCTCCCACACTTTCTGCCCAGGTGAGTCGGGGACCATATGGTCAAATGAACCAAGCGGGATCACATTGCCTCAACGTTGCATGAAAAGAGCATGGTGCTGCTTGCTGTGCTGGTCTCCTCGCTCCTATCTGATTAATTGTGTCACGCCAGAACACAGCGACCTAGATCATCCTCCAAGCAAAGGCCTTTTCAAATCCTCCTCCAAAAATCGGAGTAAGCTTGTAGTCAGGGAAACTTGGAACTTTCTTTCTTTAGAAACCTTAAAAGCCTTCCTCAGTAGATTCCTCAAAGAAGAACTGAGGAATTTTTGGCCGTCCCACACACACAGAGACTGCCTTGGGGAAGAGGACCATTCCTTGGGAATGAAAAGAGAGGTAGAGCTGCAGATGAGGGAAGTACAGCATGTTCAAAGACCTGGAGTAAGTCGGGATGATCCGGAGGGAGTCTGGGCTGCTCAGGGATGCTATTTAAATAAAATGGCAATCTCCTCTAAGGGGCTTTGCTTGTTGTTGTTGTTGTTGTTTTAAAACAGTTGGTGGCCCTGGTAAACTGAGTTGCAGATGAATGAAGAGTGCAGAGCTTTCCGTTGCTCCTTGGGGTGAATGTGACCAGAAATTTTCACCTGTACAGCTAAAACCATGCTGCACAGCCCCTGTGACACCCGTGACTGTGTTGGAGGTGGTGGTGGTGGAGGCATATTGGTGGCAGCAATGGTGATGGTGACAATGGCAGTGATGATGATGAGAATAAAGATGGGGAGATGGTGGTCGTGGTGGCGATGTTTGGTGATGTGATGAAGTTGGTGAAGATGGTGATGACAAGGATCATGATGACCCTGTTGGAGGCAGTAGTGGTGACAGTGGTAGTTCAGATCTGTGTAGTAGAGCTGTTGGAGGTAGTAGTGGTGATAGTGATAGTTCAGATCAGTGTAGTAGAGCTGTTGGAGGTAGTAGTAGTGACAGTGGTAGTTCAGATTGGTGTAGTAGAGCTGTTGGAGGCAGTAGTGGTGATAGTGATAGTTCAGATCTGGTGTAGTAGAGCTGTTGGAGGTAGTAGTGGTGGTAGTGATAGTTCAGATCTGTGTAGTAGAGCTGTTGGAGGTAGTAGTGGTGATAGTGATAGTTCAGATCTGGTGTAGTAGAGCTGTTGGAGGCAGTAGTAGTGACAGTGGTAGTTCAGATTGGTGTAGTAGAGCTGTTGGAGGCAGTAGTGGTGATAGTGATAGTTCAGATCGGTGTAGTAGAGCTGTTGGAGGTAGTAGTGGTGGTAGTGATAGTTCAGATTGGTGTAGTAGAGCTGTTGGAGGCAGTAGTAGTGACAGTGGTAGTTCAGATTGGTGTAGTAGAGCTGTTGGAGGTAGTAGTGGTGATAGTGATAGTTCAGATTGGTGTAGTAGAGTTGTTGGAGGTAGTAGTGGTGATAGTGATAGTTCAGATCAGTGTAGTAGAGCTGTTGGAGGTAGTAGTAGTGACAGTGGTAGTTCAGATCGGTGTAGTAGAGCTGTTGGAGGTAGTAGTGGTGATAGTGATAGTTCAGATCGGTGTAGTAGAGTTGTTGGAGGTAGTAGTGGTGATAGTGATAGTTCAGATCAGTGTAGTAGAGCTGTTGGAGGTAGTAGTGGTGGTAGTGATAGTTCAGATCTGTGTAGTAGAGTTGTTGGAGGTAGTAGTGGTGATAGTGATAGTTCAGATCGGTGTAGTAGAGCTGTTGGAGGTAGTAGTGGTGGTAGTGATAGTTCAGATCTGTGTAGTAGAGTTGTTGGAGGTAGTAGTGGTGATAGTGATAGTTCAGATCGGTGTAGTAGAGCTGTTGGAGGTAGTAGTGGTGGTATTGATAGTTCAGATCTGGTGTAGTAGAGCTGTTGGAGGCAGTAGTGGTGGTAGTGATAATTCAGATCTGGTGTAGTAGAGCTGTTGGAGATAGTAGTGGTGGTAGTGATAGTTCAGATCTGTGTAGTAGAGTTGTTGGAGGTAGTAGTGGTGATAGTGATAGTTCAGATCGGTGTAGTAGAGCTGTTGGAGGTAGTAGTGGTGGTAGTGATAGTTCAGATCTGGTGTAGTAGAGCTGTTGGAGGTAGTAGTGGTGGTAGTGATAGTTCAGATTGGTGTAGTAGAGCTGTTGGAGGCAGTAGTGGTGATAGTGATAGTTCAGATCTGGTGTAGTAGAGCTGTTGGAGGCAGTAGTGGTGATAGTGATAGTTCAGATCGGTGTAGTAGAGCTGTTGGAGGCAGTAGTGGTGATAGTGATAGTTCAGATCTGGTGTAGTAGAGTTGTTGGAGGTAGTAGTGGTGGTAGTGATAGTTCAGATCTGGTGTAGTAGAGCTGTTGGAGGCAGTAGTGGTGGTAGTGATAGTTCAGATCTGGTGTAGTAGAGCTGTTGGAGGCAGTAGTGGTGGTAGTGATAGTTCAGATCTGGTGTAGTAGAGTTGGAGGTAGTAGTGGTGGTAGTTGGAGGTAGTGGTAGTAGTGGTGGTCATGATGTTGGTGGCAGTTATGGTGGTGGAGATGGCAATGATAATGGTAATGGTTGTGCTGGAGGTCATGGTGCTGATGGTGGTAATGATGGTGATGGTGGTGGTGGAGGTAATAGTGGTGGCAGTGGTGGTGATGATGTTGGGGTAGTGATGGTAGTGGAGATGGTATGGGTTGGTAGTGGTGATAATCATTATGACACTGTTGGAGGTATCAACATTGGTGGTGGTAGTGACGCTGATGATGGTGAGGGTGATGGTGATGATGGTGCTGGGGGTGGGGTGATGGTTGGTATTGGTCATGGGGATAATGGTGATGATGATGGTTTGATGCCAGTGGTGGTAATGGTGGCGAGTCTCAACTGCATTCTTGGAGGAAGCAGTCATGTCAGCAGGGTTGTGTGGAAACAGGACTTACATGTAGAGATGATGAATGGACTGCTCTGCAAGACCTCCACATAAGTGGCTCAACCAACCTCCAGAATAATCCATTGGTATTATCACGGCTTCTGATGTTGGAATTTTCAATACATTTCACAAAAATGAAAGTCATTCACCTGGGGAGGCAATGCAGAGAACTGGAAATAGCAAGTGTGTTGACCTGAGAAAAATAGTAATTCCAAACCTGGTGCTCACAGACTGTGTGGACCTGGCCACACTGTGGCCCCCTGCCAACTTTACGTCCCTCATCTAAAAAGATGGCAGTCTTCAGAGTCAGGCCAAGCACATTGCTTAGACGGAAAGAGATAACATATGTAAATCACATCGCCTCACAGTGTTGTGTACACGTGCATTTCATAAAATTGTCTTTCCTCACCACGGAATCAGTCAGTTCTAAAATATATCAGAATCTAGATTTTTGGGGTGGTTATGTAAATAGTTTTTTAGTTCTCAAAAAAACTCATAAAGAATTAAGCCCTGAGTTTGTACTTACAGGCTGGGGGAATCAAGAACAAGGGAAGTATATCACCTTAGAATGCCCCATTTTCTTTTGACCGGCAAAAAAAATGCATGACATATTTACTTCTACGATCTTTGCCACCTTCAAAAACTAATCAAAAGAAAAACTCTGTGCAAAATCAATTTATTCAAAATGGAACTATGTGCCTTTTACTCAGTAATTTCACCAACGTCACATTATAAAATATCAAAGACAGTAGGAGGAACATGGTGGGCAAATCACTGTATTGGCATGACATTTTGCATTGCTTGGTTTCTTTTCCACATTTAAATTGTCAACACATCCATATGCAATTTGTGTAGCTTTGTTTTTTTATATGTTTTTTGGGGTACCAGGGATTGAACTCAGAGGCACTTGACCACTGAGTCACATACCAATCCTATTTTATATTTTATTTAGAGACAGGGCTCAATGAGTTGCTTAGTGTCTCACTTTTGCTGAGGCTGGCTTTGAACTTACTATCCTCCTGCCTGTGCCTCTTGAAGTCACTGGCATTACAGGCGTGTACCTTCATGCCTAGCTTGTGTAGTTATTTAAGTACATTTATTATAATATCATGCCTAGCTTGTGTAGTTATTTAAGTACATTTATTATAATATCCAATTTGGAGAAAACTGTTCAATATATTTTATTTATATTTCATTTTTCAATGGCTTATTTGTTCATAAGAGAAGACCAAATCAAACTGGTTTAGCAGAAAGACGTGTCCGTTAAGTCAGTAACCTAGCTATGAGACTTTAAGAAGTGGGACAGTAAGGCTTGGATGCAGAGAATGAAATACTTTGTCTTCTAGGTTCTGCAGGGTGGGTCGGGATGGAGAGCAGTGGAATGAGAACCAAGATTTTCCCAAACTGCCTGACCTTCGTTTCTGGGTGGAGTGGTACAGTAGAGAGTATCATGAACCACCCACAGGAAAGCACATGGCTGGAGGGGAATGTCTTAATAAACTGCAACCCAGAGTAGACAGACCCTGATCGTCCTCTACACGGACGCTCATTAAAAAATCGCCTCCACAAAAATTGCCAGACCAAATGTGTACTTCTTATCACCTAGAAATTAAATTATACCACAGATATAAAGAAGATCTGAGTGTGTCTGAGACTTCATAAGGCAACCTAAATGCTGCCAAGTGTTTAAAAGTCAGAAAAGCTCGACTTCATCTCCTCAGGAACACTTCCTTTTCTCCAAGTGTTTATTCTACCCCCTAGAAGTTCTTGGTGCTGGGGAGTCTGCAGGAACAACAACTTCTGTATCTTGTGGGCTGATCAAAAATGGGTGACCAAATCATTGGTACCTGAGAAACAAAGCCTGCAGACCTCCCAGGAGCATTGGGTGGAAAAATTTACCATGTGTGCACATAGTAGGTCTTCCCCAATGTCCTCCAGGAATACTTAATGTAGCAGGTTACAGTGTGCACAGTGGGTCTTCCCCAATGTCTTCCAGGAGCACTTGGCATACCAGGTTAGAATGTGCACATAGTGGGTCTTCCCCAACGTCCTCTAGGAGCACTTGGCGTACCAGGTTACAGTGTGCCCACAGTGGGTCTTGCCCAACTGTCCTCTCATGGGTTCTGGGATGGCCTGTGCCTTGTCTTCTTGGGCTGCTTTCACTGGACACCACGTTGCCCTGTACTGCACATCCTTGGCATGGCTAAGACTGCTTCCACTGGGTGAATTAAATACGTGAAATGAAACTGTCTAAATTATTTATGGAAGTGTATTTAATAAGAACTGTTTTCCCTAAGTTGAAATTCCTATAAGAGTTTAAGAGTATCTGTTAGTACTGTGAATTTTTGTCACCTTCTCTAGTTGGGGACTAGTTGGGGACCTAAGCACAGTGCCTCAGAATTGACCTGACTGACATGAGGTCTTCACACAGGCAATCAGGTTAAGGCGAGGTCTTCCAGGGGGCCCCAGATCACGTGGATGGTGTGTCCTTGAAAGAGGAAGCGTGCACAGACCCGCAGAGAAGACAGCTGTCCTGAGTCAGGGAGGGGCCTGGAGTGTGTCGTCCCTCACAGCCCCCTACGGAAGCTGCCCTGCACCTGCACACACCTTGGTCTTGAAACTCCAGGCTCCGGTCCTGTTGTTTAACTCTAGGCTTGTGGGTCTTCCTTAGGGTAATACAGCAGGAAACCAATAGAAAACCCTGTTCCTGAAATGTCATAAAGCCCACATTCATATGTAAAATACACAATACTTAATATATTCTGCTGTCTAGACCTGTCATGCCTTGCTGGGTTCCATCGAACAGGAGTTCGGATCCGACACTTCACCATGTGATGGTATGGGCTTTTTCCAACATGAAAGCAGTGTGTGTATACAATGAGGTACCCTAAACGCTGGCAATCAGAGAGGAGAATGGGTACCAGCACACAGACCAAGCTCTGGGACTCAGATGGCTTCTCGTTAGGATGACTTGTTTGTCTTCTGCAAACATGGTGGCCTCTTCAGTTACTGTGAGCATCCTCATGAAACTGTTCTGGCATTTCGTTTCCGTGACTAACACTGTTTCTCAGGGCTTATTGTGGGGAGTGTGTGTGTGTGTGCACGCATGCATGTGTGCATACCAGGTGTGAGTGTGAGGGTTTGTGGAGTGCCTGCCTGTGTGGGGGTGTGAGTCTCGGAGAGGGTGCACACATGGACACACGCCCTCGCTGTTATCGGTTACCCCACTAATTTCCCTCAGAGGTCTATTGATCTTGGTTACTTATTCCCACTAGCACTTCGGAGTCTGGATTGATCAGCACTGGTCTCTAAGGTATACTTCCTGGCAGAATGAGATTCCATTGCCTGGTCAGGAACTGCTTTGGGATTGTTCAGGGAGGAGAAGGGATGTGTGGGCTGGTATGAATTTCCATTTTGTGGAATAAACGGATCAACCTTATTCTGGCTTATGAGCACTATTTGCTGTTACTCCCAACTATTTGCTTCGTGGACAGTTGGAGTAGCTTGGAGATGGTCCTCAACTGCTCTTCTCACCCAGAAGTCTCCTTTAAACATGGAGACATTTAACATGATTAAATCCAAATGCAAACTATGAACACTGGCTTCCAGGCTGCTGGCCAGGACCACTGGGCTGGGTCCCTCTGTGAAGGTGTCTGTGGACAGTCCTACCAACCTTCCCCACACTGCCACCCCACCCCTGGTCCCAGGACCAGTTCTGCTGAGAAAATTAACATGCTACAGAACCTTGCTTTGCCTTCCTGGAGCCAGAAGTTCCTCTGTCCCTCTTAACTGATCACTTCTCTGCAACAGCTTCCAGACCTTTATCATCATTAGGTTTTAACAAGTGCATATTTCCACAATCCACAGTGCTGCCATGTACACATATACATGCACATGTATGCACATACTTGCATATATATAGGTACATATATATTAATTACAGGTATAAATTATTTTTTAAAGCATGAAAAGTTTATGAACATTATAATATAATTATAAAACTCAAATGTGATCTCGATTCATTTTAACTCCTGTAAATAGAAATTACCGTTTAAGTACACTCTACTTTGTAAGGGAAATTGTTTGTTAGGAGATGAAAGAGTTCAACTGCTGACTGAAGAACTGAATAGTGTTCACTCTCTCATGTCACCATCCCCAAGTCATGGCACCCAGTGTCCAGGCAGAAGCCAGTGGCCTTCCAAGGTGGCAGCGAGTTTCTGTGGGAAGGTCTCTTGCACACCCAGTTGGCCTCTGCACACATCGGCCAGAAGCCTGATTGCAGACAGGACTCTGCACAGGGAGAGCCCCCAGAAAGACCTGCCTCTCCACTAAAACCGCATTAGCAAGGAGGGAAGCCCTGGCACACACGCATCCCTGGGGACGTGGCACACAGAAGAGAAGACTGTCACCAAGGGCCATGACCGCATGACCCTTTGTATGACACATCCAGAGCAGGCAAACCCAGCACAGGGAGTAGACTGGCAGCTGTAAGCGATGGAGGGGGCTGCCGGGGAGGGCGTGTTGAGGAGGGAGCCCAGTGAGAGTGGCTTGCACGTGGGCGTGAGGGCAAGGGCCTGGAGTTAAAAAGCAATAGTGGCATCATCTTGTGAAGAGTAAAAGCCACTGAGCTGCACGACTGTCTGAGTGTGCTATGGCCTCTGAATTGCAGTCAATGCACAAGGGCCTGTGGCCCATCAGCTCTGTGGCTGTGGCCAGCACCTCTGTGCTCCTCTCTCCTCTTCCTTCAAGAACTCTTGTCCCCCAAAGCCACATCTGCATGAGGCTAAGCGTGTGTGGCACATGCTGTGGATAAAGGGCTCTGCTGGACTTCCTGTCTCAGCCCTAGTACTGGCTGGCCCCAGAGGTTGCTGGGCTGCCATCGGAGGCTGCTCAGCAGGCTCTGCCCCAGTTCTCTGCTGCAGGTAGTGTAGAGGTTGAAAACGGCACATTCCTTATTAATTTTTATTTTCATTGTACAAATTTAAGAGGTGCAAGGTGATGATTTCATACATACATAGTGAGCAATGATTGAATCAGGGCAGTGAACACTTCCATCTCGTAAACTTATTTTAAATTTCTGATTAAAACATAAGTATTGTACATGTTTATAAGGTCCAAGCTTGGTGCCAACACAAGGACACAATGTGTCCTGATCCAATCAGGCCAGCTGACATTTCTGTCTCTTGTGAGGTCTCAGAGCCTCCCTTTTCTAGATAGGCATACACTATAGGACAGGTCACCCTGAACCACAGTCACTGAGCTACAGTATCAAAGTTATTCCCTCTGCTTAATGGAGTCTGGGAGCCCATGACCCAACCTTCCCTTATGCCCCACTTCTCTGCCCCTCCCATCTTCCTATAAGCACGGTTTCCTAGGTTTAGTCCATTTTTAGCTGGCTCCATGGCAGAAACATCATGACGGAAGGATGCGGTTGAGAAAACTTGCTCACAGCATTTGGGAAACAGAATGTGAAGAGCCAGGGACAAGATATAGTCCCTGCTAAAGTCTGGGAGTGAGTGTCCTCCAAAAGCTCTTGAGTTAGTGCAGGACTGTCCAGAGGTGAAGTGATCGTACTGTGAGCGCTATCATCTTATCAGCCCATCCCAGCTTGGGTGGAACGACGGGGTGGTAATTGTGGGCAGGTGACACGTGGCTGGAAGAGGCCGATCCCCAAATGCATGTCCCAGAAGGGTTCATATTCCTTATGTTTTCTCCCTCTGCTTCCTGGCTACCAGGAATAGAGTGGTGCTCCTCTGCCGTGCCCTTTTGCCATGATGTTCTGCCTCACTTTGGTTCAGATCAAAGGAATCAGATCACTATGGATGGAACTTCTGAAACTATGAACCCAAACAAACTTTCCTGCTCTCAGTTGTCCTTGTCAGGTTTTTTGATTGCGGCAATGAAACACTGATGAACAAAATCCTTAAGGGCACACGTCAAGAGACTTGCCTTCTCCAGCCATGCCCACCTGACTACAATTACCATGCAGTAGTGCATTCAATTGAATAATCCTGGATGAGATCAGGGCTCCAAGTCCAAGATGTTCACCATTAACGTGTTGCCTAACATTCCTAGACCAAACCACAACAGTCTGGAGAACGCAAGGCATTTGTCTTTCTGTGTCCAACTTATTTCACTTGACATAATGTCGTGCAAGTGGTAGGACATCGTTCTTCCTATGGCCAAATTGTATGTCATCAAGTAAACCACATTTTCTTTAACCATGCATTTGCAGAAGGTCATGCAAGTTGACCCCATACCCCGGCTACTGTGAGTAGTGCTGCAATCAACACTGCTGAATTTTGCCCAACATTTAAGGAAGAACTAAAAGCAGCGCTTCTCAAACTATTCAAAAAAACTGAAAGGGAGGGAATTCTCCCAAATGCATTCTACAAAGCCAGCATTACTCTGGTACCCAAATCAGACAAGGACACAACAGCAGCAACAAAGAAGACTACACATTCACACATCAACATCTGTAATGAACATAGGTAAAAAACCCCTTAAATACCACAGACCAAAGAGATCATTCATCACCATTGAGTTGGACTTACCAGAGGATGCAAGGCTGACTTGACATGCCCATATCAACAAATAGCACATGATCACTTCAACAACATGTAGGGTGAAGCTATTATCTCAATAGCTTCAGGAGAAGCATCTGATAAAATTTAACAGCCCTGTGCTGTAATGTCTCTGAACAAATCAGGCCTGGAGGGAGCACGCCTCCACATAAGAGGGCCGTGCATAGAACCCGCTGGCAGCACGGTGCTGGCGGGGAAGCCTGGAATGAACCCTCCAGGATCTGGAGCAGGAAGAGGGTGCCCGCTCTCCCTGCTGCCACACTGGGAGGTTTTATCAGAGACAAGGAGGCACGAGAAAGAAGAAACAGGCTGCAAATCACAAGGGAAGAGTGCAGGACCCGTCTGCAGGTGGTATGACTAGAGAATCTGAGGACCCCGCTGAAGGACCTCAGAGCTGACAGACAAAGTCGCTAAGTTGCAGGATACAAAATCAACATGCAAACCTCAGGAGCACTTTTTGTGCACCAATAACAAGATTGCTGAGACACAGATCAATCATGGCACATTTTTTTTTAAGCTTAGATATTGCTCCAGTTTTGAAAATCGTTTGTGGAAATAAACTGGAAAAAAATGGAGTGATTACCTTCATTTTTGAATGAACGTAGATTGAGAAGTAAGTGGATGTTCAATAACTTTATTCAAAGCTTTTGTAGGAACGATTCCAGAGAATACCAGCTACATGAAGCCAACAGGGGAAAGTATTAATGAAGAATTAAACAGCACGGATTTCTCTTTCTGAAGAAAGACAAAGACCTCTCAATGATGGAGCCATCAGGCTGGATTCCAAGAATATCAGGTGGAAGGGGCCGTAAGCTCCTCCACACGTGAATGGAGCTCCTCCCCGGCCGCTCAGCACGACTCTGCCTTCTTGGCAATGGGCTTGTAACTAGGCAACATCCACCCAAAGCTGGTGTTTGCACCTACCACACTCCGTGCAGGGGAGAGCTTGCCCATGGGGCTTTGGCGCATCCTGTTCATTCTTGATTCCCAGCCGCCTAGAAGAGACTGTCTTGGTGAACGGCTCACGACTCGTGAGTCAGAAAGTTCTGCAATCCTAAATATTTACACATCTCCTTGGGAAAATATGTGGCTTTATTTCAAGGAGACAGCTGTAGTTATAGATTCTAAACTTTTCCCTGAGATCCCTGCTAACATGCCATGGTGACCAAATCTAAACTGAGGATGGTCCTGGGACACGAGCCTGGGGGAAGCATCCCTCAGTGAGCGTGGAGGTGAGGAGCCTGTGCAGCTGCTCGGTGCACAGCTGCCCTGCTGGGTGAGGGCATGTCTGGGATAGTGGAGGACTTGGGGCCGCTGGAACCCCACAGGGTCCAGCTGTCCAGGCAGCTCACAGAACAGTCCTCACCACACCAGCACCCTGCCTTCGGTTCCAGCATCTGAGCCCACCTGACTGTCTGCCGGGCTGATGCGCTGAGTCCAGGCAGAGCTGATGCTTTGGGTGATTCTTGGAAATGTTTGTTTTAACAATACTTGTCACATGAAGATAGGAAACTGAGAATTTCTAACCCCTGCAGGGAAATCACAGCCCAAGGCCCTCCTGTGCTTCAAGCTGTTTTCCCAGATAGATGAGCATGGAACCTGCAGCCCTCTCCCTGGAGTCTGTATGTCCCAAACATGCTGGGTCATTAACACTGGCCAACAACATCAAATGTACACTAAATCCACGGGCTATGCCACTTTCATGAGTGGCAGTTCACAATCACAGGTTCTTTTATTCCAGTGTTACTTTCTGATATCTGCCACACATCACACTTTACACAGTTTTATGTAAAGAAAGGCTAAGAAAGGGCCCAGGCAGCCATGGGGTCCAGGAGGCTGAGCAGAGTTGAGGGCAAAGGCAAGAGCAGAGGAGAAGGCAGAGTCACTACAGGGCTCAGATAAAATTAAGAACCAACACAGAAATGGTTCAGGGCACAAAGCTGTCAAAAGGCAGGAACTTAATCTAGGCCTAGGTCCAGATAGGCAGCAGTTTCGCAATGTCAGCTTGGACAGTCAGTTTGAGACGTCATCTTGGAGTGGGCCAGGTGTGGTCCTCCCAGGCAGAAAAAGCCACACTCCACTAAAAGCCTGAGGACACAGATTCCGAGGTTTGCCACTTTGGCAGTTTTTCTAGTAAAGCTCATGGCAAGTGACCAGGTTATAGGGGCAGGGTGTTCCTTCCTTTCTGGTCTCTAGTGAGGGTGCTGCATCCTTTTAAGTTCTGGTGTGTTAGATAAACTGACAGGCCTGGTTTTAATTCTGTAAGTTCACAGGTGGTCATTCTTACTAGCATTATTAATTTATCAGTTTGTGTCTATGGTTGTGCCAGGCAGATGGTGGCTATTTACTTGTACAAACAATGTGTGCAGTCATTTCACCTCAAAGCTTACACTCAAAATGGAGTAGCTCCTGGTACAAAACTGCTTTATAAGATAGTAACACAGGTTTAGGCACAGCCTGAGAGCTGCTGTTCTGCACACCATGGAGTCACTCAGGGCAGGCACAGCCTGAGAGCTGCTGTTCCGCACACCATGGAGTCACTCAGGGCAGACACAGCCTGTGAGTTGCTGTTCTACGCCATAGAGTCACTAGGGCAGGCACAGCCTGAGAGCTGCTGTTCTACACACCATGGAGTCACTCAGGGCAGGCATAGCCTGAGAGCTGCTGTTCTACACCATGGAGTCACTAGGGCAGGCACAGCCTGAGAGCTGCTGTTCCACACACCATGGAGTCACTAGGGCAGGCACTGCCTGAGAGCGCTGTTCCACACACCATGGAGTCACTCAGGGCAGGCACAGCCTGAGAGCTGCTGTTCTGCACACCATGGAGTCACTCAGGACAGGCACAGCCTGAGAGCTGCTGTTCTGCACACCATGGAGTCACTCAGGGCAGGCACAGCCTGAGAGCCACTGTTCTACACACCATGGAGTCACACAGGGCAGGCACAGCCTGCTCTCCACACTGTCTATCAAAGTTCATCTCATCAACACCTCTAAAAATTTTTCTAAGTAATATGTCTTCTCATTAGTCCTCCTAGGATCCTGTAAAGCATGACCATCAGCAGTCTTCCTCCCCATTGCAAATTCTGGAAGCTGTGCCAGTCTTTGCGAGGAGTCACTACAGGCATACAGAAACACAAATATATCATTTTTCTCAGGATGATGTTGCTGTGTGCCAGGAAACTTGCAGTCCTGAGGTATGTATTTGCATATCTTAAAAAATAAAATTACTTTAAAAATCCCTAGGCAACCGTCCTTAGGAGGCAAATGTGCCTAGGGAGCATGAGCAGTCTCGAGGCCACTCACTGACTCACCGGGGGGCAGTGAAGCTGCTTTGGGGTCAATGGTAGGAACTCACTATAGACCTTGTAGGATTCTGGATCTGGTTCAATTGCTGGCTTTTGAAAATAAGTGCCATTGTATGTTACTAGAACTTAACTGCAAGTTTCGTTAGGATTGAATGAAAAACCAAACGTAAAGGAATTAGTTTAGGGTGAGTCCCTTGCAAGCAATTTTATTACTATTTAGCATAGTCAGTGATACCACCTATACTTTCAAGGTATCAAAAGTCAATTTACAGTTAACAAACTTAAAATTATGAGCCTTATCTCGTCACATGCCTCGTCCCCCGGCCGAGCTAGCCCTAGAGGCTAGCACAGACCTGAAAAACCTCCTGTCAGGCTTCCCTCCCGAGCACTGCGACTGGGCCTCACCAACTCTCCCGTCCACGTGCCTCCTTAAGGCTTGCCTCCTGGGCTGTCCTTACCTGCTAACGCACTTCCAGCTCTATTCATGCTCTGACTTCCAGTTATGATGTATGCAGGCTGCGGGGAAGGGTCATCTGGGTAGGCAGCCCTTTCCTGCCTAGGCAGGTAGAGAGTGGACATATTTCTGCTAGTGATTCTGTGAAGTCCAGATCATCCATCAGCCCCTAGGACCTTGGTATGCTCATCTCCAAAATGAGATACAACTATCCGATTCCTTCAGGTTGTACAAGGCTGACATTATGTGATTCTAAGATACATAATTTCCAAGCTCACCACTAAGGAATTCGGAATTATGGACTTATTTCTTAAAATGTCAAAGAAGAACAGGTCTTTTGTTGGTCGTGCCTCTGTGATTCCTAGTTCCACCTGATGCTTAGGGACTTGTGGTGGCAACCATGAGAACCGATAGCAAGCCAGCCAGGTGGGTCGACTCCTGGCTGCATCCTCTCTGGGGCACCTCATTGAGTGAGGAATGTTTTCTTAAATGCAGAATTTAAGAACTGCTTGCTTGCATGCATATCAAAAACATTGTTCTCAGATTTACTATTTTGACAAAAAATCTAAAAATTCAAAAAATTAACTTTTTGGACATAAAATACATTGTTCGATTTTGTTTCCGATTATCTGCTTTCAGCTGACATTGTCAATGCAGTTTCATTCAGTACATTCAAAACACGTAACCCGATTATTTTTCTGCTTTCGAGTCCACTTTTGGTCAAATGACTCTGGGAAGGCATATGTGCATCTTCTAATAGTTAATGGCAAGATAAACACTCTTGAAAAGACCTGGCCAAAAGTCAGGATTGTGCTCCCAAAGTGGCGGCCATGGTCTCGGGCTTGGTGCATGGCCACAAAGGCATCTCAGATCAGCCCATGCTTGCGTCCTGCGTCCTTCCCTCTGGACAGCTAGATGTCAGTCAGTGGTAATAGATGAAACCCAGGGTCCCTGGGAAGAGCTGGATTGTGAAGGAGCACTGCCCAACTGCTCACAGAGTCTCCCCTCGGTCTCCTCGTCGGAGGACCCAGGAGGACACGTCCAAAGGCTTGTTTCAGCACCGCTTCTCCCTGACATTGGCCCAGCCATCTTCACCACACACAGAAGCACCCCCGAGAGTCTATCTGACCCCCAGAACACATTTGGGTGCAGTATGCTTTGAAGTTACGTTTATCTCACGGCAACATTCAACTGCGGCCGTGCAGCTGCAACCTGGCACAGCCTTATAATCTCAGAGACGGGCGTGAAGACGACTACTGAAAAGCTCGCTCTCCTGATGCCTTCCAGGCTGTGGCCTCCTGCTGGCTGTGTCCAGAGGAGGGGCATGGCTTCTGCACCTCAGCCACAGAGAACTGCAGGCCACAGTGGCAGCAGGCTCTGCAGAGCTGGCTCCCTCTGTCCACGCAGGGCCAGCAAGGGCAGTTCTCCACGAGCAAGGAAGTACCTGGAAGTGACAAAACCCAGGCGTGTGTTGAGAGTCTCGAAGCTCCCCTTGCCTCTTGGCACCCTGGACACAATGGTCGCGCACTCTAACACAGACTCTTCTCTCTTCGTAGAGTTCACGAAGTCAGCCGTTGAAGACAATGGTGCTGGCAGTTTCTTCTTTCCTGGCTCTGGAGAGCAAGAGCAGCTGATTGCTTTGGCATTTGGGCTTGTCCCAGCTCAGGTGTGCCCAGTGACAAATATGACACTTGCAGAATCCAACATCTCCGGAGACCCCGTACCTCTTGCAAGATGGCTTTGCAATTGCTTTGTGACGTTTTCTAGGTGTTGCTTGTTTTTAGTGTACAGACCATGCTTTCCAGCCCTTTAGCTATTTCATGAGAACTTACCAGAAGACAGCATATTTCAAACTTTTCACAGCTGTCTCCCCAGCACAAGATCAACCTCACCCAACTAGCAATTGCCCGTGGGTCTCAGATAGGAACAAGCCTTACAATAGGCAATGTGCTATGCATAACATAGTTGTACACTATCTTTGCAGTTGCTTTGAGTTTTATTTTTTATTATTTAAAATGTGGTTATAAAATTTTTCAGTATAGTACAGTACTGTACTGTGAGATGCATGCCGAAGTGAATAAGCGGGTTTTCATGCTGACCCATTGAATGCGTTGGGAGATCCATTGGTCCAGCACCATCTCACATCCTTAGGTGCGTTTAGATCGTCAGAGTTGACCTTCTGTGTTTAAAAAAAAATAAAAAATATAGTGCATTTATATACTTGAAAATATAAGGCTTCCCTCAGGGGAGAACAGCAGCGACATGCTTCTTTCCTATGCCACCGCAGCAAACCGAGGCATTGATGAGAGGGCGTGCAGATTGCGCTTCTCTTCAGTGTTTATCAGAGCACTTAATAAAATGTAAGGCTGGTATTTATTTGAAGTTGTACAGTATGACTTACTTCACATCTGTTGGTATAGAAAATATATTCTGTTGAGGATTTAAGAGTGAGTACATGTTTTCTTTTGTGTTTAGATTCTTTGTACTTCTTCGTCTTCAGTACATCAATAAACAAAGTTAAAGGGGAAAACATTTTCAATTTATTAAACAAAACCCAGTCCTCTTAGCCCATCCCAGGAGAAACATGAGATAGCATTAGACAGGAGTATAGTCCCCACAGCCTCTCATCCTGGAACACCCAGCAGGGAGGGACACTTTGCACCGATGCTGAGATTAGGTGTTCTGAGGATCCACAGAGGGACCTGCTCATGCCAGTGTTGTCTCCTGACCACGGATCTTAACATGTATAGCTCCCACCTCTCACCGCCCACCTGAGTGACCTGGAATATGGATGTCAATGTCGGGTACGTTGGTGGATTCCACAGGAGAATTTCAAGTGATCCATAATTCAAGGACGGCTTTAAATGGACTTTTCCAAGCATAATGTACTATGGTGTGCATGTGTTCCTCCAAAACTCACATGAAGTCTAAACCCCAATATGTTGGGGCCTGTGGGAGGTGAGGAGGTCATGTGGGTGGAGCCTCCTTGCCTCCCATCAGGATGCACCCAGGGCTCCAGCTCAGAGCAGAGAGCGGCTCTCATGCATTCCCCACACAAGGAGACTGCCTTTCAGAAGGCCAATTGTGGTAGTCTGAAAAGCTCGCTCCCCCTTTCCAATCAAAACTTACACCCATCAACAAAAGCCTCCCTGCTCAGCCTGTCCCCCAGCCCCTGCTGACCCCTGCCCCGGCTCTATTTCCACTCAGCTCTTTGGGATCCCACATGCAGTGTGAACACAGGACTTGCCTTTCCGGGCCTGGTTTGCTTCAGGGTAGCACTAGGCCCTCCGGCTCCATTCTTTCCAAGGCTGAGTGATACCTCATGTGCACTGTGGCCCACCGCTCTACCATTCGTACTTTGACGGACATGCAGGCTGATTCCTCGACTGCTGTGAGTCGCCTGCGGTGCGCTCTGGAGAGCGGGCGTCTCCCCGACACAGGGAGCCCACCTCCTTTGGGTGCACAGCCAGTGGAGTGGTTTCTGGATCGCGTGGTGGTTCTATTTTCAGTCATTCTCCCTCCTGGCTGTGTGCTAGTCGGCATTTCCACCAGGCGTATGAGTCCCCCTGCCTGCACCTCCTCACACCTTTGCTACCTGTCTTTCTATTACTGTCAGTACTGTGGCCACCTCGCTGTGGCCGAGATCTTCCGCTAACCGGTGTTGCGCACGTTCCCATGCCCCTGTCGGCTCCGGCCCTCTTTTCTGAGAGCTGCCAGGTTCTCTGCCATTTTTGAATTTGGTGATGGTGGTCAGCTGTCAGAGTTCTTTGTGTCTTTCACAAATTCCCCAGGCCTGCAGGCTGCCTCTGCTCTCTGCTGCTTCCTTTGTGTGCATAATATTCTAGTAGCTTCCTTCCAGTAGTTTTTCGGTTTCAGGTCTTGGCTTGTATCCTTGATCCACTCTGAGTTGTTTTCTGTGTGTGGTGTGAGGTAGGGGTTCAGTCTGTTCTACACATGGACATTCTGTTGCCCCAGCGCACTCACTGAAGAGACTGTCCTTTAGCCATGGTATATTCAAGGCAACTTTGCTGATAGTCACCTGCATGCAGAAGTGTGGGCTCACCTCCAGGGCCTCTGCACTGTCACCTTCGGAAGTGTGTCTGTTTCAATGTCCCCATGCAGCATGGTGAACAAAGCTGTGTGCATTTAGTGGTCAGGCCATGTGGCGCCTCTGGCTTTGTTCATTAAGATTGCCCCAGCTGTCTGGGTTTTTGTTGTTGATTTTTGTGGCTCCGCATAAATTTCAGGATTGTTTTTCTAGTTATGAAGGTCACTGAGTTTTGACAGGGATCAATGGACCCTCTGTCTACCTTTGGGTAGTATGAATATTTTTTAAATTGCTGAGTTGAGTTCCCTTGCCTAGCATGCCACCTGTAGTTAATGATACTGTATTATAGATTTCAAAAATGCTTAGAGTGAAGTTTGAATGCTCTCACCATAAAAAATGATAGTATCTGAGGTAATGGATATGTTAATTACCTTGATTTAATCATCCCACATTGTATACCTACGCTGTGCTATAACTTTGTACCCTATAAATATATAGAACTGTAATTTGTCAATTTAAATGAAAAGGAGACATTTAACATGGCTGGGTAAAGCCTTCTTAGTTGAGTTCTTAGAAATTGAAAAGAATGGTATTATGAGTAACACATCCATTTGCAAGTCAAATGGCTTTTATTTCCTTGTTTTTAACAAATTGAAGGAAGACATAAATTATCAGTTGGAATATCAACTGACAAGAAATAGTTTTGATATTGTCATCACCCTGAGACTTTTCAAAGAATCCAAAGGCATTGTCATAAAAAAACTTCCCTTTTCGTCTTAAAAATGGCCAAATGCAACTGAGACAATAATATGGAGAGTAAGCTTCAGTTACTAATGAGATTCTTCCCTTCTCTCTGCACACAACAACCTGTTTGGATTTTTTAAAAACCTAATAATTTTTAAAATTACAAAGAAATTCTCTTCCCCCTTTTTATTTCCTGAGAAAGAAAATCAGAATGAACATTGGCATGAAACAAAGCTTTCCTGAAGATAAGAAATGCATCTGTAGGAAATGTCAACCTGGTTAGAAAATGCGATAGCTCATTTGGAGAGTGACCTTGTTTAAGCTCTGTGCAGCCTGCAAGATCGGGTGACTGGAGGGATCCGTGGCTGACGGCAGGTTCCACACGTGTGTCACTTGTCCAGCACCAGATACGGGGGGTGGCCCATGGCACCGAGTGTGGTTTTTGGACGGTCGGGTCAGGAGCACCTTTATGGATTCTCAGGAGCCATGTGTGCTCCTCCAGGGTCCGAGGCTTCTGCAGGACGCTGCCTCTCACTGCCACCGCCAGAAGGCTGAGGCCCTCTCCCCACAGCTCTCACTCAGTCCCAGAGTCTTGGCAGTGCTCGTCATTATGGCAGTGAGACGGCCGTCCCGGCAGATGCCCTACACGTGTCAGCGGCAGGCCAGTGCACGTGGACCCCTCAGCCCACCTTCTCCCAGGCCTCCCCTCAATACCGCTCCAGACCAATATTAAAGATGGTGAGGACTGGAGCGGTCGAGAGAGCTGCTCTGGCTCAGAGGAGAAGGCGGCTCTCACACCGGCCTAAGCCCTGACGCTGGCTTTGGGGCTGAAGCTCACACCGCAGCCAACCCCATTTAAAGATGATGGCTGAATGTGCCTAAAAATGGGATCTGATGGGTTTCTCTGGATCATTAGTCACCCATGGCTCCTCAACCCACTACCAAAGTTATGGCAAGGGAGTGGAAATGGGGAATATGGCACTTGTGAGGAGAGGGTAAAGGAGGGCCACTCGCCCTCCCGAAGCCCCCCTACCGGCAGCCTGGTCGGTGGAGGTAGCAAGCACAGAGCAGAGCTGAGGACAGATGCGTGAAACACTCTTGTGTACCCACATTCGACTGCACTCTCAAACACACACGTGTGTGCGCTCACTCACAGACATACCCATGCATGCACATACATCTGTTCACACTCGTTGGGTGTGGTGGTGCACACCTGTCACCCCAGCGACTCAGGTGGCTAAGGCAGGAGAGTCCCAAGTTTGAGGCCATCCTGGGCAACTCAGGGAGAATCTGTCAAAAATAAAAATGCCTGAGAACATAGCTCAGTGGTGAAGTGTCCTGAGTTAAATCACCAGTACAAAAAAAAAAATAAGAAAGTATGTACATACCCAGATATTCATGAGCATATGTGCAGAGGAGCACACCCACTTGTACACATGCACCACTCACAGACATGCACATGCACACATATCTGCACCACTGCAACACATTCACCCAAAGCACATGAACACCCCCTTTAACATAATATGTGGGAAAATACTTGTGGAGAAGCCTAACTGTCTCAGGAAAAATGTAATGATGGCATTTGGTTCCCGCAATGAGGAAGCCCGCCCAGCAGATCCTGCTGACTAGGTCCCATCAGTCAGCTGCCTGTGGACCTGCTTGAAACTGCCAAGCACAGCCCTGAGAGTCTCCAGGCTTCTGTGGAAGGTTTCCACCAGTCAGAGACAGCAAGGAGCCTCAGGGAGACAGATGCAAACCTTGGCTCTCAGAGTTATGGTCTCCTACCTGGAAGTTGCAGCACATCCTCCCTCAGGAGACAGGTCTCAGGAGGTGCAGCCACGGGAGCTCAGGGACACATGCAAGACAGCTTCCAGCCTCGAGATTCTACTTTCAGATAATTTGGATGCAGTCTTCATGCTCACACATAACAAGGCAGACCTGGAAAGATGATGTCTTTCTGGATAGGTGTTCATGTGTGTGTTTGCAGGTGTAAGAAAGAAGCTAGGTGGTGACGGCATCAAGTGACAGGAGCCCACCTGTGAGGCCTGCAAGGTCCAGGCGCCTCTGTGATGTGGTCTCCGCACTGAAAGCGCTGCACCCTGCACTCTGTTGGTGCAGCAGGAGAGGAGAGACCAGGCGTTTGGGCAAGTACAGTGCCAGCTTGCTGGTCAGCCTCCCTTGGTGGTCTCCTGCCCCGTCTCCTACTGGTTCCATTCCCCTATTGTTGGTGACCTTGTGGGTGGGGTCCACTTTTCTTTGAGCAACTGACCTCAAAGCCTCTGGAGAGGCACGTTCTTTGATTCAATACTTCCTTAGGAAGATTTTAACCCAAGTAAATACTTGGGAGAGTCCACACAACAGCGCCAAGTTGCCTCCACAGCATCGTCCATGACGGTGAACACTGCACAGAAGATGGGAGTCCACAAGGTCCAGCACCTGTGAGCTGGTGCTTAGCCCCACCTCGGGCCTCAACATGATGCTCACGATCTGTTACGTAAAATGCGGCACGAGCTGTATTAAGTCTCGGCAGGGTCATTTCTCCCTTGGCATTCATGTGTTCATTTTGAACTCGAGAAAGAAAACCACCGTGAAAGTTTCCTAGCTGACGACAGGGGAAGCAGGGCTAGTGGGCCTCAGCCCCGGGGGTGATTCCGGCTCGGACACAGCGGGAGCCCCTGCGCCTGTGGGAACACCCCGCCATGCCACCAGGAGAGCAGCTCTCCCGAAGCCATATTTCTGGAACCTCCTCTCAGCATTTTGAGACAGCAGTTGGGGGACCAAGGAGACTGCCCCCACCCTGACAGCCCCCCGTGTGCTCATCCTCTGCAAACCCACAGACCGGGCCACACACTCGTCCTGAGGTCCTGGGAGTGCTGCCCCCGCGGCTGTGTTCTTGTGATGGAGACCATTTGTATTGATGGAGATAACAGGTATTTGATATTTGCATGTAAGAATCACAGCTTCTTTGGGGTGGGGTGGTATTTTTTTCTAAGACATCTTTTGAAAGAACAGTACATTGTCACTAGTTGGTCAATGGCAGTATAATCTCAGGTCCCAGCAATTTGCTTCCAAATCTCTCCCCATTATGGTTCCACATGAGCGGAATGATGGGCGGAAGAGCGCATTTATTTGCCAGGGTGGTATCACGCACGTGCGATGTGGAAGCGCACATCAGGACCAGGTGTGCCTTTCAGAAGACGAAGTCTGTCTAAGGGCACTCACCCCGTGTGTGGTCAAGGGCGGTCATTCCAGGGCTGTGCTGAGTACAGGGGGTCTCCAGGCTCGCGAGCTCTTTTCTTTGCTGCTTTCCCTGCCTCAGCAAGCTGTCCTGCAAAACCTGAGAGGCTCCTAAGCAAGCTGGTAGCTGCTCGTGTGACAGCACAGGGAAGAAAATTCTTTCCTCTGCTGTCGCCACGTATCACTCTTTGGAAAGGGACCTCCGTTAATGTCTCCCATAAGGCCCAGCAGGGGTCATGGGGGTGCAGACCCTGCCGACACCAGGCTGGCCAGTGTCCTCCACCCACCACGCAGTCCTGGGCACACCTTTGGCTGAAGTCTGCTTCTCCCTGGGAGAAAGACATCACTCCAGCATCCTCACAGGGCACCACGCACTGACGGCTACTTCTGCAGGGGAAATGTCCAGAAAATTAAATTTGCAGGGGTCACAGTAGTGCTTGAGGACCCTGTGGACTTTAATAGTGCATGAAAAGGCAGAAACATGGGGTACTATTGTGTTGACTACCTTAA